>NW_027531873.1:52867-115516 GCF_008692635.1 Crocuta crocuta | reverse complement strand
TTTTTAAGTATTTAACAGAGAACTAAGAAAAATTTCAAATATTGGACAATAACCTTCAGCTGTTGCTACCAAACACTTGCTGTTTTCATAGAGAGATATATGCAGAGGAATATTGCAAGCAAAAACACATTCTGTCACATTAGATATGTGTCCTCAGTCTCTTAACTAATGAGCAGGCCTGGACCAGATCTGTGACACAAGGTCATTTCTTTGTTCTTCTGACATAACTCCTAGACTTTTAAAGTTTCAACAGCCTCTTTGTACTTTCCCTCAGACCCACAATGGGCCTCAAGCTCTTAATACTTTGATGGTTAAAGGAGACATGGAAAGATTAAAATGAGCAAAGAGGTTTTAATCTAAGGTTTAGAGCAGGGATGTCATCACCTGTCTGTCCTATGTGCCCTTTGCCTTGTCTCCTGCTCTCCTTTGCTTGGAATCCCAGGTTATTTTCTTCTTGGATCTCTAGGAATGCATAGTCCTCCTTCTAAAACCTCTTCCTCAGATTGTTCTCAATAACTATTCACATGAAACACAAAAGAGAAGAGTAATATATAATATTTCAAAAGAAAGAGACAAGGTAAGAGAAGTTTCCTTAAAAGATAATAAATAGAATTGGCTACTTCTAAATTTGATTTACCCACCAAAGCTTGATCCCTTGCCCTATGTGTAGTTGTTTGTTTTTGATACTTGGGAGTACTCTTCTCTTGAGTGAAGGGAATAGAGAGAAGGTTGTGCTTCTCCCTAGAGTTTAGTGTTCTATTAACACTGTTCCATTATTGTTGGTGTATTTTGAGCCTCTCACTAGTACCTTCTGAATAATATTAATGCCCTAAGTCCTAGATCATGAGTAATAGTTTTGCCCCAGACAATCAGAGAGAGGAAGGAAAATAAAGACTTGGCAAGACTATTAGGATCAATCACCAGGCTGATTTGCTAAGAAGATGTTCTCTGTTTCTCCATCTGATAATCATATAGCATCTTCTCTGTTTGTTGACCTTCAGAGATCACTAGGGAAATTTCTCTAACTTCTTTGTCACTGTTGCTCTTGAAAGTCCTATAGCACTTGTGAACCAGGTCCCTAAGGATGTGTCTCTTAAAGAATGGTTGTCTCTACTGAGCAGTGGGCTCATTGCATTCTTGACCTGTTCAGCTCTAGGTTCTGCCCGAATAAGGTCTGTGGGAAGAGTCAACATGAAAAGCCTGCCCAAGCTCAGTGGCAGAGAAACAGAATAAAGGCAAGAGAGAGAGGAATGGGAAGAGATATACATCAAACANTCTAGGTTCTGCCAGAATAAGGTCTGTGGGAAGAGTCAACATGAAAAGCCTGCCCAAGCTCAGTGGCAGAGAAACAGAATGAAAGCAAGAGAGAGAGGAATGGGAAGAGATATACATCAAATGGCCACAGAGAAAAAACATACAAAACAGAAAAATTGCTCTCCTTTGGACTATCATCCAACAAGAGCATCCAACACGTCAAGAAGTAACCTTTGCATTTTGGTTACACTGGGTTTTTTTAATCAATAGCAGAGTGATTTTTTCATCTCTTTATAATCCAGCTGGACCCCAGAGTCTTTCCCAGGTAAGGAGAATCACAAAATCATGGAACTCATGAGTTTCAAAAAGAAACCATTTCCCAGGATTTAGGTCAGCCTCTTTTTTATTTCCTTTCCTCATTCTTTTCCTTTTTCCTTTCTTTAACTTATCTGCAAATCCTTTAAGATGGAGAGGCAACACAGGCAATATTCTTTGAGTACCTCTCCACAGATCTGGACACTGGGCAACTGAACCAAAGTCTCCAAGCCAGACTCAACAGAGACGACTTACTTCGCCCAGAGCCCTAAAGAGAAGTAAAAATGCACTATGGTGAGACGCTTATTCTTTTTTTTTAATGTTTTATTTATTTTTGAGGGAGAGAGTCAGAGAGAGAAAGAGAGAGAGAACCAGCGGGGAGGGGAAGAGAGAGAGGGAGGCACAGAATCCGAAGCAGGCTCCAGGCTCTGAGCTGTCAGCACAGAGCCCAATGTGGGGCTCAAACCCACAAACCGTGAGCTCATGATCTGAGCCAAAGTCAGCTGCTTAACTGATTGAGCCACCCAGGCACCTCAAGTGAGACATCTATTCTTAATTAAATATGATAAATTATGAGTGCCAACCATGCATCAGGAACTGTGCTAGATACTAGAGATAAAAGGACAAACAAAATTAAAACAGGATAACACTGGCATTTTCAAGTCAGAAATATAGTAGTGGTGAAATGGAAGCAAAGCGATACATGTTATCATGATATGATGCTCTAAGTTCCAAAATGTTACAAAACCAGATAGCTAGGGATGATGGGCAGGAGGTAGGTGATAGTGGGAGTGTGGTGGGGTTAAGGGTGGTTTTATAAAGAGGATGAATCTGAGTATCCACTTGCCAGGTGGCAAGACCTAAAAAGAATTTCAGGTAGAGGACAGGGTATGCACAACTGCACGGTGTTGAATAAGGATGTTGCCCTAAAAAATACAAATTCTTGAGCTTTGGTTGAATATCTAACAAAAAAAGAAGATTAAGATATGATAAATGTGAGAGTCAGATCAGGAGAGATCTGCTATGCAATGTAAGGAGTTCAGCAGTACAGTTGTCACTATAGGATTTGAATTGGAGAGTTACATGATCATATTTATTTTAGCAAAATCACCCAGTCTGGAGACAGAAACACTGTTTAGTACCTACATGTGTTGTTTTAAATGGACAATAGACATTTTTTTCAGTCTCTGTATGGATTCTAGCCCTTGCAATGCATGTCCACTCTACTCTGCTGAGACTTGAGCTTTTGATTTTTCCTTTCCTTCTACATGAATTACACAAACCACCCTTTATTCCCCTATTCCCCTCATTCTCACCTAACTTCCCCTTCCCTCTACTGCCCTCCTAGCATCTTCCAAGCAATACACATCAATCTACTTCTTTGACTCAGCTAGGGAGCCCCTCCTCTGACGGAGCCAAGACTCATTTCCTAATAAAGACCTTCAGAGATAAGAAATGGTGACTAGATGGAGCACAACAGGTCAGTAGCTGGATTGGAGGTCAGTGTGCAATGGGAAGGCCATGTAGGTTTAGACAAATATGAGAGTCTTAACAAGGGATGAGGTGAAAAACATCATGAGTACTAGGATGTCTTAAATGTTATACATACTTAGAAGGCAGGTTACTCATGAGAAATGACTAGATAAATCAGGTTTTGGAAATTTAGGCTGATCACAAAGGCTCACATGGGTATAAAAGCTATGAGGAGGTTGGACATTAAAGACTTGTATAAAAAGGAAAATTAGTTTTATTATGAAGGTCAAGACTGAAGATCAGGAGAATGGGTGACATGGTAAAGAAATAAAGAAAGAGCAGACTGTGGATACACAATTTGGGGTGTGAACTGGGAGCATGGCACTGAGAATACGGAGGTTGGAAGCAATACCGAAAGAGGAAGGATTATTGCTTAGCTGAAAACGTATAGATTTGGGGCACTCACAGTTTTAGTTTATAATTCCATCTCCCAAGTTTTTACTTGTATGAAATTAACCAAATTATTTACCCTATTATCTGTAATGTGGGACAAATAATATCTACCTTTATTAGGTTGTTATGAAAATTAAATGAGTTAAAATATGGAAAGGATCTAGTACAAATTCTGCCATATGATAGATACCCAGTAAGTGATGAATATTTTTATTATTGGACAGATTATATTGGAGAAGGTAGAGATAAGGAGGGAAGGTGATGAAGGCCAAGTAGGAAAACTGGAGAACGTGAAGGAGAGTTGTCCCAAGTGGCCCTCATTCATGTTCTCAGAATCATGGGTGTATGTGGAAAACTAGGTCATGCCTGAGGAAGTACAGTTATATCAACTTCCTCAAAATTTCAAGAATAAATTACAATTCTTAAAAATCAAGGGAGTTCAAGCTAAAATTAGAGAATATGCAGACTCATCTTGTTTTCCACATCTGGCCAGGATGATAAGAGTTATTTTGTCAGATGTTATAGGACTCTGTGTTGGAAATGGGGGAGGGAACTGGTGGAAAAATTATAAGAAAAAGTGTGAAAAAGACTGACCATATATAATATCCTCCAGCCTTATCTTGATCCATTTCTCTCCTCCATGTGCCAATTCTTTCTAATCAAAATACAAATCATTCCATCACTAACTTTTTATCTCTACATTGTGCCTTTTGGATTTGCTATCGTCTCTCCTTGATATTTCTCCTCCTCTCCAAAACTCTACAAGCTTCATTTCAGTTCAAATGGTACCTCCTTGAAAAGACTTTTTGAGCTCCTCTGACAAAGAGTTACTCTCTATCCTGGGTTCTTAATACTTCGTATTTTGTTGAGAATTAGAACACTCAATATTCTATTGCAATGCTTATTACATCATATTCTAATTCTCTGTTCCCTTCTCTTTTTTCTTTACTAAACAGTGCCAAATTTCTCTTTGTCTTAGTGTTCTCAGTACCTGGGTCTGTCATGGTAGGGTTGAAGGTAGGGGAGCTCAGGTTAGATGAAGAGTCAGGGAGTGGAAAACTAAAGCTGACATTTTAAAAATGGTAATATCACCAGAAAGGTAGCAGCAGTAGAAAGTAGGCAACAGAGAGGAAAGAGGGATTGATTAATGGTACAGTGTTTTCAAGCAGATACAAAAATATTACCAGTAAAGAAGGATATTTTTAGAAAGACAGATCATTGATTAACCATATAAGCGTTGTAGGAACTGATTCAGATAAGAAGAATCTGCCAGAGGAATTCTTAAAATATCAATAAGATCAGGTCATTTAACTGCTCAAAACCTTCCCAAGTGCCCTGAGTATACTCAGAGTAAAGGCCAACATGATTACACCTACTTAAAAGGCCTGTAGTGACTCTCTCTCTCTCTCTCTCTCAAAAATAAATTAAAAAACATAAAAGACCTGTAGTGATCTGCTCACCACCACTTCTCCTATCCCTTACTTCTCTGATTTCATCTCTTCCTTACACTCACTCTATTCCAACCATATTGGGCTTACTGTTCTTTACACTGTATCTCACCTGAGGATCTTTGAACTGCTTGTTCCCTTTGTCTGGAAAGCTCTTCCATCAGACAGCCAAAGGGCTGTCACATTCTTCATGATTCTGCCTATCTTGATCATCCTATTTGAAATATGAACCTGCTCAACTCTCTACACTTGTGATTTTCCTTACCTTGCTCTATTTTCTCCACAGAATGTATCAGTTATAACATTTATATCTCTATTATATCTTCAAAGCCCTGAAAAGAACTGTATTTACTACCTGTATCCTCCCCTAGGATATAACTTCTTAAGATTAGGGCCTGTTTTTTTTCTGTTTTGGTCAGGGAGATATTTCAATCATCTAGAATAGTGCCTGTCACATAGTAGGTGCTCAATGAATATTTGTGAAAATAATGAATTTAACATAAAAGAGATGGGGTCTCTAATAGATGGTTTTCCTGGAAAATGGGATGTGTAGAGCAGACGGAGGGACTGGTCTTAGATAAGAAGTAAAGAAGGCATGAGCAAAGATGTCAGAGGGTGAGCATAATGATTTGATAGTGGGAAGTTGAATAAATATGCATCCTATAGCATCCTCATTTGTAAAATAGAGGATAAAATTGTGCTGAGAGTCAGAGAAGAGAGTGGGAGTGGCAGATTGGAGATCAGGGGTAAGAGACTGAGAAATGTGGAGAAGGAATTGATTAAAAACATTGTGTAAGATAGCCAGTCATTGTTTTTGTGAACGAGTTGAGCTCCATGACTATAAATTTATGTCATTAATAATTTGTCTTCTTTTTGTTTATTTTATTTTATTTATTTTATTTATTTGAGAGAGACAGGGAGGGAGACAGAGAATCCCAAGCAAGCTCCATGCTGCCAACACAGAGCCTGATGCTGGGCCTAAGCCAAAACCAAGGGTTGGACAATTAACTGGCTGAGCCTGACTGAGCCACCAAGGTGCCCTTCATCTGCCTTCTTCTGTGAGTTTTCTCCAACAGGGCTCAACTGCCTAGGTATGTTCCTTTCTTTGAAGGCCACTTCTGAAGGCAATGTTAGGAACTTTCTCATATGGGCTACCTGAGTATATATCCTTTTTGTTTTAATGTTTATTTATTTATTGGGGCAGGGGGCAGAAAGAGAGAGAGGGAGAGAGAAAGAATCTTAGGCAGGCTCCATGCTGTTAGCCCAGAGCCTGATGTGGGGCTCAAGCACACAAAGTGTGAGATCATGCCCTGAGTGGAAATCAAGAGTTGGACCTTAACTGACTGAGCCACTCAATCACCCCAAGTATGTATCTTTCTTATGACTATAACACATTGAGCTGTAATGGCTTGTTTACTTGTTTTTCATCTCCTTCTCAAAACTTTGAATAGAGAAATATGACTTTTTCTTCTTTATATTTTCAAAACGCAGTGTGGGACCAGGCACCCAATAAGTATTCAGTAGATCTTTCTCTTAATCACTAACAATGCTATAAATGTTTATGATTTGTTGAATTGTTTAACATATATCTTTTTTTTTTCATTCTTTAGGGAATTAAAATTTAGATAATCTGAGGTTTGCATCAGATTATAAAGTTATCAAGAGATAGATCATGGACTAGAATTTGGGTTTTAAAATTATATGTCCCAGTGGTCTGTAGCTTTCTTTATGCTTTAATACACTCAAGAGTATTGGGGTCCCTTTTGTCCATGTCAAGTTTCTTGTTATGTTACTCTTTTGTCTTCTCTGATTTCTAAAATATCAGAAATGAATAAGTGTGCATTCACATGTAAAAATTCCTTCACAACCTTGTTTTGTAATTGTTCCAGTTTAGGCTAGGTGCTTATATACCTCCTCACAACTGGGGTAAAAATGACCTCCCTGAGAGAGTTGTTAAAATTAATTAAAGGATAACTCTTTTTTAGTGGAGGAAGAAGTCAAATATGAGTTATATTTTACTGTGGTAATGTTTCCAACACATATAACCAACTACTTTATTTGAGATCTGGGGTTTTTGGCCCACACAGTACATAATAAATCAGAAATCACTACTAAATATCTAGTAAATTTCACATCTTGTACTTTTCAGTTCCTTAAATTCTGCCTTTCCCTTTCCAGGTCATCTCTATTGGTCTCCTTGAAAAAGATGTTTATCTTTCCTGATTAATTTTGTTTATAATCTCAAGCCAACTTTTATCTCCACTTTTCTCTTTCTTCTATCCTCACTTATGAAGAAAGTATTTTTAAATTTCAATTCTCTCCTCAGATCCTATTGTGCTGTAGGAAGCCTTCTGAGTTGTTGAATCTCCTGACTCCCCACTTTCAAGGTAGCTTCTTAAATACAACTTGTGTTCAGCAATGTCCAGATTGAGGAGGGTTTTCAGAGTCAAGGAGTAGAGAGAATTAATCAAGTAACATTTCTGCTAGTATAAAAACTTTGAACCAGTCTTTGAAGTAGATATAGATGAACTGGACAAGTTAATTTGGGATCAAATGTGAACTATTTTCTATGTATAAAACTATTATATATATATAAAACTATTATATATAATAATATTACATATATATAAGATACTATTATTAGGAGCCATCTAAAAAATCAAAATGTATTTAATTATTCAAGAGAGCAGACATTTCTTCATTCAATTTTTAAATCCATGGCCCTAAAAATAAGCAAGTAACTGTTAACTACTTTGGCGAGCATCCTGAAAAGACATACAATATAGCTAAAGAGTACACCAGAGGCAGCAATTCTCCTAGTCAGGAGGGTGTTTTCCAGTTGATATTTTATTTTCTCCAGAATTTGAACCACTCTGCATCCCTGCCCTGGCCTTGGCACGTATTCCAATCATGATGGTTTTCAGCCTTAGAGCTGCCTGTGAAACCTGGAAATATGCTGATAAGGAAAGTATTTACTCCTATTACTACCTGGCGACCTTTCTGACTTAGATCTGAAGGCCTAAATCCTGAATCTGATCTCATGATTCTGCTTTATGATTCACTGTTTTTTTGTGTGTGTGGGTTTTTTGTTTTGCTTTTACCAACTATTAAATCCTTTTTTATTTCATCTAGTTGACAATCATAACTTATGTAATAATTTCCTCACTCTTAGGTGTCATAATGTTATGAGCCTCTTCATACATATGGCTTCTGTATTAGTTTGAATTAAATTCTCATGAGTAAAATTACATTAATAAAGAGTATTATTGCTTTAATGATGCTTAACCTTGGTATAGGGACCTTATAAACATTAACGTTAGCAAAATACATTAATTATTATTAGTTTATCAAAAAGAATTAAAATTTTCCTTTAACCACAGTTTCTAATGCTATAATTTTGTAAGTGGGAAATAATGGTGTTGGGAAAGAATTATATCTGACAGCTTAAACTTTTTTGAATATATAATGATATTAAAGGAAGAGAGGATATCTTTTTACCCTCATTTATGTTTGCCACTATTAAAAAAATTATTTAAATTCTAGTTAGTTGACAGTGCAATATTGGTTTCTTTGGATTCTTAACCTTGTTTCTTTGGTGGATTTGTTTTCAGGTTCTGTTCTCACGTCTGACTTTCTNATATGAACCTGCTCAACTCTCTACACTTGTGATTTTCCTTACCTTGCTCTATTTTCTCCACAGAATGTATCAGTTATAACATTTATATCTCTATTATATCTTCAAAGCCCTGAAAAGAACTGTATTTACTACCTGTATCCTCCCCTAGGATATAACTTCTTAAGATTAGGGCCTGTTTTTTTTCTGTTTTGGTCAGGGAGATATTTCAATCATCTAGAATAGTGCCTGTCACATAGTAGGTGCTCAATGAATATTTGTGAAAATAATGAATTTAACATAAAAGAGATGGGGTCTCTAATAGATGGTTTTCCTGGAAAATGGGATGTGTAGAGCAGACGGAGGGACTGGTCTTAGATAAGAAGTAAAGAAGGCATGAGCAAAGATGTCAGAGGGTGAGCATAATGATTTGATAGTGGGAAGTTGAATAAATATGCATCCTATAGCATCCTCATTTGTAAAATAGAGGATAAAATTGTGCTGAGAGTCAGAGAAGAGAGTGGGAGTGGCAGATTGGAGATCAGGGGTAAGAGACTGAGAAATGTGGAGAAGGAATTGATTAAAAACATTGTGTAAGATAGCCAGTCATTGTTTTTGTGAACGAGTTGAGCTCCATGACTATAAATTTATGTCATTAATAATTTGTCTTCTTTTTGTTTATTTTATTTTATTTATTTTATTTATTTGAGAGAGACAGGGAGGGAGACAGAGAATCCCAAGCAAGCTCCATGCTGCCAACACAGAGCCTGATGCTGGGCCTAAGCCAAAACCAAGGGTTGGACAATTAACTGGCTGAGCCTGACTGAGCCACCAAGGTGCCCTTCATCTGCCTTCTTCTGTGAGTTTTCTCCAACAGGGCTCAACTGCCTAGGTATGTTCCTTTCTTTGAAGGCCACTTCTGAAGGCAATGTTAGGAACTTTCTCATATGGGCTACCTGAGTATATATCCTTTTTGTTTTAATGTTTATTTATTTATTGGGGCAGGGGGCAGAAAGAGAGAGAGGGAGAGAGAAAGAATCTTAGGCAGGCTCCATGCTGTTAGCCCAGAGCCTGATGTGGGGCTCAAGCACACAAAGTGTGAGATCATGCCCTGAGTGGAAATCAAGAGTTGGACCTTAACTGACTGAGCCACTCAATCACCCCAAGTATGTATCTTTCTTATGACTATAACACATTGAGCTGTAATGGCTTGTTTACTTGTTTTTCATCTCCTTCTCAAAACTTTGAATAGAGAAATATGACTTTTTCTTCTTTATATTTTCAAAACGCAGTGTGGGACCAGGCACCCAATAAGTATTCAGTAGATCTTTCTCTTAATCACTAACAATGCTATAAATGTTTATGATTTGTTGAATTGTTTAACATATATCTTTTTTTTTTCATTCTTTAGGGAATTAAAATTTAGATAATCTGAGGTTTGCATCAGATTATAAAGTTATCAAGAGATAGATCATGGACTAGAATTTGGGTTTTAAAATTATATGTCCCAGTGGTCTGTAGCTTTCTTTATGCTTTAATACACTCAAGAGTATTGGGGTCCCTTTTGTCCATGTCAAGTTTCTTGTTATGTTACTCTTTTGTCTTCTCTGATTTCTAAAATATCAGAAATGAATAAGTGTGCATTCACATGTAAAAATTCCTTCACAACCTTGTTTTGTAATTGTTCCAGTTTAGGCTAGGTGCTTATATACCTCCTCACAACTGGGGTAAAAATGACCTCCCTGAGAGAGTTGTTAAAATTAATTAAAGGATAACTCTTTTTTAGTGGAGGAAGAAGTCAAATATGAGTTATATTTTACTGTGGTAATGTTTCCAACACATATAACCAACTACTTTATTTGAGATCTGGGGTTTTTGGCCCACACAGTACATAATAAATCAGAAATCACTACTAAATATCTAGTAAATTTCACATCTTGTACTTTTCAGTTCCTTAAATTCTGCCTTTCCCTTTCCAGGTCATCTCTATTGGTCTCCTTGAAAAAGATGTTTATCTTTCCTGATTAATTTTGTTTATAATCTCAAGCCAACTTTTATCTCCACTTTTCTCTTTCTTCTATCCTCACTTATGAAGAAAGTATTTTTAAATTTCAATTCTCTCCTCAGATCCTATTGTGCTGTAGGAAGCCTTCTGAGTTGTTGAATCTCCTGACTCCCCACTTTCAAGGTAGCTTCTTAAATACAACTTGTGTTCAGCAATGTCCAGATTGAGGAGGGTTTTCAGAGTCAAGGAGTAGAGAGAATTAATCAAGTAACATTTCTGCTAGTATAAAAACTTTGAACCAGTCTTTGAAGTAGATATAGATGAACTGGACAAGTTAATTTGGGATCAAATGTGAACTATTTTCTATGTATAAAACTATTATATATATATAAAACTATTATATATAATAATATTACATATATATAAGATACTATTATTAGGAGCCATCTAAAAAATCAAAATGTATTTAATTATTCAAGAGAGCAGACATTTCTTCATTCAATTTTTAAATCCATGGCCCTAAAAATAAGCAAGTAACTGTTAACTACTTTGGCGAGCATCCTGAAAAGACATACAATATAGCTAAAGAGTACACCAGAGGCAGCAATTCTCCTAGTCAGGAGGGTGTTTTCCAGTTGATATTTTATTTTCTCCAGAATTTGAACCACTCTGCATCCCTGCCCTGGCCTTGGCACGTATTCCAATCATGATGGTTTTCAGCCTTAGAGCTGCCTGTGAAACCTGGAAATATGCTGATAAGGAAAGTATTTACTCCTATTACTACCTGGCGACCTTTCTGACTTAGATCTGAAGGCCTAAATCCTGAATCTGATCTCATGATTCTGCTTTATGATTCACTGTTTTTTTGTGTGTGTGGGTTTTTTGTTTTGCTTTTACCAACTATTAAATCCTTTTTTATTTCATCTAGTTGACAATCATAACTTATGTAATAATTTCCTCACTCTTAGGTGTCATAATGTTATGAGCCTCTTCATACATATGGCTTCTGTATTAGTTTGAATTAAATTCTCATGAGTAAAATTACATTAATAAAGAGTATTATTGCTTTAATGATGCTTAACCTTGGTATAGGGACCTTATAAACATTAACGTTAGCAAAATACATTAATTATTATTAGTTTATCAAAAAGAATTAAAATTTTCCTTTAACCACAGTTTCTAATGCTATAATTTTGTAAGTGGGAAATAATGGTGTTGGGAAAGAATTATATCTGACAGCTTAAACTTTTTTGAATATATAATGATATTAAAGGAAGAGAGGATATCTTTTTACCCTCATTTATGTTTGCCACTATTTAAAAAAAATTATTTAAATTCTGGTTAGTTGACAGTGCAATATTGGTTTCTTTGGATTCTTAACCTTGTTTCTTTGGTGGATTTGTTTTCAGGTTCTGTTCTCACGTCTGACTTTCTGGAGAGGATCATGTGGCACCTCATGACTCCCAAATCACACTCTAGGACCAGACTGTGGCACTAGGGTTAAGTTTAATGATAAAGTACCTAATGCCTGAGGGCCCCTTGCTACTAATGTGGATCTCATACTTTGATTTGTGCTATTTTCATTAAGTCTTTTGTCTTTTGGTGTCTTAGTCATGTTAAAGGAAAATATCACCTATGTTAGTGAATTTATCCTGGTGGGCTTCCATACTTCCCCTGGGCTACAAGTTCTGCTTTTCCTTCTCTTCCTCATCACCTACCTGTTTGTGCTGTTGGAGAATTTGGTCATCATTCTCACTGTATGGGTTACTGGATCCCTGCACAAGCCCATGTACTACTTTCTGAGCACCATGTCTTTTCTGGAGATTTGGTATGTATCTGTCACAGTGCCTAAGATGCTGGCTGGATTCCTACTTCGTCCCAATACCATCTCCTTCCTGGGATGCATGATCCAACTTTATTTCTTCATCTCACTTGCCTGTACTGAGTGTGTGCTCTTGGCTGCCATGGCCTATGACCGTTATGTGGCTATATGTTGTCCTCTTCGTTATCCAGCTATGATGACCACGGGATTTTGTGTTCAGCTGACCATTAGTTCCTGGGTAACTGGCTTCACCATCCCCATGGCAAAGGTATACTTCATCTCCCGAGTTGCCTTCTGTGGCAATAATATCTTGAACCATTTTTTCTGTGATGTTTCTCCTATCCTCAAACTGGCCTGCATGGACTTTTCTATGGCTGAGATGGTAGACTTTGTGCTAGCCATTCTCATTCTTGTGTTTCCTTTCTCAGCCACTGTCCTTTCCTATGGCTGCATTGTCTCTACCATCCTGCACATTCCCTCAGCCACTGGGCAGCGGAAGGCCTTCTCCACCTGTGCCTCTCACCTTACAGTGGTGGTCATCTTCTATACAGCTGTGATCTTCATGTATGTCCGACCTCGAGCCATTGCTTCATTCAACTCTAACAAATTGATATCAGCCATATATGCAGTGTTTACTCCCATGCTGAACCCTATTATCTACTGTCTGAGGAACAAGGAGGTTAAAGATGCCATCGGAAAAACCATGTCTAGTGGCCAAGCCCTTTTCTTGAAAGATTCTCTTTGCTAAAGAGACTCAGACATGCCTTCTCTTTTCATTTAACTTAATCTCAAAAAAAGACCTACATTAGGTAAAAGTCAGCAATTATATACTAACACACTGACTTAGTACCCAAGGAAGGATAAGAGGCCAGATATCAGAGGCCTTAATTACATGCTTCCTTTTCTAAGTAGTGAGTGAAATAATCAGAACTTTAAGAGACATATATTGGTACTGGACTTTTAAAATAATTTTAGTTTTATGAAGATGCTAAGAAATAGTCAGTTATTATCCAACTAGTTTTTAGAGTTCTATCCATTTGATGGATAACTGGAACTCAGCTTTTAGTTAGGTCAGCACAGAGTCTGACACAGGGACCAAACTCACAAATCATGAGATCATTACTTGAACCCAAGTCAGACGCTTAACCAACTGAGCCACCCAGGAGACCCAATTTTGTTTTGTTTTAAAAGCCCTCTTTGTCTTAAGAGGAGTACATGAAAAGAGGTTCTGCTATTATTAATTTCATGGCTAGGACCTGTTTATTGCTCCCTAGAGGGTTAGGGGCCTGGTTCCTTTTACAATCAATTGATGATATCTCATTTTAATTACTTTTTCAAATTTAAGAAAATATGAAAGAAAAACTCCTTTTAGGCTGTAATAGAAATATCGTAAGGTAGACAGCATGCAACACTTATCATGGCAGAGAGAAAGCAAAATCAATCTACATATGTGTGTGTATATATGCATTTGTGTGTATATAAATATAGTTTTATATTATTTGCAATATTTACACATAAAAATTATATAATTTTGTAATTAAAATGTATAGAGTTCCAACAAATTATATGTATTTAATATATAACTTCACGCTTTAATTTTCTTCCCTTGTTGGAATTTCTATATATGTCATGTTTTAGATGTTATAGAGTCAGCAAGTAGACCCTCAGAAAAAGTAGTAGCAATTATTAAAGCCCATTCCTTTTCAGGTAAAGGAAGCATTGACAAGAAGCCACAAAAGTGCTTTTGTTTAGATTTTACTTGGCCTAGATCTGCAGCATTTTCCAAGGTTTCGCAGACATTCCTCTTCTCATTTGTTTTCCTTTTGATTGTGGAAAAGTGGATGCAATACCCTAGTATATGCTTTCAGTCAGACATTATAAAATGATAGACGAGAGATGGATTCTGTCTGACTCAGCAACAATAGTGAATTAATGAAATAGTCTGTTGAGAGTTTAAGGATGGCAGGCATACTATTTTACCCCAACATTTTGGAAAACACATTTCACATGTTTTAATTAGATCAGTGATTTCAACACCATATTTGCTTTGTTTTGACTTTATTTACACTGTAACTACATGGTCTTCCCATTTTGTATTAAGTTTTTGTACAAGGTCACATGAGGTTGTTTTAATTTAGTTTTATATAGATTATTATATTTTACAGACTGTGGTAGTTTCCAATTTATCTGAACCTGTTGTTTTCTCCTGGCCTTCCTTACTTGTTGCCTAACAACTGTACATTCATAATAATATGTATCGTTTTTATTTATTTATTTGTTTGTTTGTTTCACTGTTTATTTTTGAGAGAGAGAGACAGAGAGAGAGAGAGAAAATGAGCAGGGGAGAGGCAGAGAGAGAGAGGGAGAGACAGAATCTGAAGCAGGCTCCAGGCTCTGAGCTGTCAGCACAGAGCCCTATGTCAGGCTTGAACTCAAGAGCCACAAGGTCATGACCTGAGCCAAAGTCAGATGCTTAACCAGCTGAGCCACCCAGGCGCCTCTGTATCATTTTTCTTTAGTCAAAAAGAAATATTATGGGCCATGTCCCTTACACAGGCACTGAAAATAATATAAGATGCTTTATCTTGAGTCAGATAATTCCTTATCGCATGTTAGAATATTTAGTCTTTTTATCAAAAGACAGCAGTGTTTTGCTGTATATATTTCTGTTTGAAAATCTTTGTTAATTCCTAATGGACAATTAGTGCTATTTTGAAACCTTACAAAATGATTTTTTATTCTTAAAATTCTTTTTAATTTTGCGTAAGGAACCCTGCCCGTGGTCATTTGTTATTACAATCTCAACTATCATCTATATTTATAACCTGACATTCCTTTTCTGGTCTAGACTGTCTGATTTTTAAAGTTTTCTATATAGCCATTAGATCATTTGTTGTACAAATCCTCTGTTTACTTACTTACTTTCTATTTTATCTGATGAACTAGATTTCTAAGAGAGGTAACTTATTGTTTCTATAATAGTGCATTGTTCTCTCTCCATTTATGATATGTTTGCTTTTTATGTTTTTTACTTTAATATTTAAAATATTTTACTTTCAAATGTTTAAAACACTCAGAAAAGTAGAAAAGAATATAATTAACAATTTCATCCACAACTCAGATGTTAAGAATTAAAGATCAAAAACTATATGTAATTAGGTTTTATAATTGTGCTGCATATTTAATGTTGTACTTCAGTGATAACTGTGATATTTTATTCAAATTGGAAGAGTGGCATTCAAGAAGGAAAGACAGATTGACCTGTACCTGATGTGAAATATGCAGAGAAGGCGGTGGATAAGAAAAGGCTATAGTTTTCCTGGACATCCAAAAAAGTGATGGATAAATAGTCAAAATTGAGGGTAGTAGGAAGTTTTCTGTGACTCAATTCATAAAATTTTCCCTTTATTGAAGAAAAATGTGTATTGTGTGTACAAGTAAGGGTTCAAACAAACCAATAGAACCGGTAGGAGATGTATATTAAGAGATTTAGTACATGGAGCTGGCTTATGCAGTTGAGGCTGGCAAGGCAAGTCTGAAATTTACAGGGCAGGCTGTCAGGAAGGGCGGCCTGGAAGTCTCGAGCAGCCAAAGCTGCTTCCCACAGGTGCAATTTCAACTGATTGAATCAGGCTCCTCTATATTATCTAGAATAATCTTCCATACTTAAGGTCAACTGATTATGGACTTTAACCACATCTACCAAATACTTTCACAGCAACACCTAGTTTAATGTTTGTTTGAAAAACTGAAGACTAAAGCCTAGCCAAATTGACACATAAAAACTGACCACCACAGTCCATCTCTTGTCAACTTGACACTCACATACATCTCTTTAAACCACACTATCTCCAAATAAAGACAATAACAAAGCCACACTTCTACCTGCCATGATACAACTGTCTTGTGTATGTTCTAACTGAAAATATGCTAACTGTTGCTCCAGAAGATGCAAAGTGCTTAGAGGATGTTTGCTCTTCTCCTGTAACTTAAATACTATGATATAAAGTTAGTTTCTTAATATATCTTATGTTAGGTGGTATAAGGATAAAGGAGATAAGAAAATGAAAACATATTTGTAATATATATGTATATTTATATACCAAATATTGTGTGTATTCATAATAGAAGAAATACTAATAACTAATAAACTATTATAAATCTCATTTCATTCTGCAACTGCTCACAGGGTCTTAACTAGTATTTGTATTGTCTTCTTCAACTACCCATTCCATTTTCTTTTTGCTCTAAAAAATCACCTCAGCTGTTCATAGTTTTTGCTGGGTAGGTTAACCCAAACTTTCATTTTTGAAGAGTCTGAGTCATTAAGTGTACTGCCTGGACTGGTTTCTTATAATTTTCCATTAATTATAATCACAGTCATGGTAGTTTTAAGAGATACCTAAGAATCTCTTGTATCCCAGACATACTTCTTCCTTACCTTCACTATATAGTAGCAACCAATTTCCTCTTGAATTAGGATCAATCATCTATTGATTCAGAGACATGAGGAGACTAAAGTGACCAGGTGGCAGTCTCAAATTCCAGGTCAATAAAATTATTGTTGTACCTCCTAGTGGAAACATTCCTTCCTTTGGGACTAAGACCTCTAGGGCAGGAAAGTCACAGGGAAAGGAAGCAAAAATTATACTAAGACTCACTAGGGGTAATAAGGAATGGTACTACTTCTATTTTTACCCTTTGATTGCTGGATATATGCATATTGGTAGTGGGAGAAATGGCACTATATTTTGGATGCTGATTCAGAGCACAGACAGCATCCTGGAGGACATTTCTCCAGCCTTACAAAGTATTGCCATCTAGCTGGTGTTGTAACTGGCCGTTTAAAAGGTTTTTCTACCATACAATCCAACCAACTACTTCAGTGATGGTGGAGAAGATGATAAGATCAGTGAATTCCATGAGGATGGGCCCATTGCTATCGTTCATTTTCTGTGAAGTGTCCTGCATTTATTGATCAGAAGCAATGCTGTGTTGAATAGCATGACAGTGGATAAGGTCTCTCTGTAAGTCCACAGATAGTAGTTTTGACAGAAGCGTTGCATTTAGGAAAGGCAAATCTATATCCAGGGTTAGTGTCTCTTGCAGTGAGAAGATAGTGCTGCCCCTCCATGTTACAAGTGTTCCAATATAAGACCGATGTCAGAGGGACAGTTGTCTATATTTTTCATTGCTATATAATTTAGCATATCACATCTGGCACATAGGAGTTCAATAACTATTGAATAAGAAAATTTAAAAAGAAAACATATCTGTGGAGGGAAAATAAAGCAGAAAATCCTGTATGCATTTGTCTTGGTTAATTTTCTCTGAGAAACTCACTTATGTTCACTGGAAGGATTACCTGTTGAGGAAAGACTAAGATAAGACAGTCCTGCTTCCCCAGTTTTTCTGTGACCATGTAGGTCTTCACTATACCCTGGGACTTGGGGCAGATTGGTAGTACTAGCCCAAGACATGCACTAAATACACAGCCAGGGGTGTGAAAATGGCCCTCTATGTTTTACAGGTGAAGGGTTCCCTCTGGGCCAGCAGAGCTCATTTACTGACAGAAGAAAGCAGAGGTGGAAGGTCAGGAATCACACCTAGGGGATTTATTAAAATCCTATCTCCTAGACTAGGATTTCCAGTGAGGGAATACGTCAGCTGGGGAGAGATTCCCCTTGAAATAAAGCTTCTCAGTGGAGGGTAAAAGTCGTTGTCCTCACACAGAAAGGCAAAAGAACCACCCTCAAAGACGGCTCTGGCTCTCTGTGGCCCTCAGGGAAAGGGAGGCCAGTCATTGTAGGTTTTCCTTTTGGATTTTCTCATATCCCCTTTCTTGGATTTTTCCTTTATTCAGCTTTTTCTTCAGAGCCCAAAAGGAGTGAAAGCATTTTTATAAGCCTAAGCAGTGACCTCAGCCTGACAATTGTTTGGGGGCTAGAAAAATTCCTTTGCNAAATAAAGCTTCTCAGTGGAGGGTAAAAGTCGTTGTCCTCACACAGGAAGGCAAAAGAACCACCCTCAAAGACAGGGCTCTGGCTCTCTGTGGCCCTCAGGGAAAGGGAGGCCAGTCATTGTAGGTTTTCCTTTTGGATTTTCTCATATCCCCTTTCTTGGATTTTTCCTTTATTCAGCTTTTTCTTCAGAGCCCAAAAGGAGTGAAAGCATTTTTATAAGCCTAAGCAGTGACCTCAGCCTGACAATTGTTTGGGGGCTAGAAAAATTCCTTTGCAGGGTGACTGGGTCAGATAAGCAGCCTGTCCTAACTCCTCACACAAGAGAGGAGACAGGCAACCTCTTACTCCTACATGACTCTTCTCTCAGTAGTATTGGCCATTCAGAGACTGCCCATTCCCAGAGAGGGTCTGCAAAGCCAGAAGAATGGGAAGGGCCTGACTCACTAATCTCCCTTACCTCCTCACAGCAGATACTTTCCTCAATTTTGGAAAAAGTCACTTTATTCACCAATTTCTATTTGCACTCCTTGGCTCCCTCATATAACCTGCTACATCTTGCAATAAAATCTACCAGCAGTGTCTCCTGTCCATCTGAGGTAAGGATTTTATCTTTGAGAGATACAGCTTCCAGGGCATAAAAATAGAAAATAAAAAAATAATTAAGGACAAGAAATTAAAAAACATTTTTAATGTTTATTTAATTTTGAGAGAGAGAGAGAGAAAGAGAGTGAGCAGGGGAGGGGCAGAGAGAGAGAAAGACACAGAATCTGAAGCAGGCTCCAGGCTCTGAGCCACTCAGGTGTCCAGGACTAGGAATTTCGAATAGGGGTCTGGAATGTGTTGAACTGGATAATGTAAGTCAGCTGACAAAGGTAAACATGTAGATAATACAGAATATTGTAATATTGTCATTGTGATGCATAAATTACTTTTTATTCTAGTATAGATGCTAAAACTATACATTTTGCAGGAGAAAACAGTCCCTGAATTTTGTTCCTTCTAAGTTAATACCTCTTTTCCTTCTATCCATCTCATTCATCTATACACACTGAGCAAACAGACTTTTCATTCTTATGAGAATTTCTGGTTCCTTAAACACTCTCAGTTCTTCTATTTATCACCTCCCAAACTGTCTTTTCTTGATTTATTTCCATTGCAAATATCTAGCCAATCACCAAGTATTGTTGTTTCTGCCTCCACCATGTATTTATTATACATGTGCTATTTCCCTGATCCATCTTACTTGGATGACCACAATCACTTCTGTACCTATCTTTGTTGTTGTTGTTCTAGGTTTTTATTTAAGTTCTAGTTAGTTAACATATAGTGTAATATTGTTTTTTTAGGAATAGGATTTAGTGATTCATCACTTCCATGTAACTCACTCTTGCCTATCTTCTACCCATTACTGCTTCATACAACTATAAGAGATATTTTAAATATTTAGAAACAATTTTTTGTCTTTATTTTGAGAAACAGACAAAGAGCGAGCAGAGGAGGGTCAGAGAGAGAGGGAGACACAGAATCTGAGCAGGCTTCAGGCTCTGAGTTGTCAGCACAGAACCCAATGCGGGGCTTGATCCCACAGACTGTGAGATCATGACCTGAGCCGAAGTCGGATGCAAATTTTTTTAATGTTCATTTATTTTTGAGGGAGAGACAAAGTGTGAGCAGGGGAGGGGTAGAGAGAGGGAGACACAGAATTTGAAGCAGGCTCCAAGCCTGTCAGCATAGAGCTTGATGCGAGACTCAAACTCACAAACTGAGGTCATAACCTGAGCTGAAGTTAGATGCTTGACCTACTAAGCCACTAAGGCACCACTAAGAATTACTTCTAAAATTATAAATTGTCTGATGTTACACCTGTGTGTGTGTGTGTGTGTATGCACTGCACTCCATATCCCCTAGAAGTACAAGCATGATTTGGAACATGTCTATCTCTCCAAATTTATCTCAGTTACTATCCACCTCAACAGTCTTCATTTAGCTCCTCAGAATTTACAAGCTGTTTTCTATTTCAAGAGACTCTGCATATAATGTACTGTCTGCTGAAGAACCTCTTCACTCTTCTTCATTTGAATCATTTATACTCATCTTTATTTTTTTAATTTTTTATTAATGTTTATTTATTTTAGAGAGAGACAGAGCATGAGTGGGAGAAGGGAAGAGAGAGAAAGAGATACAGAGTCAGAAGCAGGCTCCAGGCTATCACAGTATAGAGCCGGATGTGGAACTTGAACTCACACGCCGTGAGATCATGACCTTAGCTGAAGTCAGATGTTCAGCCAACTGAGCCACCCAGATGCCCCTATGCTCATCTTTAAAAACAGAGCTTGAAATTCACACTCTCAGAGAGGTATTTTCTTTTCTTTAAAAAAAAATAAAAATAGTAGTTATTATCAAGTAAAATTACTCATCATGTGAGATGGGGCATCCCTTCTAGGAAGGCAGAAAGGGAAAAACATGATTCAACTGATACAGAAGACAAATAGAAATAGTCTCCCTTTTCTCATATTATAAGCCTGCATAATACACAAACTATAATCCTGGATGATATTAACTATGTATATCCCTGGATTGCGAGAAACTTGTTCTGCAAGTATTCAAAAGATGAAAAAACATTTCTACCAAATTTTAACTTGATAAGTGAGCAGTGTTTTGCAATGAGAGTAGTATGTGAGGCCGAACATCACATGATCATAACTGAGCCAATGGTTCTTTTCTGTCTCTGTCTCTGTCTCTCTCTTTCACACTGTGGAATTGTGGGTGTTCATCTCCCATGCTCAAATCTTGGGTCTTAGACTGTGGTGTTTGGCATAAATCAGTGATTTTTTCAGAACATTGGAAGATGCCCACAACTGACACTAGTGTATTTTTTGTCACTTCAAAGCACCCATGGACAGCCCTTTTCTTCTCCATTCAAGATTAAGCTTAGAAATGCTTCATTCTAGGTCAGGGTGCCTGCAAATAAAGACCCTTCCTTTGCTGCCTTATTGCCAGTTACATTTTTAAAATATAATTTATTGTTAAGTTAGCTAAAATACAGTGTATGCAATGTGCTCTTGGCTTCAGGAATAGATTCCCATGACTCATCGCTTACATATAACAACCACTGCTCATCCCAACAAACATCCCCCCTCCCACCTATCAACTCTCAGTTTGTTCTCTATATTTAAGAGTTTCTTATGGTTTGCCTCCCTCTCTGTTTGAAACTAATATTTTTCTCCTTCCCTTCACCCATGGTCTTCTGTTAAGTTTCTCAAATTCCTCGTATGAGTGAAAACATATGATATCTGTCTTTCTCTAACTAATTTATTTCACTTAGCATAATACCCTCCAGTTCATCTATGTTGTAGCAAATGGCAAGATTTTATTCTTTCTCATTGCCAAGTAATATTCCAGTAGATAGATAGATAGATAGATAGATACATATATACAGATATATGTTTTGCAGATTGACTGCACCAATTTGCATTTCCACCAACAGTGCAAGAGGATGCCCTTTTCTCCACATCTTCACCAACATCGGTTGTTTCTGAGTTGTTAATGTCAGGAATTTTGACCGGTGTGAGGTGGTGTCTCAGTGTGGTTTTGATTTGTATTTCCCTGATGATGAGCGATGTTGAGCATCTTTTCATGTGTCTGTTGGCCATCTGGATGTCTTCCCTTGAAAAGTGTCTCTTCATGTCTTCTGCTCATTTCCTACTGGATTATTTGTTTTTAAGGTGTTGGGTTTGGTAAGTTCTTTATAGATTTTGGATACAAACCCTTTATCCAATATGTCATTTACAAACATCTTTTCCCATTCTGTTGGTTGCCTTTTTTGTTGTTGTTGATTGTTTCCTTTGCTGTGCAAAAGCATTTTATCTTGATAAGGTTCAATAGTTCATTTTTGCTTTTATTTCCCTTGCCTTAGGAGATGTGTCTAGTAAGAAGTTGCTGCATCTGAGGTCCAAGAGGTTGTTGTCTATTTTCCCCTCTAGGGTTATGATGGTTTCCTATCTCACATTTAGGTCTTTCAACCATTTTCAATTTATTTTTGTGTGCGGTGTAAGAAAGTGGTCCAGTTTCATTCTTTTGTGTGTTGTTATCTGGTTCTCCCAACATCATTTGCTAAAGAGACTGTCTTTTTCCAGTTGGATATTCTTTCCTGCTTTGTCAAAGATTAGTTGTCCATACATTTGTGAGTCCAATTCTGGGTTCTCTATTCTATTCCATTGGTCTGTGTGTCTGTTTTTGTGCCAATACCTTACTGTCTTGATGATTATAGCTTTGTAATAGAGGCTAAAGTCCGGGATTGTGATGCCTCTTTTCAACATTACTTCGGCTATTCAGGGTCTTTTGTGGTTCCATACAAATTTTAGGATTCTTTGTTTTAGCTCTGAGTAGAATGCCCATGTAATTCTGATTGGGATTGCATTGAATATGTAGACTGCTTTGGCTAGTATTGACATTTTAACAGTATTTCTTCTTCCAACCCATGAGCATGAAACATTTTCCATTTCTTTGTGTCTTCTTCAATTTCTTTCATAAGTTTTCTACAGTTTTCAGCATACAGATCTTTTACATCTCTGGTTAGGTTTATTCCTAGGTATCTGATGGTTCTTGGGGCAATTGTAAATGGGATTGATTTCTTGATTTCTCTTTCTGTTGTTTCATTATTGGTTCATAGAAATGCAACTGATTTCTGTACATTGATTTTATATCCTGCAACTTTGCTAAATTTATGATAAGTTATAGCAGCATTTTGGTAAAGTCTTTCACGTTTTCCATGTAGAGGATCATGACATCTGTAAAAAGAGAAAGTTTGACTTCTTTTTTGCCAATTCTGATGTCTTTGATTTCCTTTTGTTGTCTGATGGCTGGTGCTAGGAATTCCAACACTGTTAAACAATAGTGGTGAGAGTGGACATCCCTGTTGTGTTCCTGATCACAGGGGGAAAGCTCTCAGTTTTTCCCTATGAAGGATGAAATTAGCTGTGAGCTTTTCATATATGGCTTTTTTTTTCAATATTTTTATTCATCTCTAGGAGAGAGAGACAGCGTGAGCAGGGGAGGGCCAGAGAGAGAGAGGGAGACACAGACTCCGAAACAGGCTCCAGGCTCTGAGCTGGCAGCCAGCACAGAGCCCGACGCGGGGCCCAAAACCATGAACCGCGAGACCATGACCTAAGCGAAAGTCACACGCCCAACCGACTAAGCCACCCAGGCGCCCCCATATATGGCTTTTATGATGTTAAGAAATGTTCCTTATATCATGACATTCTTGAGGGTTTTTATTAATAAACGATGCTGTATTTTGTCAAATACTTTTTCTGCATCTATTGACAGGATCATGTGGTTCTTATCCTTTCTTCTATTAATGTGATGTATCACATTGATTGATTTGAAAATATTGAAGCAGAGAGGTATTTTCTTTTNTTTGCCAATTCTGATGTCTTTGATTTCCTTTTGTTGTCTGATGGCTGGTGCTAGGAATTCCAACACTGTTAAACAATAGTGGTGAGAGTGGACATCCCTGTTGTGTTCCTGATCACAGGGGGAAAGCTCTCAGTTTTTCCCTATGAAGGATGAAATTAGCTGTGAGCTTTTCATATATGGCTTTTTTTTTCAATATTTTTATTCATCTCTAGGAGAGAGAGACAGCGTGAGCAGGGGAGGGCCAGAGAGAGAGAGGGAGACACAGACTCCGAAACAGGCTCCAGGCTCTGAGCTGGCAGCCAGCACAGAGCCCGACGCGGGGCCCAAAACCATGAACCGCGAGACCATGACCTAAGCGAAAGTCACACGCCCAACCGACTAAGCCACCCAGGCGCCCCCATATATGGCTTTTATGATGTTAAGAAATGTTCCTTATATCATGACATTCTTGAGGGTTTTTATTAATAAACGATGCTGTATTTTGTCAAATACTTTTTCTGCATCTATTGACAGGATCATGTGGTTCTTATCCTTTCTTCTATTAATGTGATGTATCACATTGATTGATTTGAAAATATTGAAGCAGAGAGGTATTTTCTTTTAAATATTTTTAAAACATTTATACATTTTTGAGAGAGAGAGCATGAGAGGCAAAGAGAGAGGAAGACACAGAACCTGAAGCAGTTCCAGGCTCTGAGCTGTCAGCACAGAGCCTGATGTGGGGCTCAAACTCACAAACTGTGAGATCATGACCTGTGCTAAAGCCAGATGCTTAGCCAACTGAGTCACCCAGGCTCCCCAAGAGCTATTTTCTTAATTATCAATCTACATGAGAACCACTATCTCTTCTTTTTCATTATGATAATTTTCACAATTCGTGATTACACCTATTTCTTTTTTTTGAGAGAGAGAGAGAGAGCACAAGTGAGTGAGGGGAAGGGAGGGAGAGAGAGAGAAGAGAATCCCACGAGAGGCAGTGACAGAGAGAAAGGGAGAGGGAGAGAGAAGCTGGGCTCCCGCAAAGCAGGGCACTAACTCACCTGATGTAGCCCTTGAACTCACAAACCATGAGATCATGACCTGACTCAAAGTCAGATGCTTAACTGACTGAGCCACCAGGCACTCCTAGGCCTATTTTTAAATGCTGTTCACAAGAATGTAACTGAAGATAAGTGTGCTCTGCTAGATAAGTGTATACTTATCTTGAACAAGGAGGAATATATAGAATTGTTGAATCCTATGTTGTACATCTGAAACCAATTTAATACTGTATGTTAACTATACTGGAATTAAGTTTTAAAAATGAAGACTGTGCCTGGGTGGCACAGTCAGTTAAGTCACCAACTTGATCTTGGGTCAGGTCATGATCTCGTGGTTCGTGGATTCAAGACCCCCATCAGGCTGTATGCTGATGGTGCAGGGCCTGTTTAGGAGTCTGTCTCTCCTTCTCTCTGCCCCTCCCCTGATTTTGCTCGCTCTCTCTCTCTCAAAATAAATATATCAATTTTTAAAAAACGAAGTAAAATCACAGATGGTGAAAAAAAAATATAACTGAATGTGGTCAGGTATTCTATAAGTTATGTACTCCACTCTATGCTTGAGAGCTATCACAATGCCTGGCACACAAGAGGCATGGGAGGCGTTGGTTCTTTCTCTCTCCCAAAATTTGCTTCTATGTCAAGGGAACAGTAATGTAAGATACCTAGTCTCTTCTTCTCCTCATTTCTTCTCAAGGAAGGGAGGAACATAATCCAATTACAGAATGAACTGGATCAATTTCTCTTCTTTTGGAAGATACAATGGATAGTACTTGGACTATCCTGTACCCCTTTCCCACTCTTGCTTTCTTGTGGGAAAACTGCCTTCTTCCTATGTGGCCTGTGATTGCAAAGGTAATTATGATTGTAAAGGTAATTGGCCGTTGGTATTAGGAAGCCCATTGCCTACTGACATCAACTTTATTCTCAGATTTCTGTTTTATGAAAACTAGAGGTGATGCTTTGGCCTGCATAAATATCTTCTTTCTCAATTGGTTCCAAACCTGGGTGGGGGAAAGGAGAATATATACTAGGCCTTCTCAAAGACTCTTCATCTCCTGAAAAGGAGGCTGGATAATATGTGCCCAGATTTTTCCCTTTAATCTTTCCCATTGAATTGCTCCACATTTTTCAGAAAAAAGTAAATGGCAGAGTAGAAGTATAAGGCAGAGACAAGCCCAGAATTATTGCACAATGGGACTCCCCTAACATTGAAGGAAACATCAGAAGTAGGGAAGAAATGTGCTCTTTTACTAATACGTTATCAGCACATATTTGGTGAGTTAATTTATTAATGAAAAAGTATAAGTATGATATGATAAATTGAACAACCAATCCTGCTGATCAAAGGCTATAATATTATAAAGCAAGGAAGTCTCCAGTATTACATCAGAACTACTTTACTTAGGTCTTGTGTAATTTCAGATAAATAAAGAAACCATAGAATGGAGCTCTGGAACTCCACCTTGGGAAATGGCTTCACAATGGTGGAGATTCTGAATGACAGTGGGTCTCCTGAACTGCTCTGTGCCACAATCGCTGCCCTGTACATGTTGGCCCTGACCAGCAATGGTCTGCTGCTCTTGGTCATTATAATGGATTCCTGGCTCCATGTGCCAATGTACCTTCTACTTAGCCAGCTCTCTCTCATGGACTTGATGTTTGCATCTGTAGTTACTCCCAAAATGCTTGTGGATTATCTGCGTGGAAAGAACACCATCTCCTTTGAAGGCTGCACCTTTCAGATGTTAGTAGTTCTCATTTCAGGAGGTGCAGAGGACATACTACTGGTGTTCATGGCCTATGACAGGTATGCAGCTATTTGTCATCCTCTCAACTACATGGTACTCATGAGGCCAAGGATATGCTGGCTCATGATAGCCACATCTTGGATCCTAGCATTCCTGAATGCTGTGATACTCACCTCATATACTATGCACTTTCCTTTCTGCATGTCCCGGAAAATCAACCACCTGCTCTGTGAGATCCCATCCTTGCTGAAACTGGCCTGTGCAGATACCTCCATATATGAGCTTGTGGTATATGTGATAGGTGTGATTTTTCTCATGCCTACCCTTGGTGCTATCCTTGCCTCTTATACATTTGTCCTAATTGCTGTCCTTCACATGTCCTCAGATAAGGGAAGGAAGAAAGCCCTCATCACATGCTCTTCTCACCTGACTGTGGTAGGAATGTACTATGGATCTGCCATGTTTATGTACATCCAGCCCAATTACTACCATAGTCCCCAGCAGGACAACATCCTCTCTGTATTTTATACTATCATTACTCCAACACTGAACCCTCTTATCTATAGTCTGAGAAACAAGGAAGTAATGGAAGCCTTCAAGAGAGTACTGGGGAGACTCACTTCTGTCCAGAGATGGTAGATGCCAATGTCATGTTAGGAAGTCCTATAGCTTCTAAACGGGACTCCATATCTGCTCTTGGTCTTATGCTTGCTTCTTTCATATTTTGAAAATTCTGAAAACCTGCCACACTGGAGGTTAAGTCCTCATTTGGACTTAGAGATATGAGTTTGTCTCCATTAGCCCTATGTTTTAATAGCTAAGGATGTTTTCATTTCTCTGATCAATACCCCAGGATCTGGTTGAAATTCTCTTTCTGTTCTAATAGAAATTATCTTATTTTTCACTTCATGTTTTTCTTTCCCTCCCCTACGACAATTCTGTACCCAATCACATAGGAAGTTGGCCAGAGTTTTTCTTGATAGTTCTATTTAAAACAGGAAATAAAAATTAAAGAGGAAAATGAAGATACTGAATGAAGATACAAATGTTAGACTTTACTACTTACTGGTGAGAAAATTTGTCAATTCTTAATTCTTCACTACTGTGAATCTGTAGTGATATAATATTAAATGTTTTACTGTAGAGGCATCTTTCCAGATCTATATCAGAGTTCCAGACTCTGGAAAAATTCCTATCAGATACCTATGTTTCGGATTGTAGCATCACCTCCTTAGGCTGCCCATATTTCAGTAGGACAGCCACATGCTTTTCCATATCATAGCATTTATAAATAAACTTCATTACAAAATACTGATGCCTTGAAGCTAGTATGTGAAAGCACAAAGCACACATGGTAGNACCTAAGTGAAAGTCGGACGCTTAACCGACTAAGCCACCCAGGTGCCCCTAAATTCCCAATTTAAAATGGGACTCCTTTTATTTTTTTAAACAATAGAATCAGAATTTGAACTAAATTCTAGCTGACACCCAATGTCTCTTTTTCCCACTGCATGAAAAGAATTTAAATGTCTATCTCTCCCAATAAAGTTTAAAGTCTTTATCTGCAGGACCTGTGACTGAAATGTTTCTATCATGAAAAATACCTAGTCTAAGTTGGTGCTTGGTCATTTATTTCCTTATGTTTTCAAAAGCAAACATCTTCCAGATGCCTGGCACTAAGATGTGTCTCATTAACTCAAGAAATGTTCCTGTCTGCTATTATTGATCTATAAGACCCGGATTCAATGAAGCTGTTAGAATAAAACCATTCCAAAAAATAAACTAAACATTAAAATGAAAAAACATGGATTCCTCTTGCCTGAAAACCAACCAAATCGGTTGCTCTGTAATGCTTGAAGCTGACTCATAACAAAAAAGATCAAAACGTACTTTCCACACACTCACAAACAGAATAACTCCTTTGCACAGGAATTAAAAAAACAAACAAAAGAGGCAGAGCAGATACTGAAATTAATGCACATGGAAGAAAGAGAAACTCACTCAAGTCAACTCAAGCCAAATTCTTAGGAATCATTTATAGTTTTTTCTCATAACTAATACACAATCTATTAGCAACTCCTGCATTGTATTTTTTTCCTCCTGAATACATCCCAGATTATACCAGTTCTCCACACACAAAAATATTCCACTCTGGTCCAAAGTACCATCATCTCTGCTCTGAGCATTTACTATTAGCAGCTTACTACCTGGTGTCCCTAACACCATTCTCCACAGGAGCTATATGATATTCCCTTTATATATATATAGACTTTACTACTTTACTTTACTACTGTAGATATGCTATGATATAGCTTTATTATATGCCCTTTATATATATATATATATATACTTTACAACTTTACTACTTTAATGCATTCAATATTTTAATGCATGTATATATAATTATTATGTATTAAACAACTAGCATTAGCAATATCATCGAGGCTTATTATTACTCTCCAATCTCATCTTCTTGCCTCTCACCAAATATCCCTGTTCCTGATGGTAACAACATACTATTCAATTGTTTTATCTTACCATACACACATCACAAACTGGATACATAGCTAGATTTGTTTCTTTAGTCTTTTTTTCAGATTTTAGGGATTGCTTTTAATTTTTTATTTAAAAAATCAACCTATAAAACAATGTTTAACCAAAGAATTCTGGCTGATATCTCTGTCTGTCCAACTTATTCACCTCCACTTCCACTCCCTATAGGTAACTATATATGTATACTGTTTGTATTTTAACTATTCATTCAAATTTACTGTGATTGTGTTTATAAAAATATTTACAATATTTTGGGTACATTTAAAAGAAGATATAATTTTTATTATGATGGTTTACAGTTTTATATGTACTTATCTACTTTATTGGTTATATTTTAGGTCTTTTTATTCTTGCTGTTTTTGTCCTTTTGATCGGTCTTGGAATTAGGAAAGGTATATTAAAATATTCTCTTTTCATGTATATACTTCAGTGTCTATACTTCAATGCATCTTCTGTAGAGTCCTCTTTGTGAACATTATTTTGGATATATAAATACTAATGACTGTTACTTTTTGCCTTTAGATTTATAAAGATATAAACAAGACAAATATTATCCCCCTTCCACATATAAAATTACTAGTGTCCAGGAATGTTTGGTGGCTTATCCATATTCACACAGCTATTAAGTGTTCTCTTCTAATCTATACTCACACAGCCATTACATGTTCTCTCTAATCAAAGGTAGCTTCTTCTTTTTGTCTGCTGAAAAAAAGAATTTTATTCATAAAGTGCTAACTGAGCATATATTCACTCTTGTGCTGACTTTGCTATCTTGAACAGAGAAATAATCAGTGAATACTTTGTTCGATTACTCTGTCAGATTGCTGTAAGAATTTCTTATTGATGCTTGTACAAAAGTAAAAGTAAATACACTGAAATAATTATGAACAGAAAGAGTAATTAACATTGTAATAAAACTGTGCTCATATTGTTGAAGATCTGTAACTAATAGGAGAAACATATCAAAAGAAGAAATAAATGTATAAATAAGTAAATAAGTCAGATATATGTGTCTGTGAGTGTGTATGTATGTATGTGTGTATCCCAAGATTGACACAGTAAGGGCATTTACACCAGCTGAGATGTAAATAATTTCTATGAGGAATAAATAAATCCTGACTGAAAGTCCCTGGACCTTGACTGTTCTAGAAATTGCCATCAGAAGCTTTTCCCTCACTGGTTTGTCCTAAAGATAAGATTTTCCAATAGATAGTTTTCTTTTTTAAAAAATATTTTTTAAGTTTACTTATCTTGAGAGAGAAAGAAAGCACGAGCGAGGAAAGAGCAGAGAGGGAGAGAGAGAATCCCAAGCAGACTTCCATTTGTCAGCACAGAGTCTGATGTGAGGCTCAAACTCATGAACATGAGATCATGACCTAAGCCAAAGTCAGATGCTTCACCGGCTGAGCCACCCAGGTGCCCCCAATAGGTAATTTTCTATTCCAAGAATCATACAATTGAAAATGCATTAAATACATTCATGAACAGGGTTTTGGTCCCAGTCCCCCTTTGGAGCAACTTTCAAAAAGACTCCAGGTGAGGAGAGAGAGGACGAAAAGAAGTAACAAATTCTGAAGGACCTACCATGAGGGGGATGGAGCAAGTGCAGGTTGAGAAAGTATCATTAGCTTCATCCTTACTCTTCCTGGGACTCTGCATTTGAAGGCATGAATGACTTCATAATGATCCAAAATGTAGACTTAACATGTACCTTTCATACATCTTTTCGCCAAGGCCTTATCTTTTTATGAGGTGGATAGAAGGTGTAGGAATGTATAGCAGAATTCTGCTTGGTGAGGTCATCTGAGCAGTAGCCTTGAATTCTTACTATACTCTGTATAGTAGGTAAGAGTATACCCTCATTTCACCATAGTGACTTCTCTCTGCCACAGTAAATATGGGAAAAGTAATGGAGATCTTACATCCACCACTATTGTTTTATTGCAACTGGACTGCTTGAAATTAATAATCCTTATGTCAAGATACCCCCTTATGATAGAATGAGATTTCATTTTCCTAGTGGTAACTATCACCTCAACTGATCTTTGTCTTCTGATGACTCACTGATGTCGGAGGGCTAAACATCTCTCCACCACTGCTAATAAGGACACTTTCACAGGCCCTCCCACCTTTTTTCAACCAACTTGACTCTGGATTCATCAGACTTTGAGCTCAGATCACGTGTGTTTTCCATCCATTACTACAATCCATCTATCTAAGGGCTCAGTTGATTTTTTCTTTTTTAGTGGCTTAAAACAACACATTTACTATTTCACAATTTCTGTGGGTCAAGCATCTTGGCACAAAAACAGAAAAGCAGCACAAACTCATATGTAAAAACAAATCTTCCTAATAAGTTCAGTAAATATAAATTCACTAAATGTTACAGTTAACTGACAGAGTACAAATGAAAAATAAAGGAGATAATGCTTTCAATTTGTTGTTTATAATTAACCCACTTAAAAAGCCTTAGGTTAAAAGAAACAGAATGAATACAATATAACAGTAAAGGATTGGATTATATCTACATCCATTGATATGAACCACTATTAAAAAATACTATCTTGAGAAAAAAATCATTTATAAATACATACAGAATCATTATAGTATATAAAGCCTAAAAAGTTGGAAAAGTAAAGCATATATTATTCAGAGATATTCAGAATCAATAAAAGGAATCAGTAAATGAATAAAGACAGAATACTGCCTCAAAACTAGAATTTCAGTAAATTGTTTTTAAAATGATCAATTGAAGAAATACAGTGCTAAATCATAGAAGACAGGAGTGCGAAAATATGTTAAAAAGAAATAAGAAATTTTCAGTTTTTACTGAGCAAGGGAGTGGAACTCCATCTGACAAACACAAGCCATTGTAAAGGTATATGTCTCTATAGAGAATAGTTGATTCATCAGTTTTATCGTAGTAAAATACTTTAGTCTCTTGTTCTGCTTATAAATCTACAAAACAAAATTCTTTTTTGTTGTTATTGTTTATTTTGAGAGTGAATGTGGGCACATGCGCGAGCAGGAAAGGGGCAGAGAGAGAGAGGGAGAGAAGAATCCCAAGGAGACTCCCGTGCTGTCAACACAGAGCTTAATACCAGGGGTCAGGCTTGATCCCATGAACCAGGAGATTATGACCTGAGCTGGAATCAAGAGTCGGAGGCTCAACCAACTGAGCCACCCAGACACCCCAACAAAATTCTAACCTAACATAAAAGAGATCATTGAGGCCTGCATGCCACGCTCTCCAGCCTCCCAGGCCCTGGCACACGTACCAGCGCACTTGGCACTGCCTGCTCACAGGGACGCAGCACGCGATGCCGCCCCTGGGTTGCTGGGCTTGCAGGACTTCATCCTGGGCCTGAAGGAGAGAGAGAGGCACTGAGCTCACTCACCTGCTTAGGACCTGCGAGCAGCCTGGTCTATTGAGCCGTTCTCCAACGTTGCTCTTCTAAGCAACTTTTTTCTAGCTCTAACGGAAGAGTAAATGGCAAAGAATCTAGCTCCAAAGAGATACAAGCTGAGATCAATTCTGGATTCTTCAGGAATACCAAGGCTAACTCAAGAAACAAGCCAAAGTACACATGGTGGAGAGTCCCAAATACCGCTATGAGTAGGGAAAGAAAATAACCAAATGCTCAACAAGACAAACCAAGAGACACCATTCAAAGAACACTTCCTGAAGAGACAGGGCCTGAACAGTCAAAGAGCCTTCTCTAATACAGCAGAACTCGCAGGGGCATAGTGTACAAGCTTTTAAAATTAACAAGAGACAGAAAGCTAACCAAAATGACAAAACAGAACTCTCCTCTGAAGAAATTCCAGGAAGAAATGACAGCTAAAGAACTGCTCAAAACAGATATAACCAACATAACTGAAAATGAATTTAGAACAATAATCATAATACTAATCACTGGGCTTGAAAAAAGCATGGAGGACATCAGAGAAACTATGGCTACAAACACTATGGAGCGTAAAAATAGTTATGGTGAATTTAAAAATGCGATAAATGAGATACATAATAAACTGGAGGTGTCCAATGCACGGATTGAAGAGGCAGAAGGAATAAGTGGTTTAGAAGACACCATTATAGAAAAAGAAGAAACTGAGAAAAAGAGAGATAAACTGATCCAGGAACATGAAAGAAGAGTTCAAGAGCTCAGTGATATAATCAAACCGAACAATATCCGTATCATAGGAATCCCAAAAGAGGAATAGAGAGGAAAAGGTGCTGAAGGGGTCCTGGAACTAATTATGGCAGAGAACTTCCCCAACCTGGGGAGGGAAGTAGACGTTGAAATTCAAGAGGCACACAGAACTCCCCTCTGACGTAACTTGAATTGATCTGCATGACATCATAGTGAAACTGGTAAACTATAAGGACAAAGAGAGAATTTTGAAAGCAACTAGGGAGAAAAGGGCCCTAACATACAAAGGGAAACCTATCAGAGTGGTGACAGACCTACCTACTGAAACTTGGCAGGCCAGAAAGGAATGGCAGGAGATCTTCAATGTGATTAACAGAAAAAATATGCAGCCAAGAATCCTCTATCCAGTAAGCCTGTCATTCTGAATAGAAGGAGAGATAAAAGTCTTCCCAAATAAACAAAAATTGATACAATTTGTCACCACTGAACCAGCCCTACAAGAAATCCTGAGGGGGACTCTCTGAGGGAAGTGTTGCAAGGAACGCAAGAAAGTAGAGACACCACCACAACCATGAATTCCACAAACTACACAACACCTCTAAGCCCACATTTTTCAATAATAACACTGAATATAAATGGACTAAAATACTAAAAGACATAGGGTAGCAGAATGGATAAAAAAACAAAATCCATCTATTTGCTGTCTACAAGAAATGCATTTTAGACTGGAAGATACCTTCAGATTAAAAGTAAGGGGATGAAGAAATATATATCATGCTCCTGGAAGTCACAAGAAAGCTGGAGTAGCTATACTTATATCAGACAAACTGAACTTTAAATTAAAGACAGTAACAAGGGATGAAGAATGGCATTATATAATAATTACAGGGTCTATCCATCAGGAAGAACTAAGAATTATAAATATCTACACACCGAATATGGGGGCACCTAAATATTTAAAGCAACTGATCACAAACAGAAACAATCTTATAGATAAGACTGTACTAATAGTAGGGGACTTTAATACTCCGCTTACAGCAACAGATAGATCAACCAGACAGAAAACCACTAAAGAAGCAATGGACTTGAAAGTCACATTGGACCAGATGGATCTGATATATTTAGAACTCTACATCCAGAGGCCGTGGAATTCACTTTCTTCTCAACTTCGCATGGCACATTCTCCAAGATAGATCACGTACCGGGACATAAAGCAACCCTCAATAAATACAAAAGAATTGAGATCATACCATGCACACTTTCAGATCATAATGCTTTGAAACTTGAAATCAATCACAGGAAGAAGTCTGGAAAACCTCCAGAAACATGGAGGGTAAAGAACACCCTACCAAAGAATGAATGGGCCAATCAGGCAATTAGAGAAGAAATTTAAAAATATATGGAAACAAATGAAAATGAAAACACAACAATCCAAAATCTATGGGAAGCAGCAAAGGCAGTCCTAAGAGGAAAGTACATCGTACTCCAGGCCTATTTCACAAAATTAGATAAAGCGCAAGTGCAAAATCTAACAGCTCATGTAAAGGAATTAGAGGGAGAGCAACAATAGCACCCCAAACCCAGTAGAAGAGAAATCGTAAGAATCAGAGCAGAAATAAACATAGAAACCAAAGAAACAGTAGAACAGATCAAAGAAACCAAGAGTTGGTTTTTTGGAAAANAGCACATAAAAAGAATCATCCACCAAGATCAAGTGGGATTCACTCCCTGGTTACAGGGCTGGTTCAACATTCGCAGATAGATCCAGAAAAAGCATTTGACAAAATAAAGCATCCCTTGTTAATAAAGACCCTCGAGAAAGTTGGGATAGNGCAGAGAAGGACAAATACCATATGTTTGCACATATAGGAGGATTAGGAGGAACTTAATAGAGGACCGTTGGGGAGAAGAAGGGGTAAAAGAGTGGGAGAGAGGGAGGGAGACAAACCATGAGAGACTCTTGAATGCTGAGAACAAACTGAGGGCTGATGGGGTGGGGGTAAGGGAAGGGAGGTGATGGGCATGGAGGAAGGCACTTGTGGGGATGAGCACTGGGTGTTATATGGAAATAACTTGACAATAAACTATTTAAATAAATAAATAAATAAGGCCATTGAACACTGTCAGTTGCCACACTTGAACTAGTAATGACATGTTATTTGGTTGTTTTTGAATGTTTGTATGATAAAACTGTTACTTGAATAGTAATCCATGATATTTGAGTCATATTCCTTCTGAAAATAATCCTTTAGATATATAACTATAGGCCTTTTCAAGGGAGCCAGCCTAATCTTTTTGCAATGATTCCATGAAAAGAAAAAAAAATGCAAATAAAATTTTAGAAAGTTTCAGAGTTAATCAAAATTAATCAATTTATTTTTAGTTCCTGAATCATCAAAAGAATATACAGTCAGAGAAGTAATTTAATTCGGTTGGCTTCTATGGTTAATGAATTGGGTAATTTCTATAGACAAACCAAAAAACAGACGCTCAACTACCAAAAACAAACTGATGGTTATCAGAGGAGAGGTGACAGGGGGGTTGGGTGAAATAGTTGAAAGGGATTAAGAGTACACTTATCATGATGAGCACTAAGTAATGTAAGGAATTGTTGGATCACTATATTGTACACCTAAATCCAATATAATATTGTATGTTAACTATATATTAAAATAAATGTATTAAATAAAATAATAATTAAATTTTATTAAAATTAAATTTACTTAAATATTTAATTCAAAATTTAATGTACATAATTGATTTAAAATAAAAATACATAAATAAAAGAAATTGGGTAATTTCTTCTTTTTTTAGATCCTTTTTTTTTTAATGTTTTATTTACTTCTAGGAGAGAGAGAGAGACAGAGAGACAGACAGCGTGAGCAGAGGAGGGTCAGAGAGAGAGGGAGTGACAGACTGAAACAGGTTCCAGGCTCTGAGCTGGCAGTCAGCACAGAGCCTGACGCGGGGCTGGAACCCACGAACTGCGAGATCATGACCTAAGCGAAAGTCGGACGCTTAACCGACCAAGCCACCCAGGCGCCCCATGGGTAATTTCTTCAAATAATCAATGTAGTTTAACTAGCCAGATAGGTAAATATTCATCCTACTTTGTAAGAAAATAAAAATTTTTCTCCATCCATAGAACTGTAAATTAAAAAACAAAGTAGAATTTAATAGACTTGGCCCTATCAAATCCAAGGTCCCACTTCTCAAATACTCTTAACACAGAAGACCACAAAAACATTTAGTAAGGGATAGCAGTAATATAGTCATGAAACCACAGTCAGGACCACCCGAAGTAAGATAGCCTAAAGATATAAAGAGAAAAGGATGGTTTTCAAAGTTTTTTATAAATTAGAAAGGATAGAATATGGTGCTTGGTTTATTATAGCTTAAGGAGAGAATTTAGTGGCATAATGATTAGTTTATTTATGATATATATGAATTATGAGCAGACAACTAGCAATGTCTAGATCCTACTCACTATCCTGAAGGAGAGACAGTGTGCAGCCCCCTTCTTTGAGGTCTGCACCAGTAATACATGAGGAGATATGACTGAAGGGTCCTTACCCTTAGGTTCCCTTATATATCACACACACTTTTCTTGTTTCCCCAGTGAATTTAACAGATAATCATGTGCCAAACAGAAGTGTGTTTCTTCCTCTTGAGGGATAAGAAGAGTGGATCAGATAAGCTCTGCTTCTATATTTATGAGGCCACAGACACATTAACTATCATTGCTCTTTTATGTAGTCTGGGCCCATCAGGTGGACAGTGTTGGGGAGGGTAGAATATCTCCATATCTCTCATTGTATTTCTCTCTCTGCATATGCAAAGGAGGAAAACTATTCTACTCCCATTTTTTAACATTCTCAGCATATTTGCTAGCTCCTGTACAAGAAAAGAAATATGGTAATATTATAGGGAGTAATACAGGACATGAATTTGGGCAAGCGTTTGTCAGTGACCAGGGTCCTTGTATCTTAAGAGGGCCAAGTTTAAACTCCATATCCTTTCTTGCACTACTTAACATGAATGGGAAGGTAAAAAGACATTGAACCTTCTGGGAAGGTTGGCTATTTCTTCTCTTCATTTCCTATGTCCATGTGGCAAGTATACAAGTCCTGGCCCTAAAGGGGTGGACTGTTCATTCTGGTTCATGTGGTTGTTGGGTAGTAGACTCAAGGCAGGGCTCACTAGATACTCAAGCAGTTGTCTACTTTTATGCAGACATGCTTTCACATGTTTTTCCCAAGGTATTAGATAACCCAGACAACCTTGGCCTTAAAAACTAATATATGAACCTTATGTTTGCTAAAGGATATTAAATATTAGGAAGTGGTACAGCATGAGGTAAGAGCAATAGCCTTAAGACTAGTCTTAAGGTTAAAAATTAGAGTCTTAGTTTATTTCAACTGTGATTGTCCTCAGACTAGTCCCTTAATCTATATGACTTTCAAAATCTTTTTCTATAATATGAAAACAATAATAATAGCTAGTCATGCTAATTCTCCCACATATCCTTTATCAGGACAAATGTCACAAATCTGTAGAGCCTTCTAAACCAAATCTCAAATCTTGATTTATTTTCTCATCCGTCCCATTCAAAAGACAAGTTACCAGAGCCTATAAATTCTACAGGAAGGTCAAGTAATGACTAAAGAGTTAAGTAATTAAAAATTACTAACATTTGAATCCCATTAAATGGAAAATATAACAATATAAAATTTTCTTATCACATTCTGACAGTGAATTGAAAACATTCACACCAAATTGATTTGAATAAAGAAAAAGCAAAACGGATGTAGTAGAGAGAACTTGAAAGGGTAAATTAGTACCATTTACCCTCTGGAGAGTCATAAGCATTTATGAAATCATCATGATATAGCTCAAACCAGAATAAATAACAACTTGATTGAAAAGCCAAGGATGAAAAAAATTGTCAAATTAGAGAAAATTATTTTTTTAATTTTTTTAATGTTAATTTATTCTTGAGAGACAGAGACAAAGCATGAGTGGAGGAGGGGCAGAGCAAGAGAGGGAAACAGAGCTGTCAGCACAGAGCCCAGTCTGGGGCTCATGCTCACTAGCCGTGAGATCATGATCTGAGCCAAAGTCGACGCCCAAACAACTGAGCCACTCAGGTGCTACAAAAAGAGAAAATTTTTATAGAATATTTATAATAGAAAGAGTGAAAATTGGGGTAAATAAAGAAACAAAATGGGAAATATGGAAATATTTGACTGATAAAGTATATAAATACTGTTGAACAATAAATAAATAAACATGTTAGTGCTGCCATTAAAGAAGCAAATGTGAAAATTTAGCAACACATATACCAAGGGCTACAATATTGTTCATATGAAAAGAAATAAACACTAAGAAGAAAACACAACGTTGAGTANATTTATTCTTGAGAGACAGAGACTAAGCATGAGTGGAGGAGGGGCAGAGCAAGAGAGGGAAACAGAGCTGTCAGCACAGAGCCCAGTCTGGGGCTCATGCTCACTAGCCGTGAGATCATGATCTGAGCCAAAGTCGACGCCCAAACAACTGAGCCACTCAGGTGCTACAAAAAGAGAAAATTTTTATAGAATATTTATAATAGAAAGAGTGAAAATTGGGGTAAATAAAGAAACAAAACGGGAAATATGGAAATATTTGACTGATAAAATGTATACATACTNAAACAATCCATAAAACTAATAAGCAAACAACGAAATGGGAAAAGATAGTTGCTAATGACATATCAGATAAAGGGTTAATATCCAAAATCTATAAGGAACTCACCAAACTCCACACCCGAAAAACAAACAACCCAATAAAGAAATGGGCAGAAGAGATGAACAGACACTTCTCCAAAGAGGACATCCAGATGGCCAACAGACACAAGAAACTATGCTCAGCATCCCTCCTCATCAGGGAAATACAAATCAAAACCACACTGAGATACCACCTCACGCCAGTCAGAGGGGCTAAAATGATCACATCAGAGGACTCTAGATGTTGGTGAGGATGTGGAGAAACGGGCACCCTCCTACACTGTGGGGGGAATGTAAACTGGTGCAGCCCCTCTGGAAAACAGTGTGGAGGTTCCTCAAAAAATTAACATTAGAACTCCCTTATGACCCAGCAATAACTCTATTCGGGATTTACCCAAAGGATAGAGGAGTGCTGATGCATGGGGGCACATGTACTCCAATGTTCATAGCAGCACTCTCAACAATAGCCAAAACATGGAAAGAGCCTAAGTGTCCAACAACGGACGAATGGATCAAGAAAATGTGGTTTANATACTGTTGAACAATAAATAAATAAACATGTTAGTGCTGCCATTAAAGAAGCAAATGTGAAAATTTAGCAACACATATACCAAGGGCTACAATATTGTTCATATGAAAAGAAATAAACACTAAGAAGAAAACACAACGTTGAGTAATTTCAACGTAGAATTGCTCAGAAAAATAACGATCTGTCCTTGTATTCGGTGTATTGTCTCAAACACTTGGTTTTTACAGAGATTTTCTTAAACTACTGTTTTTTAGGACCAGCTAATATTATGTAACAGTGGCTACTATATCCCAAATGAGCAATAATTTCACTCGTTTTAACAGAAAAATACTGAGTCTGCAAATTTCCTCTTCTAAGGATTTAAAGTAAAAAATGCATAGATGTGCCTGCATATACTTGACACTCTAAGACTCTGCTCCCAAGAAGAAAACAGGAATGAAAAATGGGTTTTTAAGTTATCTGAGGCCCAGAACATATGCATTTTTTTCTTACAGAAAGATTGGAAATTAAAAGAGATTCACAGTACTCAATGTGATTGCCAAAATATAGAAAATAAAAAGTCCCATGGTATTTCACTGTGTGTGGAGATAATAGAGTGAGCTGTGCCTGAAGAGAACCCTAGGGACTGTCCCATGTGCATCACTTCTCAGGGCCTCATCCTTCAAGAATCCTTTCAGAATAACATTCATTTTAGTGTTGGTGCTCAAAAGTAAGTGTTTAACTCATCCAAGAATACAGCCAGAGTTTGTAATGGAATCCCCTGAAAAGTCCACTTCATATCCAGCTGTTAGGAGAGAGGGCTGAGAAATCACTAGGATCCAATATCCAAATCTGGATCTATAACTTGGGTCTCTGGATCTCATTCTTTTGTATTTCTGTGTGAGGTATCCTCCCATGTATTTCCCCTTCTCCAGAGCAAACTCATCCCATGTCTCCAGGTAAGAAGAAAAAAGATGCTGAAGGAATACAGTCTCCTCAGAACCAGAAATCTTGTGTACATCCTGGGAGAAATGGTCATATTCTTATTTTTATAACCCACAGTGTATTTGTGAGGGGACATTTTTCTTCTTCTCTCTTCTCTAGAATCCTTAGTATTAGAAATTTTGCTCCTGGACTTTTTAGGGGGTCAGTTTGTGTGCTGAGAGATGCAAAGAACCAAAAGATCCACTGTCTCTCAAACTAGCTACCCCTTTTTTGATTCCCAGAATCTTCCTGTACTCTGACTTTTTATCCTTGTTATTATAGATGTTCTTTTCCTCTTTTAGTTTTCTGACACTCTTTGGGTGATACTGGAATCCGAGGATGCACGACAGAGCTTCTTGCAATGTGCGGCGCATTGTTTAGGAGGTGAGAAGGAGCCAGAGCTTAGTGAGTGCTAATGATGGGTGGGTGGGCACTCCCTGCCTCAGTGCCCCAGTACTCAGGCTGTGACCACATTGGATATAGCTTCTCAGGGGCTAATATGAGAAAGAGAACAGGATTGCATATTGAGGATCTATTCCACTGGAAGAACTACCACTTACGTACTCTCACCCATACCAGTAGTCCGGGTGATCATCCTTTGTGTTTATCCCTCTGATTGGCCACAGAATATTCCTATTCCAAGCTGGACCACATAGCTGGACCAACATCAGCTGTGCCTTCTGAATCTTATTCTGTGCTTTAGATGGGATGATTAGCACTCAGAAGTTTTTGAGTGTATATGTGTATGACAGAGACTGTGTTGAGTAGGAGTTTTTTCATTCCTGGGTGCATTCAGTTATTTATTCATCCATTCCGTAAGTGAATATTTCTTGAAAATTTACTTATGCCAGGTGATGCAGACATATGGATTGAGATAGGATTTCCACTCTGAAGAAACTTATAGCCTTGTCAGAAGACAGAATTGTAAGCAAACAATCACATATAAGTTAATAATAACCCTTTAAAAGCATACTATTATATACATATATCAAAATTCACCAGATTGTACACAAGAAATAGGCACAGTTCATTGCATATAAATTTACCATGATGAAGCAGTGAAAAATTGCACTTATCAAAAATTATTGGAAAACGAGTTTGGCTACGAGGTTAGAGACTTTATCAGTGATCCTCCTGTGTATTCTCTTTACACTTATCGAAAGAAAAGATATTTCTCATGAATTATGGCAATTCCTCAAATCATTCCCTGACTCTGCCTTCCTGGTCTCTTAAATACCAATGGACTCTATTGTAGGCTCAGGCTGTACCCATTTTATTTCCATCTGGATGAAAATTCATGAATAGAAATCTCACTGTCAACCCCTGTTCCTGAAATTAAGTCCTACTTGGCAGTTCATAAACCAGTGGTCCAGACGCAACTGGTCTGACCATAGTTTTCCTATACTGCCAGCTAGATGTAGGGTCCTACATGTGAAAAGAAACCTTTCTAGTTTGCAGGCCCTGATATCTGTCTCAAGATGGCCCTGCCAGGTTTCTGTTCTGACATCTTCATTTTAAAGACCAATTCTAAGACTAGTACTTCAACCCTTCTCAGGGATAGATGTCTCCAACCCTGAATGCCAGCCATTTACCCATGCCTCCAGCTAACTTCCCTAACTCTTTATAATTTCCTTCTCTACTAGCTAATATTCAGCCATTTTATTCCTTGTTTGTTTCTGATGTACAATAATGTATAGATTAAATAGTATTTCCTGCCTGGCTGCAAAGCATTGGACCAGTACCTGATTTCCTACAGATGCACACATCCCACTGGTAGGATACTCTGAAACAAACTGCAGCATGAATGAGCTCAAATGCTGTCACGCCTGAAAAGACCATGCGACTGTGCAGACAGCTATTGTGCCGGCACTTGGTCTCCACAAAGGGCTGTTCCTGTTTCCACAGAGTGTGGTGCTACCTAAGTCTGGCCTTGTCGCCAACATCTTGGCTCTGTAATGATGAAGGTCCATCATGCCTTAATCTCCAACACTGCCATCAAGGCTTGATTCTCTGATCCAGTGAAGAATTTAGAAAAGGACTAAAAGTGTGGATTATAACATGATCTAAATGGTTTCTTAACATTCCCTTCCTACTTGGAAGGATGATAAGTGATCCCTTGGAAACACAAAGGAAAAGATAATTATTGGTTCTTCTCCTTGATGAAATGAAAGTCAAAATCTGCTGACTGAAAAGTAAACTAGGGGAAAAAGATCTGGGCTTTCTACTAAAGGCAGAACTCTTCATATTTTTTTCAAATCCATATAATATGTGAGCGTCCTTTTTCAAATAGCTCTGGTAAGAATTAAGGATGGAAATTTTGGAAAATCAAGTGTCTTAAATGCTTCCCAGATACTTTTTTCAATCAAGTACATTTGTCCTCATAGTGAGATCTTCACTTTCAGGATTCGGTTTTCCATCATAGTCAACTTTTGATTGTTATTTATGCTGATGTGTAGACAGAAATAGACATCAATGGGCACAGAAAACCAAACCTATCTGACTGAATTCATCTTGCTGGGCCTTTCTTCTGATTGGCAGACTCAAATCCTGCTGTTTGTAGTGTTTCTCATCATCTACCTGCTAACTCTGGGAATTTTCTCATCATAGTGCTAATTCATATTGACTCTCGACTTCATACACCAATGTACTTCTTCCTTAAAAACCTGTCATTTACTGATCTTTGTTTCTCTACAACAATCATCCCCCAGATGCTATTCCATTTGCTGGTAATGAGAAAGACCATTTCCTTTGCTGGGTGTTCAATTCAGATGATTTTTTTCCTAGTAGCTGGGTGTACAGAAAGTTCTCTCCTAGCAGTGATGTCCTATGACCACTATGTGGCTGTCTGCAAGCCCCTTCACTACTCTACCCTCATGACCCAGAGAGTGTGTATACAGCTGATAATAAGATCCTGGGCCAGTGGAGCAGTTGTGTCTTTAGTAGACACAACATTTACTTTATGTCTCTCATACCATGGAAAGAATATAATTAATCATTATTTTTGTGAACCTCCTGCACTCTTGAAGTTGGCTTCAGAAGAAACCTACAAAGCTGAGATGGCCATCTTGGCAATGGGTGTGGTAATTCTCCTTGGTCCTGTCTCCCTCATCCTTTTCTCCTGCTGTAATATTATCTCCACTGTGATTCAGATACAGTCAGGTGAGGGGAGGCTTAAGGTCTTTTCTACCTGTGGTTCTCATCTCATCGTTGTTGTCGTCTTCTATGGCTCAACTATATTTACCTACATGCGTCCAAATTCCAAGAAAATAAACGAAGGGGATAAGGTGATTTCTGTATTCTACTCAGTCATAACATCCATGATGAACCCATTCACTTACAGCCTGAGAAACAAGGATGTAAAGGAAACATTTAGGAAAGTATTTAGAAGATAGAGCCTTTCAGAGGCAATGATCTTTATATTGATATACAACTATGGGAATGAAGACATTGCAAAGTGGTTCCACATCTATAACAGCTGTCTCTCTGAAGTATCTCTAGGCTGATCCAGCACTAAGGGTCATACATGTACCCATGTATAGCTATAATTTATTTTCAAGTTTGTCAACTGCATCTTGCTCAAGCTTATTCTCTGTGGTTATACTTTTATTGCCTCATAACAGATTNAGAGAGAGAGAGAGAGAGAGAGAGAGAGAGAGAGAGAGAACAGGATCTTCAGTTACACTGCATTACTAGTTCACTAATACAGTTTCAACCAGACATAGCACCTTTTAGTTCTAAACTCCATGGCTACTTGTCAGCCTAATCCAATCTACATCGTCTACAGCCATCCCGAAACCTTGGAATCCTGCCTGATGTCATTATGTTAGACTTTACAATTTCCTGTCAGAAAATATCAATAATTTTTTTTACCTTAAAGCTCTGATATGGAAACTTGTTTTTTGTTTTGTTTTGTTTGAGGGTTTGTTTTGTTTTGTCTTGCTGTATAGTCCCCAAATACTGCTATCATCAATTCAACTGCACATGGGGGAGCTACTGGCCTAGGCAATAATTTGTGGGATCTCATACTCAGCAAACACCTTCCATATATCACACTTGCTAGGTTGAGGGAAATAGAATTAAAAGACAACCTTCCTACATCAATATATCGCACCAATATATCACAATATACCACATATGACACCAATATACCACAGCTGTTGCCTCTTCAAACATGCTCACTCCATTTCTGCAGGTTTGCAGAACCCATTCAGTTCTCATTTTGGGGAAGTGGAAAAGAAAGGCTGATATATGAGAGCCATTCCAGAAGATATAGATTGTTCTGTGGGATTAAATGGTCCTTAAAGTTTTTTTTTTTTAATAACTGTTATAACCTCTTTATAGCAGAAGCATCATTGGTGATACTTGTAGCTACTCACTGATGTTCAGCATGTGCTGGAGACTGAAACTGCACAGGTCATCCCTGATGGAAAGGTCCAGGGAAAAACCTGTGGGAAAAGACTGCAAGGCCATCAGAAGAACCCCTTTAGAATTCTCCTTCTCTGCTTAGTCTGTGCCTTTTACTGTCACTTCTGCTGTTAGTCTATTCTAGGGTTAATATGAAACCAGAATCGCCCAAAGTTCCCCCTCTTCTTTCAAAATAGAATTTAACTAAATATCATGTCCGCCCTCTCAATCAGATGTTGTCTAATGAATATTGTAGCAATTAGCAAAATTGGAGACAGTCCGGTATGCATGGGGTCTATAAGAGACCTAGAATTCATTTTCCTTGTATGGGTCTAATTGCCAGTAAGAATACATTTTATGCCATAAGCAGAGATGAAAACAAGACTATATAGTCGTGGAGGACTTTCTCAGAAAAGTGTTAGAGAAATATATGCCTGCTGACCTCAAGCCTGTGAGGCAACTTATGGATTGTTCTGGCCAAAGAATGAGATCGGTAAATGCAGAGACCAAATTCTAGTTGATCCACGTAAAACATTTCCATATGTCATCTATAATAAATGTTGACTTTGTTCTTTCTTAGTAGGGGTTGGTGAGTATATATAAGAATAAGTCTATTACTTATAACTACGGGTGCAAGTACACCCTGTTCTTGCATGCCCATTGAACTTAAAGCATCAAAGGGCACTTTGTTTTCATGCATTCTGGTTATGTGCTTCACTTATTTCCTGCCATGTGTAGTAAAAAATATGTAAAACTTTGTTATGACTACCTGGTTAAATTGTATCAATTTAAGTGGAAATTATGTACCATGAAACTACTGTTGCTAAGAACATTTAGAAATATTAAATCCCATGACTGTTTTCAAAAAATGTAAATTGTTTAAGCATGATTGTTTGGACTTGCTATATGAAAACCCTAAGCTGAAAAATGAATTTGATCAGTCTACCTGAAGAGGCTGGCTCTGTGTCTTCTTTGCCAACTCCAACCCTCACCCTCCGGGTCAACCCTGGCATGCATAGGCCGGACCCCTGCAAGCATGCACACTGCCCCTTTCTTGGAAGAAAAACTACCCTCAGCTGAAGGTCTAACTTCAGGTATTAAGTGGACTTGACCAAATACTTCATTGGTCTTTAGAAATATTACCAATTCCCATCCCTGACTGCAGGGCCTGTGAGTCCTTAAAACATAGCTGAGGACTGTCATAGTTCTGCCTATTTCTCCACCATGATTTTCTATTTCTCTTGGCAGAAGTCCCATGACACAAACATATTCCATTACTTTGTACTTCATTTGTCAGACTTACAAATTCCTCCTGACTTGTCCCACCCTATCCTCCATGGAGCAGTTTCTAGGGATTCTTGTCATACAGAGAAGAGTGCTGCTAACTATAGACAAACCCTCCTTTCACACAGTGGGAAGAATATGGGAAATTTTATCTTTTCTAGGAGTTCTGCTCTCACTTCATGACTATCTATGAACAAAACAATTATGAGTGAAGTGGCATAAGCCAGCGAAAATGAGAAGTCCCTAATGAAAATCAAGTTTGCCACATTGAGGTCTGGCTGCTTCGGCATCATGTCCATGGCCTGTCCTGAGAATCCAATGTTATTCATTCTGTGTCATGATGTCCTTGCTGAATTGAATGAACTGTGTGCAGAATGATTCTGCATGGGAGAACAGATGTGTGCAATAATAGATTCACTATGCATGTGTGAGGTATATTTTCAAATTATGTGTAACTAGCATGATCTTATACAAGGAAACGAAAACTAGTCTTGCACTACTGATGCTTTGAGAAGCTATGTTATAAATAATAGCATTTACCTTTTTAAAATTGAAATATAGATTACATACAATATTGTATTAATTCAAGTGTACAGCATAGTGATTTAATATTTATANGCCTCCGACAACTATGCATGTGTGAGGTATATTTTCAAATTATGTGTAACTAGCATGATCTTATACAAGGAAACGAAAACTAGTCTTGCACTACTGATGCTTTGAGAAGCTATGTTATAAATAATAGCATTTACCTTTTTAAAATTGAAATATAGATTACATACAATATTGTATTAATTCAGGTGTACAGCATAGTGATTTAATATTTATCTATATTACATAATGCTCACCACAGTAAATGTAGATATCATCTGCCACCTGACAAAGTTATTACAATATTTTTGACTATATTCCCTGTAATGGGGTCTATAAGAGACCTATTATTTATTTTACATCTCATGATTTATTTATTTTAAAATTGAATGTATCTCTTAAGCCCTTTAATGTATTTCACCCATCCCCTTACCTCCCTTTCATCTAGCAATCACCAGTTTGTTCTCTGTATTTATGAGTGTTTATGTCTTATTTTGTTTGTTTTGTTTCTTTTTTGTTTTTTCTTAAATTCCACATATGTGTGAAATCATATGGTATTTGTCTGTCTCTAACTTATTTTACATAGTATAATATTCTCTAGCTCCATGATAGACATATCACCTTTTCTTTTTTTTTTTTAAATGTTTTTTTAATTTATTTCTGAGAGAGAGATAGAGAGGGACAGCATGAGCAGGGAGGGTCAAAGAGAGAGGGAGACACAGAATCCAAAACAGGCTCCAGGCTCTGAGCTAGCTGTCAGCACAGAGCCTGATGCGGGGCTCAAACCCACAAACCATGAGATCATGACCTGAGCTGAAGTCGGACGCTCAACCGACTGAGCCACTTAGGTGCCCCGACATATCACCTTTTCTTTATCCATTCATCTATTGATGGACATTAGGTTGCTTCCATATCTTGGCTACTGTAAATAATGCTGCAATGATCATAGGGGTACATGTATCATTTCAAATTAGCATTTTCATTTTCTTCAGTTAACTACCCAGAAGTGAAATTGAACACCACCTACTTCTAGATATAATGCTGTCTCATGGCCATTCACAAGCTCACTTTACCACTTCCTCTTTCCTTGTCATTAAATAAAAAGAAGTTATATCACATAATTAGAATGATCATTGAAAAAGTGCCCATGGATCACTTTGAGTTACATAAAAACTATACAACTGACTTCATTAGGGGGTGGAGGCAACAGGGTAAGAAAACAAAGATGCTAACACACACACACACACACACAGAGAGAGAGAGAGAGAGAGAGAGAGATACTGATATATAAATTTAAATGAAAATATCAGCCTCTGACTGGCTAGCAGACTACCAATGACTATGCAGGAGCAGCTAGGCAAATAATAACATGTGAGAAACTAAAAAGCTACTGAAGTCACCATATTCCGGGTACTACCCTTGTCTTCTAGAGCAAATAGTTTTTCAGTTTTTAAAAGAAACTAAATATCTTTCATTTATGTCACAGGTTTATGACTGTTACTTTTGTATTAAATCAACCCAATGAGCATTGATTTCAATAGCACGGTTTGAGTTCATTTATTCAATGAATATCTAACTCATTTATTAACTTAATATTTATTGAGAACCCTTCTATGTGCTGAACATATAGGAATAAATGAAGTTCAAAATTCCTATACTCATAGAACTTACCTTTTAGCAGAAGATGATAAACAAGTAAAACACATATGTCAGATGGTAATAAGTTGTGATGAGGAAATAAAAGCAAAGAAGTGTTGGTTGCAATTTTAAGCAGGTGCTCAGGAAAGATCTTTCTGGGAAGATGGTGTTTCAATTAAAGGACACCTTATATTTTGAGAAATTAACATCTGTGCTGTAACCAGAATGTTAAGAAGAAAGAATCAAGACATCATTTGGGGAAAGAAAGTCCAGGCAGAGAGAACAGAGAGTCTAAATAGTTTGGATGGGAATAGTTTTTTTGTTTGTTTGTTTGTTTGTTTTATCAGAGCAGAAGAAAGTCAGAGAGAGTGATTGGAGTCTGATAAGTGTCAGAGAGAGTGGCAAGGAAGGAGATCACAGAAACAGGCAAGGACCAGATTGGTAGGGCTGTTTTATTAGTTTCCCATGGCTGTCAAAACAATTTATCACAATGTATACAGTTTAAAAAACAGAAATTCATAGTTCTTGAGGCCAGAAGTCTGATATCAAGGTGTCTGTAGACTCTGTTCCCTCCGAAGCCTCTGCTTTTGGTGCTGAGGTATTCCTTGGTTTGTGGCGGCATGACTCCACTCTCTGCCTCTATCTTCATATGGTCTTCTTCCCTCTGTCTCTTCCCCTCTTCTTAAAAGGATATCTGTGACTGGGCTTAGGGTTTACTCCAATCCAGGTGGATTTATTCTTAAAATTTCACTTAATTACATTGGCAAAGATCTTTATTCCAAAGGTCACTTTCTGAGGTTCCAAGTGGAGATATAATATTATATACATACATATACATACATTGAATAAATGAACTCAAACTGTGCTATTGAAATCAATGCTCATATGGGTGTCACAACTTTGGAAGTCCTAAAAAAATGATTGATATTATTTTAGGTTCCATAGAAAACCACCATGGTATACTTTTTAAAATGTTTATTGATTTAAATTCAGGTTAGTTAACATACAGTGTAGTATTAGCTTCAGGAGTAGAATCTAGTGATTCATCACTTACATATGACACTCAGTGCTCATCCCAATATNATTGATATTATTTTAGGTTCCATAGAAAACCACCATGGTATACTTTTTAAAATGTTTATTGATTTAAATTCAGGTTAGTTAACATACAGTGTAGTATTAGCTTCAGGAGTAGAACCTAGTGATTCATCACTTACATATGACACTCAGTGCTCATCCCAATGAATGCCCCCTTTAATGCCCATCCTCTATTTAGCCCATCCCCTCACCCACTTCCCCTCTAGCAACCTTCTGTTTGTTCTCTGTATTTGGGAGTCTCTTATGGTTTGCTTCCCTCTCTATTTGTATCTTTTTTATTATTAATAATCTTGTTTCAAACTTCATTCCCAGGCTTCTTCAGGCTAATTAGCTGCAAAGAATGAATTGTATATAAGTGAAAACTGAAAAGAGCTACAGTGTCCAAGGGGCTTGGGCTCAAAAATATTAGAGATCTGGATTTTATCAGATCCATGAACAAAATTTTTAAGAAGCAGTCATAATATAAAATAGCAGCTCCCAGTAATTTCTTCAAGTTTTATCTTCTTCAGAAGTTGAGTCAATTCAGTTGACTTCATTCTTGGAAGCTTCATCAAAATTCTCCACAAGATCTGGAACTTCATCATCATCATCCTCTCCGGTAGCAAGCGGTGCCTTTCCATCTACAGATTGTTTGGGCAGAGCTTCAACCAGCTTTCTTAAACTAGTCAGACTGTCTGCGTCAAGCTGGTTTAGGATACTGGGTAGCATTTCTGTCTGCTGCTTTGTCTCAGCATGGCCTGTAATGGTGAAAGTGTTCGCAGCCAGGGATGCCTGAACTTTAGGGTTGTTAAAGTGGATTACTGTTCCTTGGTTTGTAAACATATTCACTTCCTCAATACCAGAGATATTGTTTACCCCTAACTTCTTTAATGAGAACTGAAGTTTTTTTTTATCATTTGCTGAAGCTATTCTATGAACCACCTTCTTTTACGGAGCAGTTCCTTTCCCACCAAAGCGCACTTGTGCTTGCAGTTTGGAGAGTTTCTCCTGGTTCATGATACTTTCTTTCATCTTGTTGGAGCAGAAATGGGACCCGTGGGGGACTAGGGTTGGCGCTCAGGGGGTCTAGGGTGGACCAGCTGAGATTAGGCGCACACAAGCGGGGACGCAAGATGGCAGCTAGACCTCTCTATTTGTATCTTATTTTTCTTCCCTTCCCCTATGTTCATATTATACGATTAAAAGGTCACTCTGAGCGTTGCTTGGAGGGTGGATTGTAAGTGGACAAGCAAAGAAACAAGAAAAGCAATCACTAAGACTGAGTTCTATTGTAGTAGCCCAGGGTAGAGATGCTGGTCTTAACTAAGATTATAGCAATGGAGAGCCAGAGGAGATAAGAAATGTGGTTAGATAAGATGTACAAGATGAAAAAAAAAGAGTAATGAAATACCCCTAAGTCTTTGAACCAAGCAATGCTGTGGATGATGAGGAAGACTCCAAAAGGGTGGAGTTTGGTGAGGAAATCAAGAATTCTCTTTTGAACTTGTTTATATGGCCCTTTGTTATATGCTGACTTTGTTCTCACACCACTCTTCTGTATTTGAATAGCGACAATAAAGCCTTCATTAAAACAGTCAAAACATGTTAAATTGCATCCAAAGCTGTTTAGGAATCTGTCCCCCCCCCCCCACTCCATTAGCATAAGACTTAAAGCATTTTGGGTACAATTACAGAAAAACCCTGGTAGTAGTTAGTTCAGTGGGCATCATCCAGATGATGCAGAATATAAGTTGTAAACTGCCTTTTATGTTACCACCATTATTGAAACCTCTGTTTTTAAAATGCTGACAAAATTTAGAGACAGTGGTCCTTAGATTGGTTTGAGAAACACTACAGTAGTATCTGATTATCAGATAAGATTCAGGTATTTCAGTTGGTGATTTCAATGAAAAATGCCCCAGGGTATTCTCTTATTGTAGAAAGGTTTTAAATAGTTAATAGCACAAATTGCTCCAGGGAATGCCCTGTTTACAACAGCTCTTAGGACCTCAGGTTTAAAGACTTCTTCCAGGCTGTTTCTTTGGTGAATTGGGGAATTTAATAAAATGGTGTTTCTTAGCTTGGGGTACAATAGGACTCAACCCAGATGATGTCCCAACCTTCAGAATATTCGGTAAATGGCAGTGGAAATTGCCTATTAGGATATGGATTAGCAGACTGCTGAAACCATAACTTCCTTCATTCATTAAGTTGTCTCTTCATCACTGACCCCAGTGTCCTGTTTGTCTCATGCCAGTACTCCATGTGACAGTAGGTAAAATGACTAGAGGGAATTAAGTTTGAAATCTTCATTCTGTTCCTGGGATGGGCTCTGCCTTTTGCTTCTCTCTTTTTCATCTGGCTTCTACAGAAAATGCATACTCTTCTTTTTTTTTACTGATTCTGAGTGATAGCCTCCCAAATCCTCTTCTGCAACTCCTCTGGAGAGATTAAGCTACTGACCAGGAATACTTAGAGTGACTGCAGGCACCAAAAGTTAATCTGCCAGATTCTCCTTTGCCCCTTGCTGTCTCAATGTTCCCCTTTCAGGGATTCCCGCCTTGTTCTGTTTAGCCACTGGATTTGGACAGTAGAAGTAGGCAGGACCAGGATGCAACCTGGACTACCTGCCCTAGGGAACACAGGCAGCATCTTTTTGTCGTCAGACATCCCTGGATGGCCACATTAGACTATGTGAGTATGCTAATTTATATGTGCAGATATATACAAATCCTAGTATCTTGTCCCCTGTCACACTGAACTCAGCCTTCTTCATTTGGGTGTGGGTAAGTTTATTCATTCTCTTTAATCTGGTGATCAATCCTAGGATCTTCTAAACCAAGATCTTCCCAATCCCAGGTCAGAGTTCAACATTTCAACAGTCCACATAAGCCCACTCTTCTCATTTAGATTTCTTTTGAGAGAGTGAATGTGTTGGTGTGGAATGTCACCATGAATCTATTTGTCCATTCATTTTAAACCCCTACCATGTCTCAGGTGATACTGATATTCAGATAATAAAGATAAGTGACATATGTCTTATTATCCAGAAGAAAAAACTCAGTCCAGGAAGACAAATATTTAATCATCAAATACTTAAAAAACAATGTAGCAACTGCATGAAAGTAGTACAAATCTTTTCCTGGATATTGTGAATTTGTAGACTGAGTAAAGAACTGTAAGGAAGTAATTACATTAAAGCTTACTTTAGATAATTAAAAAGTAGTTAAAATCAGAGGGACCAGAGTGGTCCCATGAACGAATCTTAGGTTTAGAGGAATTATAGGTTATTTCTTTTTCTNAGGAATAATTACATTAAAGCTTACTTTAGATAATTAAAAAGTAGTTAAAATCAGAGGGACCAAAGTGGTCCCACGAACGAATCTTAGGTTTAGAGGAATTACAGGTTATTTCTTTTTCTATTTTTTTCTTTTCTTTTCTTTTCCTTTCTTTTCATTTCTTTTCTTTTCTTTTCTTTTCTTTTCCTTTCCTTTCCTTTCCTTTCCTTTCCTTTCCTTTCCTTTCCTTTCCTTTCCTTTCCTTTCTTTCCTTTCCTTTCTTTTCCTTTCTTTTCTTGGCTGAACCCTAGGATAAAAGGTTAGGAAAAAGGTGGAAATTAATGATGTGTCTGTTGGCAGAAGATAGACCACTCAGAATTCGAAAAAAATTATAAGAATGGTATGAAGTTGAGATGATGAATCACAATTTTATAGTAGTTATCACTTGCATTTTGTGTGGGTGTGTGTGATTTGTTTTCCCACATGGGATGTAGACGGCCAGAAGAAGAAATCAGAAGTAACAACTTGAGAATGGGGTTTAGAGTACATGATAAGAAAGGAGAGGTTTTAAGAAATATTTATAGTTAAATTATGCAAAATGCCATAATTGACAAGGATATGTGATGGGAGAAGAGGTCATTGCATAGATAAAAGAGAGACCTTGGTTTCAGGGCAGTCATGGAAATAAAAATGATACTGAAAAGATTTGAAGAGTCAATGATGATAAAAAGTAGAAGTAGTAAGTGCTTAACATGTACTTGATAAATTTAGTAATAAAAGTATAAACAAAAGTTAGATAATAGATACAAGAAATAGTATGATCAAGGGAGACTGTGCTGCTTTTCTCTTTTTTTCCCCANTTGTGTGGGTGTGTGTGATTTGTTTTCCCACATGGGATGTAGACGGCCAGAAGAAGAAATCAGAAGTAACAACTTGAGAATGGGGTTTAGAGTACATGATAAGAAAGGAGAGGTTTTAAGAAATATTTATAGTTAAATTATGCAAAATGCCATAATTGACAAGGATATGTGATGGGAGAAGAGGTCATTGCATAGATAAAAGAGAGACCTTGGTTTCAGGGCAGTCATGGAAATAAAAATGATATTGAAAAGATTTGAAGAGTCAATGATGATAAAAAGTAGAAGTAGTAAGTGCTTAACATGTACTTGATAAATTTAGTAATAAAAGTATAAACAAAAGTTAGATAATAGATACAAGGAATAGTATGATCAAGGGAGATTGTGCTGCTTTTCTCTTTTTTTCCCAAGGAAAAATCACTTTTTAAAATTGTGGTGAATAAAAAAACATAGAATTTACCATCCTAGCCACTTTTATGTATAGTTCAGCATATATGCATTAACTATATTTACATTGTTGTGAACATCATTAAATTAAACCAATGCTTATCTTTGCCCTTCATTCCATATACTTTAGAAGGCTCTCCTATCACATTTGACCTTGACATTGAATTTTGGAGCATCACAGTTTCAGTCCCAAAGAATGAACAAAGAGCAAAAGAATGCAAAGGGTATTTTCATGCTAATTAAATATATTAATAAAGTTAGCTGGAACTTTGTTGTTTCAACTTCCATCATGTCACGTCAGATGTAATCTGTTTTCCTCTTCATTTTTATTTGTTTGTTTGATCTGTCACCATATTTGATACATCATTAGTATTAACTTCTATATATCATAGTAATGGCCACAGAAAATAAATGGAAACAAGGGGACCATTGTGTTTATGTGACCATAGTGACAGTTATAAGGAAAACAAAAACTGCAAATGTCATGAGAAAATTATTATAAATATTTTCTTATTCAGAGGTTTTCCTATAAAAAATTCTCAATATATTTAGATGTACCTAATTTGTCTTCCTGTTTCTTTTTTTCTTTTTCTTTTTTAATGACCCATTGCTGTCTACAATAGGCCCTCCAAAGCCCAAACTAGAACTTGTTTGGAATTTTTCCAAAACGTGCAAATTTATATAATATACATCAAACTACCTGGTCACAACTAATAGGAAAAAATTTAAAAGAATCCAAAGAGTAAAACAGAATAAGCAACCTCCACACAGCAGCCATGTGTTATTATGCTTTCTCCTTAACAGCTGTTTTCGTAATCTGCACTTATTTCTAGGCCATGATCCCTTTATTACAATGGGATATTATGTAATATTATGAGCTAACCTTGTTTACTGTCCTAAATTCTTTAAATGGCTTATATTTTATTTACTTCTTACATAAACACTGTAACATATGTTTTATTTGTATCACCAGCTCGCAGATGAGGAAAACTAGACCCAGAAAAGCTAAGTAACTCACTATTGGCCACCCATCAANAAATAAATAAAAGGCATCCAAGTCATCAAAAAAGAAGTCATACTTTCACTATTTACAGATGACATGATACTTTGCATAGAAAACCCCAAAGATTCCACCGAAAAATTGCTAGAACAGATACATGATTCAGTAAAGTTGCAGAATACAAAATCATTGTACAGAAATCTGTTGCATTTCTATACACCAATAATGAAGAAGCAAAAATAGAAATCAAGGAATCAATTCCATTTATAAATGCACCAAGACCCATAAGATACCTAGAAATAAACCTAACCAAAGAGATAAAAGATCTGTACTCTGAAAACAATAAAACAGTTATGAAAGAAATTATAGGTGACACAAAGAAATGGGAAAACATTCCATGCTTGTGGATTGAAAGAACAAATATTGTTAAAGTGTCTATATCACCCAAAGCAATCTACACATCTAATGCCATTCCTATCAAAATACCAACAGCATTTTTCACAGAGTTAGAACAAACAATCCTAAAATTTGTATGGAACCACAAAAGACCTAGAAGAGCCAAACAACCTTGAAAAACAAAAGTAAAACTGGAGGCATCACAATTCTGGACTTCAAGTTATACCACAAAGGTGTAATGATCAGGGTGCCTGGGTGGCTCAGTTGGTTAAACATATGACTTTGTCTCAGGTCATGATCTCAGCCTGNAGTATTACAGATGAAACAGTTCTGTTTTATTATTTTTAATACTTTTTATTTATTATTTTTTAAAAAAGAAAGCATTAGCAAATTTCCAAAAAAGGGCAATATTCCCTAAAATAGTGTCACTTAAATGAACCATGTTATTTTGAAGGTTCAAAACAACTTGCAGATTTTAAGTACTTCCAGACTTACAAACAAATCGTAGTAGTACAACATATTTAAGCCACTAAAAAAATTGATATATTGTCCTCTCCTTTTCAGCACAAATAAATACACATCCACAGACTCACACATCCACATATATTAAGTGTATGAACCCTTTGCAATTTAGCTACATTTCAAGACTGAAACCAATTGTTTATTTATTTGTCTGTTCTGTCTGTTTACTGCCAAGGAGTAAGCATTGCTTCCAATGGACCTTGATAATGAGATGCCCTTTCTATTTTATTCATTTCAGCAATATTTGGATTTTAGGCAGGTTAAAAAATTTCCACATCAAAAAAAAAGTCGAACAAAAACACCTGTTGGAGGGGCCAGGTAGGGCAGTTTCTGTAATGGCTGTTTGGAAAAAGGAAGTGAGAACATGATACAAATATATACAAACTATTACCAGTTTGAGCATTAATTAGGCTGCCTGCATGATCTTTTAACAAGGTCAGGTGGTCTAAAATTTGTGCAGATCTCAAGGTCTGCTCCCCTCATATGAGACTTGCTTAGGCCTCCCACTTGAAACTCTTTTCTTTGGTTCATATGTTGGTCCAATATGGACTCCCAAGCCAGAGGTCATGTCCAAAATTGGTAAAAGTCCCTTGCCTCATTTAACTTAGTAGCTACATGAGAAAAATAGCAAATTTTAAACAGAATATGGATCACTTCTTATAACTTGCTTGATGGAAAAAAGACGTAAAAGAGAATTTGATAATGAGATATCACCTTAAACCCATTAGAATGCAAGATTAAGAAGACAAAAAGTAAATATTGGCAAGGATGTGGAGAAAAAGAAATTTTTGTGCAATGTTGACGGGAATACAAATTGGTGCAGCACTGTGGAAAGTATATGGAAATTCCTCAAAATATAAAAATACAAATATAGTTCTACTACTGGCTACTTATCCAAAGAAAATGAAAACACTAATCCATGAAGATATAAACATCCATGTTTTTACTGCAGCATTATTTATAATAGCCAAGATATGAAAGCAACCCATGTGCCTGTTGATAGATAAATGGATAAAGAAGATGTGATATATACACACACATACATGCACATACAATAGAATATTAACCAACCATAGAAAAGAATGAAATTTTGCCATTTGTGATAAATGGGTAAACATTAAGGATATTATGCTAAGTAAATAAGTCAGACAGAGAAAAACAAATACCATATGATTTCACTTTTATGTGGAATTTAAAAAAAACAAAAGAAAGAATAAAGAAACAACAGAAATAGACCATGAATATAGAGAATAAACTGGTGGTTGCCAGAATAGAGGGGGATGGAAGGATGGTTAAAATGGGTCAAGGGGAGTGGGAGATATAAGCTTCTAGTTGGGAACAAATAAGTCACAAGGATAAAAGGTACAGTGGGGATGAAAGAGAATAGATTCTATGCTATTGTAATGGTATGTATGGTAACAGATGGTAGCTACATTTTTGGTGAACATAGCATAAAGTACAGACTTGTCAAATGACTATGTTACACACCTGACTAATGTAACATTCTATGTCAACTGTACTTCAAAAATAAAAAAAAGTAAAACAGTAAAAATACAGACACACAATATCATTTGACAAGTTAGGTCACATTTCTTCATTTTTCTTAAAAGATAGACTCTGAGTTATAGTGTTTTCACCATGAGTATTAGCAGATTTCTTCTGACTTTCAAGAGGAATGAATTTTGAGGGCTAGCCATAAGCTCTCCCTAGATGGTGGAGTGTGTCCATAGCATGTATTTTCCCAGCACTTTCTTCAGGACCCCCATGACCTCCTTATTCCTCAAGCTGTAGATAAGAGGGTTCAGGGCAGGAGTGACAATCGTGTAGAAAACAGAGATGATGTTGTCTTGCTTGGGGCTGTGAAGGGAACTAGGCAGGACATACATGAATGTGGCAGCTCCATAGAACATCCCAACTACAGTCAGATGGGAAGAGCAAGTGACAAGGGCTTTCTGCCTCCCCTCATTTGAGGGCATGTGAAGCACAGTAAACAGGATTAGTGCATAGGAAGAAATTATTGCAACAAGAGGGGGAATCAGGAAGGTCACACCCATCACATACACAAAGAGTTCATATCTGGAAGTATCTGCACAGGCCAACTTCAGTAAAGGTGGAATCTCACAGAGCAGGTGTCTGATCTTCTGGACTTTGCAGAAGGGATATTGCATGGTATACATGGTATAAACAAAGGCACTTAAGGAAGCCAGTATCCAGGCTGTGGCCACCATGAGCCAACAGACCCTTGGCCTCATGAAGACCATGTAGTTCAGAGGATGACAAATGGCCACATATCTATCATAGGCCATGAAGGCCAGTAGCAGGTCTTCTGCACCACCCAGCATCAATGCCAGAAACATCTGAAGGGCACAGCCTGCAAAGGAGATGGTGTTTTCACTGCGCAGAAAATCCATGAGGGCCTTGGGAGTGACAACAGATGTGAAGAGGAGGTCCATGAGTGAGAGCTGCCCAAGCAGGAAGTACATGGGCACGTGGAGCCGGTAATCCATTGTGATGACCAAGAGCAGCAGGCCATTGCTGGTCAGAGCCAACATGTACAGGACAGTGATTGTGGCACAGAGCAGTTGAGGAGACCCACTGTCATTCAGAATCCCCATCAATATAAAGCCACTATCCAGGGTGGAGTTCCAGTACTGCATCCTGTATTCTTTCTTTAGTGGCCTAGAATCAAACACATTGCTAGTGAATTTTTGCTAAGGAGGTCCCTAATTTGTAACACCATAGGATCCTGATGATGGCCAACATGAATCCAATGAGGATTTCCAACTGGAAAATGACTTTAACTCCTGCATTCTCAGTTTCTGACACTTCTAATTGTATCTTGATGAAAGAACCATCTGTATGGTCATATTCAGCTAAGCATTTCATAATAGAATACAATATGGGGCTGCCCATGATACAGTTAATTGACAATCTGACTCTTAACTGACTGAGCCACCCAGGTGTCTCGAATGTCTGACTCTTAATTTTATCTCAGGTCATGATCTCCTGGGTATGGGATCAAGCCCAGTCAGGCTCCATACTACCAGTGTGATTCTCTCTCACCCTCTCTCTCTCTCTCTGTCCTTCCCACACTCACATTCTCTCTCCCTCTGTCTCTCTTTCAAAATAAATAAATAAACATTCTATAAGATAGAAAGCAATATCCAGTACCCAAGCCCTTGATTATTTCTGTACCTATGTTTTAAGTATAATGTTTGATGATTGATTTAAATACCCAGTGAGTGTCCTAACAGACCCATTCTGAATACAATACTCTAAAGCAGGTACATAAATGTGATTTCAACGAAAACTTCCACTTCATTTTCCATATAAGTTATGTCTGCATATGCTTGCAGAACTCAAGGCTGTAGATGTAAGCATCATGGGAAGAGCTAAAGCACGTTCACCTTAGTCACCTCTCTGGGCCAGCTCCACACGCCCAACTAGACTGAGAGAGAAGCAGTTCTAGACTGTCTCAGATTAGGGGCTGATGTGTTTGACATGGTGTTGGTTTTATGAGCTAAAACTTTTGGATCAATGACAACACAGGTGTGTTTTTTACAGGCTATGAAAACATGTGAGCCTGGGAGAACTCAAAAATCTGATAACTGATGAGACCCTGCCCAGGAAGATCCAAGTGTCTGCGTTTGGGAGAAAGGGTGAAAGGTGCTAGGAAAAGCAGCATGTGTTGTATGCTGTAATCAGGCTCATTAATCGTATCGTCCCTCTTGTGCACCTGACCCAGATCCTCACTCTTCGTCTTGCAGCACCAGGGTACGTCCACTGGATGCAAGGGCCGCAGGGACAGGGAGGAAAAACTCCTGTTCTGGAAAGCCACGTTTGGAATGTGGCATCTATCCCACCCCAGAAAAGTCAGAAGAGACAGGGACTTGGGATTGACGAGTATCAATGGCATGCATCATGGGAACTACGCAGATAAATCCAATTCTGAACACGTGTTAAAGAATCTGTAAGAGAAACATGATTCTCTAAATGTTTTCCCTATACTGTGGCTTCTATATTTGGACATTTCACTGGCTCTCCTTCTGGTCTCTTATGGATCCACAAGATTCTAATGGTACAAAGGTATTAGAGCATATGATGGGCATATCATCTGCTCTTAGATGGCTCTTTGGAGACATTCATTACCAGACAGGGGCAAAACAGGAGTGCTGAAGACAGGTACTGATATTTCCACCAGGAAGCAGACACCCAGGCCTGGGATGTGGCAAGTCTCCATCATTTTCACTGATTTTCCTTCATGTTTAGAAAACCTAGGATAGAGGGCGTTAGGGTGGGGTACAGACCCCAAAGCGCTAGAGAACCTGGAAGACAGAGTAGCTTAAGTTCTTAGGGACTGCTCTGGGCTCTGTTTCTCAACTCAGCATACCTAGAGGCTGCACACTTCCCTGACAGAGACACAAAGCCCTTACCTCAGGTACTGAGAAGCCCAGCTGCCCAACCGTGCCAACTGCCCTGAGGGTTGTTTGAGGCTCAAGGATTTTCCTGGCGAAATGGGGAAAGGGTGAGGCTTTTCCAGCAGTGTCCAACTGGTTTAAGTTTTGGTAAGTTGGGTTAAGAGTCTGAGGAGTCTGACCAACATAGGTGTCAGGGCCCCTTCTGATCCTTCTATTCCTCTACAGGTCTTCTCTGGAGATGCAGTGGAGACCGAGGGCTAGTTCAGTTCTGGGGTACTTTCTGTGGAGCTCTTGCTTCAGTGATGGATTTCCTGCTCTCACACCCACAGAGAATTCGAAAAAACTGTCTCTGTCACTCAGTTCCCCAGGTCAAGAACCCATCCAGCTCTGGAGAAGTGGTCAGAGTGAGTTCTTGGGTCCAGATGCTCACACTGCCATTTGCTCTTGCTAGGGTCTGGGAGCCAAGATGAGAGCAGCAGGAGTCTGGACGAGGTAGATATTGGAAGAGCTGCCCAAGGGAGACCCTGCTGTGCTTGGCCTCATGTCTCTGGGGAGGCTGTTCTGGCTCCGTTCCCATGACCCCACCCCCTCTACTTTATTCCATTCCTACATTCACAGGGACTTATCTTCTCAGCTGAAATGGCCTCCCCTGGAAATGCTGGTCCAGGAAACAGGATGTTAATGAGTCCTCTAGGGCATGTTTCCTGCCTGGTATCCCTGCTTTTTACTCTCACTAAATGAGCTCAGATGCCCCAGGTTTCTATTTCTGAATTTCTGACTGGATAGACCAAGAAACAAGTGTCTTTTTCCAAGCCAGTGTTCTTTTTCTTTTTAATTTTTTTAAAAATGTTTTAGTTATTTCTAGGAGAGAGAGAGAAATCGTGAGCAGGGGAGGGACAGAGAGAGAGGGAGTCACGGACGGAAACAGGCTCCAGGCTCCGAGCTGGTAGTCAGCACAGAGCCCGACGCGGGGCTCGAACCCACGAACCGCGAGATCATGACCTAAGCGAAAGTCAGACACTTAACCGACTAAGCCACCCAGGCGCCCCTCCTCGCCAATGTTCTTAAGGTGGGATTTGTGTCAGCTATAGGACACTCCCACAATGTCTTCTGTGTAGAAGTTTATCACTGTAATTATAACCTTGATTCTAAATTCTCATGTTCACTGCCTGTTTCATGTGCTCTGTCATATACATGTTTTTGTTTTACAAGCTCTCACTCCAACCTCATTCAGCTTCCAAATATAATAAAGCTTTCTCTGTTCAGACAAACAACAATTTGGATTTTCTTTCCTTTGGACTATATCTCTAAATCCCTTCCATTTTTTATCATAAATTGTTTTCAGAAAGCATTTATAATAATTGGGTCTACTTCTACTTTAATTGTTCATTCATTACAGTGAAGAGAACATGTGCCACCTGCTACATTAAAAAACAGAAATACTGATAGCACAACCCAATAAAATTGTATTTCTCAACAGTTTAATGCATATTTTTAATTTAGAGAGCTGTCCTTAACTGCTCTCTTCTATGGGGTTGGGTGGGGACCCAGGCTTTTCATTTGGTGGTGCCTATCAACATCTTCAGTAGGTGATTCCCAGGTTGACAAGAATACTCTCCATCTGGGTAGTCTGAAAGGAAAGAGATCCTATTGCACAAAGTGTAGGTGTTTTTATGGTCAGACTTCACTTCATGGCACTTCTTGTGGCACACTTCACTTCTGCATTGCACTCCTCGGCCCATTTGTATCACCTCCTGTCAAGTGTCCTACATGATTGAACTGACCTACTTGTCTCAAGATCACCAAATCCTTTTTGCCAAATCCTGTAATATGTACTATTTTGTATTACTCAGTTTGTCGAAACTCACTAAATTCCCATGTTCCTCCTTCTTTTGGTGCAAAAGGGCTAAAGCTTTGTTTGTTCCATACTAGCATTAATATTTTGTTTCTTCTCATCTCTGTGTTAATCTGGTAGTACCATGCCAGCATATAAGGCCCAGAAGGTCAGGAATGAGTCTGTTTTGTTCCCAATCACATTTCTAGCTCATAGCATGGTAACTGCACAGGTAGGTACTCAATAAATGCTTGCTAAATTAATAAAGGGGTGAATAATGAAGGTTTCTACCACATTCAAGCTGCTCTTGAATTCCAACTAAAATATCCATGGGGAAAAAATCTATTTAGGTCCTCTGCTAATTTTTTTTTTTTTTTTTTTTTTTTT
>NW_027531873.1:22411-52016 GCF_008692635.1 Crocuta crocuta | reverse complement strand
TTTTGGTTTTATTTTTCAGTATTACTTTGGCTATTCGGGGTCTTTTGTGGTTCCATACAAATTTTTGGATAGTTTGTTCTAGTTTTGAGAAGTATGCTGGTGCAATTTTGATTGGGATTGCATTGAATGTGTAGAGTGCTTTAGGTAGTAATGACATCTTAACTATATTTATTCTTCCTATCCATGAACATGGAATGTTTTCCTCTGCTAATTTTTTAATCAGATTTTTTTGGGGGGGATTGAGCTGTGTAAGTTATTTACATATTTTTATATTTATCCCTTATTTAATATTATATATTTATCAGTATATAAATATATATTTTTATATTTATCCCTTTATGAATATATAATTTGTAAGTATCTTCTCCCATTCAGTAGGTTGCTTTTTTGTTTTGTTGATGGTTTCTGTCTGTGCAGAAGCTATTTATTTTGGTGTAGTCTCAACAGTTTATTTTTGCTTTTGCTTCCCTTGCCTGAGGAGTCATATCAGAGTAGCTTATGTTGCTAAGGCAGATATCCAAGAGATTACTATCTATGTTTCTTGTAGGACTATTATGTTCAGATCTCACATTTATGTTTCTAATCCATTCTGACTGCATTTCTGTACTGGTAAAAGAAAGTGGTCCAGTCTCACTCTTTTGTATGTAGCTATCCAGTTTGTCCAGCACCATTAATGAAAATTCTGTCTTTTCTCATATATTCTTGCCTCATTTGCAATAGATGAATAATATGAGTTTGTTTCTGGGCTCTCTATTCTGTTCCATTGACCTATGTGTCTATTTTTGTGCCAGAACCATACTGTTTTAGTTACTATGGCTTTGTAGTATATCTTGAAATCTAGGATTGTGACACCTCCAGCTTTGTCTGGTGTTTTCCCAAAGAACACATACAGGTAGCCAACAGACACATGAAAAGATTCCCAACATCCCTAATTATCAGAGAAATGCAAATCAAAACCACAGTAAGATATCACCTCATACTAGTCAGAATGGCTAGTATCAAAATGACAAGAAATAACAAGTGTTGGTGAGGATATGGAGAAAAGGGAACCTCATATACTATTGTGTATGTGGGAATGTTAATGGATGAAACCCCTGTGGAGAACAGTATAGAGGTTTCTCAAAAAATTAAAAATAGAAATAGCATATGATCTGGTAATTCCAGTAGGGATATTTATCCAAATAAGTAAAAACACTATTTCAAAGACATACAAATAATGCTCAGATAATGGAAGCAACCTAAGTGTCCATCCATAGATTTAAAAAAAAAAAAAGATGTGATGTATGTTTATATAGTGATATATAATTCTGCCATAAAAATAGTAACTTGCCATTTGCAATATAGATAGGCCTAGAGGGTATTGTGCTAAGTTAAATATATCAAACATAGAAACAAATACCATATGATTTCACTTGTAAGTGGAATCTAAAAAGCAAAACAAATGAACAAACAAACAAACAAAACCCAGACTCATGGGGCACCTGAGTGGCTCAGTTGGTTAAGCATCTATTTCTTGGTTTCAGCTTAGGTCATGGTCTCATGGGTCATGAAACAGAGCCCACGTCTGCCTCTGTGCTGACAGTGTGAAGCCTGCTTGGGATTGTCTCTCTCCCTCTCTCTGCCCTTCCTCTCTTTTGTTAAAAATAAATAAATAAACTTAAAAAAATCCATAAATATAGAGAACTGATAGTTGCCAGAGGAGAGGGAGTTGAGGGATGAGTAAAATAGTCTAAGAGAATTAAGAGGTACAAACCTTCAGTTGTAAACAAGTAAATCAAGGAGATGTAAAGCACAGCATAGGGAATACAGTCAATAATATTTTAGATAGTAACAGATAGTGACTATATTTATTTTGGTGAGTACTGAGTAATGTATAGAATTGCTGGGTCACTATGTTGTACATCTGAAACCAATATAACATTGTATGTCAACTATACTTCAATAATAAATATTTAAAAAATTTAAATAACAGTAAATAGTAATAATATCTATAATCCAATTTGTCAATCTCTATATAGTACCTTTACTCTGTAATTGTTAGAGTAAATATTTGGTCTGGTAATAAGGAAGTTAGTAAATAAATAAATAAATAAAATAATAATAAAGATTTAAGTGTATTTTAAAGCTGACTTCAGGTTAGTAAACTAGAGATAAGAAAAGTTATAGGACTAGATTTAGAAAAAATGTCCCCCAACTCTATATTTTAATAAAGAACATATTTAAAAAAACAAGTTTTGCAGCACTCAGGTGGTTCAGTCGTTTGCATGTTTGACTTCAGCTCCTGTCATGATAGCATGGTCCGTGAGTTTGAGCCTTTACATCAGGCTCTGTGTTGACAGCTCAGAAGCTGGAGCCTGCTTAGGATTCTGTGTCTCCCTCTCTCTCTGCCCCTCCCCCAGCTTATGCTCTGTCTCTGTCTCTCTCAAAAATTAATAAACATTTTAAAAAATTAAAAAAATAAATAAATAACAAGTTTTACTTCAAGTTTGGGAATTTAAAATTTGACATACCCAAATAATTTAGGCTAAGTTTTATTTCTGTTTAATTCCAAAATAAAGGGGCTTCCCAGACCAGAAAATGGAATAATATCATCTAATGGTACAGAAGCTAATCCAAGTCACAGTTTTCCCCATATCTTCCCTACTTCTTTAACTCCTTTACTCAGACACCCAGAAGACACACTTTTCAATTAACATCAAAGGACTGGACAGAGAGCATGCATCTGAAACAACTTGTAGCAGGAAAAACCTAATTTATAAAAAAAAAAAAAAATGAGTGTGTCTGGGTCAGAAGTTGACCCTCAGCAAGGATTTGAATGAAAAAGTTTATTTAGGGGGTGATTTTAGGTAAAATTAATGGGATGGGGAAGTGGGACAGAAAAGCAAAAGAGCAAATAAAGGTTGTGTCATCAAGCAAGTTACTGTGGGCAACTAGATGTTAATCCTCCTGGAGAACTGTGAGAAAGAGAGTAGAACATGTATCTCAGAGGTATATTGCAGCTTAGGTGTGAGGGATCTAGGGTATTACTATACCAACTGTCACCAATCATCAGTTAAGTTTTGGTTGCTGCAGGGGACATTAATTCCCTGGGTCACTCTGGCCTTCTAGGCATGGGAGCAGAACTGGCATATCAGCCAAAGAAAGTCTGGATGCAAAAGACGCAGATAGTAATTAGTGGAAGTCAAACTGCCCTGAAATGATAAAGGTCACAAGGATATCTGGAAGGCATTGCCCTAACTGCTATATTGTAAGACAATAATATTTAAGATAAATGACATTGTTCAAAGGTATAGTCTTAAATTTACTACTAGAATGTATAAAATGATGAAGAGATTTTAAAAATGGTTGAAGAATGAGTCTAATGGAGAGTAAATAAATATAACATGATATATTATTTTTAAATGGTACTACTTGACTGAATTTCTTAGAATTTCAGGTAGATTATTGCATTTATACTACTGTAATAGGACAGAAATTTTATCTAAAATCCATGGAGGTAATTTTCATGTACCTGCAAATTCTAAACATTAGGGAGAACTTACATGGAAGTGATAAATAGATGATTTATAGGCAATAAATCTTAAAACCTCCTATGGTATAAGATAGCTCTAAGCTGGTGGAGAGGAATACTTTGAAGTTATTTTTACTCTTCCTTCCATGAGAAAATAAGGTGCTTCCCCTCACCTTAAGTTAACTGACAAGAGCTTCAAAATTACTTTTGGAGAACTTCATGTGTCTTATCTTGAATTTCTACAGATTCATATCTATTAGAAAGAAGGTTGGCAGGATCTTTATTCAGATTCCTTTTACTGGGGGGTTAGTGAAATGTATAAGGAAAAAGAAACCCCATTCAAAGCAATGAGACTTATTCAAGTTCCTCATGTATATGAAGCAATTTTAATTTTTTTATTACCTCATCACCACTGCATGCTTTCTTGAGAAAGTGATTGAGAGAGAGAGAATTCTGAAAGGATAAAATTGACATGTTGACAGGACTTATTCCTTGAGGGGGAATTATGTGTGATTTTTTTTAATACTTCTCACTTTTTTCAAATACTTTTCATAATCAGAAAGGGAAACATTTAATTTTATTTTCTGAGGTTGAATTCACCTGTCCTCTCTACTCCCTCCAAACCAGTGATAACTTTGAAAGCACTCTCAAACTTATTTGTATGAGAGACTGCAGACAGCTACAAAAATGAGGAGGGTATGGAAGATAATTAGGTGACAGATGAAATTGGCCTAAGATAAAGTAGTACTTAGTAAAAGGGTGAGAAGGAATCAGATTCAATATTAGTAGAGAATTCTACACAGTCAAGCTTACTTGTCACAGACAACAGACACACATACACATGCAGGCAACTGTACATACTTCCACACTCTTTCATACCTGCATGCACTATGCATAAAATCATCCACCAAAAAGTGAAGGAAAGAGAAAAGAAAAAAAAGAAAAGAATGATTTAGGAAGGCTCATGATGCGATACAGTTAAATTCATTGTAAAGAGGGCCTGAAAGTTACAGAAACACTGTAGGATTCGATCACTTTTAACTGGAAATAAGGCAGTTGGAGGTAGCGCATCTCTGGGTAGCATTCCATAGATCCCATAAGACATCCTCATGTCTGAAAATAATGCTGCCTTTTTTACCAGTCACTGTTGATTTAGTCAGAAATGTGGAAACAGAACCTCAGCAAGCCCGTAGGTGACTGTATGACAATTTGGGCTTCCCAATTCATAACAGGTAAAGGATGCTAGAAATATGTTCAGAAGGATTAATCAAGAATTTTTCCCTTGGTCCAAAATTTCAAGAGTGAGTTTACTTTGCTAGGAAAATATTTCCCTCAGGGAAGAACTGCAAAAAGGGGCCATAGGACAACAAAAGAGTGCAAGACAGAACATGGTTCTCTGTTGTCCCAGAGGTAATGAAACCTTTCAAGACATACAGTTTTACATATTGTGAGGTACTAGACACAATGTTTGCACTGAATAGGCATTTAATGAATATGTTTGGAGAGGAAAATCGACTGGGGCATATAAAGTGAGGGGGGGGAAATGGACGAGGATAGTAGAACTATTGTAATCACAATCTTCCAAGTACTTAAGAAAAATATTAGAAATCACTGCCTATGAAGGTAGATTATCTTCTAACCAGTCTCCTGAGAGCCCCCTTCACATCCTTGTTCCTCAGGCTATAAATTATGGGGTTCAACATGGAAGTCATAACTGAATAGAACACAGAGATGACTTTATCCTTTTCATTCATTGTCTTGGAATTGGGTCTCATGTAGGCAAAAATTCCAGAACCATAGTAGAGAACGACAACAGTGAGATGAGAGCCACAGGTAGAAAAGACCTTGAGCCTCCCCTCTTCTGACTGCATCTGAATCACTGTTGAGATAATATGCCAGTAGGAGACAAGGATGAGGGAGAGAGGTGCTAAGAGGATAATCACACCCATTGAAAAGAGAGCCATCTCAGCATTGTAGGTGTCTGCTGAAGCCAGTTTCAGGAGTGCAGGAGGTTCACAAAAATAATGATTAATTATATTCTGTCCCTGGTAGGGGAGACACAGTGTAAATGCACTGTCCACTGAACATACAAATGCCCCACTGATCCAAGACACTATGGCCAACTGGACACACACCCTCTGGGTCATGACAGTGGAATAATGCAAGGGCTTGCAGACAGCCACATAGCGGTCATAGGACATCACTGCCAGGAGTGCACACTCTGTACACCCCGCTAGAAGGAAGACAGTTATCTGCAGTGAGCATCCAGCAAAGGAAATGGTTTTCCTTTTCACGAGGAAGTGGACCAACATCTGAGGAACGATGCTTGTAGAGAAACAGAGGTCTGCAAAGGACAAGTTTTTGAGGAAAAAGTACATGGGAGTGTGAAGTCGAGAGTCAGTTTGAATAAGGATTATTATAAGCAAGTTTCCAAGCATAGAGAGAAGATAAATGGTAAGGAAAACACAGAACAGCAGGATCTGGATCTTTGGATCCTGTGAAAGTCCCAGCAAGATAAATTCAGCCACAGAAGTTTGGTTTCCTTCTCCCATTTATGTTTATTCCTCTTTATCTGTCATCGGAAAGAAAACACATGCATTCTGAATGTTCAGTTTTCACAATTTTTATAAACAAGCACAATGATAACAAGTGCATGTTGTTGGACTACTGGCTTCAGATGCTTCTTAGTCAGTGCCAGTTGGCATTAGGAGGCATATTGTTGTTGCATAGTTTTTAAGCATTGATCCATTTGGTAGGGTGAGTATCATACTTGATATGGCTTCTCAACTAATACTGATGTCAACATATTCACATATTGCTAAATTATTATGAAGTTTATCAGGGAATTGTCTTTGGTTCAATTTAATTTTTTTTCTAAATAAACATTTTGTATTTACCTGGATCAGCAGTCTGAGAATGAGGTGAACTTGTTTAGTCAATAAACCACTTTTGCTTTTATAATTAAAAATCAAAACAAAAAGGTCAATGATAAACTTGTTCATAATAGAGCAGAAGTTTCAAATATGGTTTCGGGGTCAACAGATAAACTGCAGCTATTAGTTCTTGCCTTTTTCCCATAGCATCTTTATTTTCTATTTTTTTTAATGTTTATTTATTTTGAGACAGAGAGAGAATGTGTGTGAGCACTCGGGATGGTGGGTGGGGCAAAGAGAAAGGAAAGAGAGAAAATTCCAAGCAGTCTCTGGGCTCTCAGCACACAGCCTAATGTAGGGTTCAGTCTCATGAACTGTGAGATCATAACCTGAGCTGAAGTCGAAAGTCAGATGCTTAACCAACTGAGCCACCCAGGTACCCCTTCCATAGCATTCTTAAAAGAGTCTTCCTAAGTAGTGATCCAAACAAGGTGAAGGAAGAATAGAAAAATATATATTCATGGATCATAATCCTGGCCCTTGTATAAATATTTCATGTAACTAAAAGGAAAAGTAGCATGACAAAATGTGACATTCAGAAATGTATTTAATAAGACTTGAGTGTCCAAGGCCCTTTTCAAGGTGGAAAAAGAGCCAGTACTAAGCAGGAGCTTGAACTTCTGAACTAGATACTAGTGAATTTTACAGCTCCATAACACCCAGTTTCAGCTCACCTTGACCTCAGCTTCAGCTGTAGTGGACAATTCTGACTTGCATGGCACTGCTGACATTCTACTTCAAGAACTCCCTACCTTGTATTTTAGCATTCTGCCCAAGATGTTGGAAGTATGGGCAAGTTAATGCCCCAAAGGCAATCTTTAACCAGAGGGCAAAGGAAATTGATGAATAAAGACACCAGATATTTCTGGGAGGCACTCTATGATTCTTACAGGTTGAGCTCTATGGAGTTAAGTCATCATTGTCTATATTATATTTATTATTATTACTATTATGATTATCATTATTATTATATCCTCTGAAGGGCTTTTTCAGAATTTTATTTTACATGAATTCAGAATGAAATTTGAATAGCACAGATACACTGTACATCTATTTATATACTGCAGCCCTCTAGAGAACCACAAACCATTGTGATATCTAAGATTTCTTTCTTCTTCTAAGAATTTTGAGATTTATATTGCCCCTATAGAGAATGCATGGTCTAGAGTAACAACTTCAATAATCCAAACTTCATTGGTATTTAGTTGTTTCCTGTCTCACTATTACTGTTTCCTTACACCACTTCCTGGAATCACTTTTCCAATAAGCTATCTGCACCAAAGTTCTTTTCTTAGACTCTTCTTTCAGGAACTTAAACTAAGAGAAATATATGACCTGAGATAGAGACCTGATGAATACAATATGTCAAACCTGCCCTTTTCAACCAAGGAGTTCCAGCTGTGTCTGATAGTAATGACCAACACTGAATGCTCAGCATGTGTCTGGCATAGTTCTAAGTACTTTATATGTGTTAGTTTATTTAATCTTCACAATAATCCTATGAGGAAGTACATTTTCAATCTCTACTTTACAGCTAAGGAAATTAAAGGGTAGAAATGCTAAGTAACTTACTAGTCACACAGATATCATTTGCCAGAATTGGAATCCAAACCCCTAGAGCCTTGTTCTAGCATCTGAGCTTTTAAATTTTCAATCTTATTTCAGTCACAATTCTAATTGCAGCAGCTAGCACTGAAAAATCCAATCATGTAGATGGACTCCACACACAGAAATCCAAACAAAGTTCAAGAGACAAAAGAAATTATCCTCAATCCCAAACATGTTCATAAATGACTTGGCTCCTAAAGTTGGCTGAGGTTAAGATTTTCACATGTTGTCAATTAGAAAATAAACCAGAAAGAACTAAGACTTGTAGTAAGTTTCCAGACAAATTTTTGAAGTTTAGGGAGGAGATTTGTAATAAAAGAGAGGATTCAAGATCCAAGTAGAACAACCAATCAGATTTAAGGAGCAAATGGCAGATCTGTTAGGAGAGTGAACATGATGCAAAGTTCAATTTGATTCTGGTGCTACTGTTGACTATAAATTTATCATTAACACTTAGATTACTAGATTATATTTGTAATATAGAATATTTGGATTTGATAAGAGATACAGGAACCTAAGTATCAGTATAGGATCTTGTACACGGGGTCGCAGAGCTCACTACTACTACTACTACTACTACTACTACTACTACTACTACTGCCACTACGACTACAACTGACTACAACTACGACTGCTACTACTACTATTCTAATCATAATAATAACAACATAGACTCAAGAACTTACATTCCATGGCACTTAATATATTCCAGGCATCTTTATAAGCATTTAATATTTATTAATTTATTTGAGCTTCAGAAGAGTCTCAAAGAGGTAGACTACTAATATGCTCATTTTATAAATATGGGTTCTGAGGGTAAATGAATATATTAAAAAGAAAAAACTTTCAGCTACAGAGATAGTAAATTATTGAATCAGGATTCAATCCCAGGTAATCTGATTTCTAGAACCCAGACCTGGTATTGTTCTACTATATAGGAATACAGATTCTATTTTTAGAAGTCCACTCTGGAACCATGCTCTGAGTCTGGAATTAGGATTTGGGGAATGTAAGGCAGAGGCTGATGGTATACACAGAAAATAAACAAATATGCTATTTTTCTGTAGTGTGGCATCAAGTGGACAGGAGGCTAAGCAGTGCAAATATCTGCAACTTCTTAATATTCCTCAAAGTTAGTTTTCTGTTCTTCCTTCTTTACTTACATATTGTTCTTTATGGATCTCATCTAAGTCCATTGGCTCAATTATCACCTATATCTAGACTGCCTCAAGTCATCTGCCAACTGACCACTATTCTAAGCTTGAATTCTACATTTTCCTTTTTTTCTGGATATATTTTCAAGTTTTTATTTAAATTCTAGTTAGTTAACATATATGGTAAAATTGGTTTTAAGTGTATAATTTAGGAATTCATTACTTACATACAACATCCAGGGATCATCATAGCCAGTGCCCTCCTCAATACCCATCATCCATTTAGCTCATTGTCTACCCACCTCCCTCCACCAACTTTGTTCTTTATAGTTGAGTCTCATGGTTTGCTTCCCCCTCTTTCTTTTTTTCCCTTCCTCTATATTCATCTGTTTTGTTTCTTAAAATCCACATATGAGTAAAAAACACATGATATTTGTCTTTCTCTGATGTACTTATTTCACTTAGCATAATACACTCTAGCTCTGTCCATATTGTTGCAATATTTACAAGAAAACATTTTGCCTCTGCCTCAAAATCAACATATTTGGAATTTAATTTTACTCCATAAATCATTTTTAACTTTAGGGATCCCATTCCTAGAAATTGCACTGTCATTTTTCATAAATATCATGGCCTAAAAATATAAAATTGGCTTTGACTTCTTTTATTCTCCTTGTTTTCACAAGTTCATCAATCATCAAGTTCATTCTTTCAAACATCTTTCAAATCTCTAGCTTTTCATTGCCATTATCATTCTTGCTAGTCTAGTATGTCATTCAGTTCTGCTTGTATTATTTCAATACCCTTCTAACATGTTGCCATACCCTAGAATCAAACATCTTGTACTCTACTAACTGATAAACCTTCCAAAGTATATGGTTTCCTACATCCAATGAAATAAACTCCATATTCTCTAGCTGAGCATTTAAATCTTATCTCATGCTTATCCCAATTTCCTTCCTATTTCTGCCTTAAAAGTGTCTTTATTTCAATGAAATAAAATTGTTAATAAATTATTGCTATTAGATTCTAAGAGCTTGGTAAAGGAAAAATAAAACAGAGATAACAAGAACAGGTCATATAATTATATCTGTTAATAGAAAATAGTTTAAAAATTATAAGAGAATATCATGTGCTCATTTATAAAAAAATGTTTAATTTCTAGAAACAAAAACCAATTTTTAAAAATTTCTGAATTACAAATTTTGAAAAAAAGGAAAAATATAAGGAGACTGACAACCATAGCAAATATTTTAAAATATTTATAATTGATAAGGCCCTGGCACATATAGTTTTACAGATGTATTCCATATAAACATCAAGGAACAGATAATTCTTAACATTTAAATTATACCAGAGGATAAAAAATAGGATGTTGAAAGTTTTAAGAAACAAAAACCATCTCAAACTTTTTGAAAATAAATCTATTGCTCTTATAACTGATAAGGGCTGGATACAGAATAGGATTTATCCAAAGGTTTAACATGACAAGAAGTCAGAGTTTTCTTTTATTTCTTTTTTTTTCTTCATTTAAAATTCTATCATCCTAGGTGTCACCTTTATCTTAAGAAAGTCTCCATTTATGATCTTAAGATAATTACAAAAAGCTTCCAGTGTTACTCCTTGCTCAAATATGAAGAAGAGACAGAACATATTTGACCAAGATTTCTGCCTGCGATTCAGCCTGATTGGGACATATCATTTTAGCAGCTGAAGTCAGAGAGAAATTAACTCAGTCTAGGTCAAGTGCTGGGAGCTAGTATGCAGTTATGTGTACAACTACCATGGGTGTAACCACAAACAGACCTCTCTTTAATATTTTCTTCCTTCTTATCTTTTATATATGCTTTAAGGAAAAAAAACTGTCTCATAAAGTAGTTACCCTTAAAGGTATGTAGGGATGAAGAAAAGATAAAGAGTAAGTCTCAGGGATGCTAGTAATTTTGTTTCTTAAGATGGGTGCTGACCACATGGCTATGCTCATGATGTGAAAATTCATTGAACCATACACCTATAATCTGAGTACTTCTCTGCAGATGTGTTATGCTTTAATATAAAAGTGTACTTTAAAATAGAACATGTGGCAGGTATAATTATGTTTTCTCAGAAAAGAGCACTCTTTTAAGATATTTGATCCACAATAAATTGTCTAAATGAATTAACTAAAGTTTATTTAAGGTTTTATATTATAGTATATTATTTCTTAAAATTTTCTGGATTCAAAATCTTGAAAAGAATAGAAAAAAGAAGAGGAGGAGGAGGAGGAAGAAGAAGAAGAAGAAGAAGAAGAAGCAGAAGCAGAAGGAGGAGAGGGAGGGGGAGGAGAAGGAAAAGGAGGGAGAGGAGGAGGAGGAGGTTGGGGAGGGAGAGGGGAGTGGAGGGGAGGAGAAAGAAGAAAAAAAGGTCTTTATGAAAATTATAAAATGTTACCAACACAATTCAATATAGTGGATTTTTTCTAACATTTCCTATACCTAAGTCTCAGGATGTAGACTCAGAAAAGAATTCCCAGATACATGAGGCAAAGTGGTTACACTAACAGCTAATCTAACAAGGGTTTTTCTAATTTAATGATAAGAGTGAGTTATTTGTTTCCTCCACCTCACATACTTGACTCAGTTAATTCTATATTTTACTGCTACTTTCAACACCCCACTTTTGATATCAAACTGTTATTATTAAAATGTGTTGTTTGTAAGTAAAAGGAAACCCAAAATGCTTACCTCAAAAGTGTTTATACAGAGTGCTTATAAAAACAAAGAAAATTTATAGATTTTAATTACCTAAAATTCATAACAGTGCTGCCCTCAGGTGAGGTTCTATCCAGACACTCAACATGTTTCTTTATAGCTTTCCACATAGTCCTCATTATTGTCACCCTTATCATAACAGTTATGAGGGATACATGATTTCTTACCCACATCTAAAAATAAAAATAAAGTTCTTTGCAATAGGTATTCCTACCAAAGGTACTGGGATAAAGTCTGATGTAGCATAGAATCATATTCCTTACAAAAATATGGATCCACAAAACATCAGCAAATTTTGAGCAAAGCAAAAATGTTATTAAAAACACAACCATCAAATATCTAATTCAGCTGTATATTTTTCAATTTTATTTTATTGACAAATTCTAATGCAAAAATCTAATAAAGAGAACAGAGTGATAAAAATTTACCCTTCAATTAAAGATGCAAAAATCGCAAATAAAGTAATAGCAAATGATAAATGGAAGCATATTAATGAGGAATATATAATACCTTTGTAGAATTTTATCAATCAATATAAGTATTTTTGAATATTAAGGAATAAGAGGCATATGATAACATCAACTGAGAAATATAAAAATACAAATACAGATTTCGAATCTAGTAATTGTTTAATACCTGTTATAGACCAACCTTTCCACCAAAAGGAATTACAAATCCATGAGGCCTCAAAGACAAATATCTTGGAGAAAGAAGATGAACAATATGGTAGGCCTGATAGGTAGGATTATTTTTTCCCATAAGGTGTTTTTGGATTGTAAAGAAGCAGCTGAGAATTTAAGAAAATCAATATAAAGTAGGGTCTGAGGAGCTGAAAAGTTGAGAAAAAATTTTCAATAGTCTTATAATAGTGGGAGTAAGGGGGATAAAAATAGGGGCTTAAGACTTACCAAATGTGATACTAATAAATACTCCTAATATTTACTTAGAATACTTGAAGAGCTATAACTTTAGAATGGGGAGTGAGAGGGAGGGAGGCAAACCATGAAAGACTCTTGAATGCTGAGAACAAACTGAGGGCTGATGAGGGTGGAGGGGAGGGGGAGGGGGGTGATGGGCATGGAGAAGGGCACTTGTTGGGATGAGCACTATGTGTTAATATGGAAACCAACTTGACAATAAACTATTTTTAAAACTAAAATTTGCATACTAGCAAAAAACAAAAAAAAACAAAAAAATTAAAAATTAAAAAAAAAATGGGGAGTGAAATGGAAATATATAAACCATCGAGTTTAATCAACTCAATCTCTAACTTGCATTAAGACAGTCTTCTCTTTCCCTAGATCCCTGATGAAAGCAAAATAAATTGTCTCTTGGAGAAGGTAACATATTCAGAACCCCAAATTAGCTTTACAATATTCCCTGCACAATGTCCCAGACACAGCAAAATAAAATTATAAGGCATACCATAATATAAGAACCAGAACTACTTTTTAAAATAAAGGAAGAAGATAGAGGGAGAGGGAAAAGTAAGGGAGAGAAGAAGAGAGTAAGGGACAGGGAGAGAAAGAGAGAGACCACACTATAAATAAAATGAGCCAACATGGGAAATCCAACTATATGTGTTATCAGATATAATCTTTCAAATACTGTCAGTTAAAAAATATTTATATTAAGGCACCTGGGTGGCTCAATCGGTTAACTGTCTGAATTTGTAGTTTGTGGGTTCAGGCCCCCATTGGGCTCTCTGCCATCAACACAGAGCCAGCTTTGGATCCTCTGTCTCCTTCTCTCTCTACCATTCCCTCTTTTGCACTCCCTCTCTCAAAATAAATAAATAAACATTTTAAAATATACTTATATTAGATGAAAGATTATATAATTTAATCAGAGGATTAAAACATTAGAAAAATAATTTTTTAATTCTAGAAATAAAATTATTAAAATAAGAACACAAAGACAGTTTAACAGCATATTAAACACAGACAAGATAGGGCCAGTAGACAGGAAGACAGATAAGAAGAAAATATCCGGACTGAAGGACGAAAAGAAAAAAAAAAAGAAGTAAAAGTGAGACATGTGATATATGTGAAAAACAGTCTAACAAGTATAACTGAAGTCTCATAGTAAAGAGACAACAGATTGAAAAACATTTAAAGAGGTAATAGTTGAGAATTTTTCAAAATTGATAAAAAAATCAAGCTTTTTAAAATAAATAAATATATATTTAATAAATGTGACAATGTGAAAATAAATGATGGCTCTGTCAATTTAAATCTCATAGCATATATTACAATGGCAATAAATAAAAACTAATAAGTACACTACAAAAATCATGTGCTTTTTTTAACTAGATGTCAGAGAATGCCTAAGCTTTAAATTACCTGAATTAAGGAGAAAAAAATCCCACCAAATCCCAGAAAACTATCTCTCATATTCCTGATGTAAATCTTTCCATAATGCTGTAACAGTCCAATGAAAACTGGGTGGATAAAAAGAAAAAAGGTGCTAATAGAAAGCTCAAGATTGATCTATAATCATCACCTAAAAGAGAAAGCCCTTCCTTAGTAAGGAAACACTAAAAACAAAACAAAACAAGCAAACAAACAATTGCCTGAAAGATCAGAGCATTGACCATCAGGAAGAGTTTAAGAATGTGTGTGATTCAAAGTAACAGTCTTGGAAAGGCATAATTTCTAGGAGAGAAGCAACCTTGGGAACTGGGGAGTGAAAGAATAAAGAAGTAAAAGGAGAAAATTTAGGATCTCTGTAAGACAAAAGAGAACTAAAAATCAAGTGGCATACAGACTCTCTCTACTTCACCCAAACGAAAACAAAACCATTCTTTACAGAAATTTTACTTAATTACCCTTGTGTCTTTTTGAACAGTGAAAACCATCTCAAACCCATAAAGACTGAATTTATAGAAAATAATTATTTTTATGAATATAATTTATTGTCAAATTAGCTTACATACAGCACTCAGTGCTCATCGCAACAGAAAAAAATTACAAATATTGTGGAAAAATATTAATAAACAATCAATACCACCGTAAGAAAATAATACATCATTTAAAAGTGGGTTATATTTCATGTTGGTTCTATATCAAGAGTCCCATTAAGATAATAAGTCATATTGATGGATATGAGAACATAATAACTATGTTAGCATTTCAATTCAGTTAGGGAAAGAAAGATATTGATAGCTGTATTTATTTTACTATTTTTTCATAAAAATAAGAATCCCATTACTACCTCATAATACAGAACAAAATATATTACAGATGGAGTAATAACCTATATGTCAAAATCTATAACATAAAAATTTAAGAGAAAATGCAAAGAATTCTGGTTTGGTCTTCAAATAAGAAAAAACTAATTATGACACCAAATCCACTAGCCATAATGAAAATAGGCATCTGACTACATATTCATTGCTCTATTTATTCAACAAATAATCAAGTGCCATATTCTAGAATCAAATTCCTCAAGAAGTCCACATTACTTTAATTTTTTAAGTTTTTATTTAAATTCCAGCTAGTTAACATACAGTGTAATATTAGTTTCAGGGGTACAATTTAGAGATTCAACACTTCCATACAATACCAGGTGCTCATAACAAGTGCATTCCTTAATCCTCATCACCTATTTTACCTATCCTCCCTCCCACCTTCCCTCTGGTAATCATCAGTTTGTTCTTTATAGTTAAGAGTCTATTTCTTGGTTTGCCTCTCTCTCTCTCTCTCTCTCTTGCTCTTCTCCTATGCTCATTTGTTCTGCTTCTTAAATTCCACATCTGAGTGAAATCATATGACATTTGTCTTTCTCTTACTTATTTCCCTAGGCATAATATTTTCTAGCTCCATCCATATCACTGCAAATTGCAAGATTTCATTATAGTTTGTCTATTGTGGACAATGCTGCTACAAACATAGAGGTGCATGTATCCCTTTGAATTAGTATTTTTGTATTCTTTGGATAAATACTTAGTAGTGCAATTACTACATCATAGGGTAGTTCTATTTTTAACTTTTTGAGAAACCACGTATGTTTTCTAGAGTGGTTGCACCAGTTTGCATTCCCACCAACAGTGCATGAGCATTCCTGTTTCTCCACATCCTTGCCAACACCTATTTCCTGCATTGTTGATTTTAGCCATTCTGACAGGTGTGAGGTCATATCTGATTGTAGTTATGATATGTATTTCCCTGATGATCAATCATATTGAGTATTTGTTCATGTGTCTGTTGGCTATCTGCATGTCTCCTTTGGAAAAATGGCTATTCATGACTTCTGCCCATTTTCTAACTGGATTATTCATTTCTGGGGTGCTGAGTCTGATAAGCTCTTTATATATTTCAGATATTAACCCCTTATCAGACATGCCATTTCCATAGGTTGCCTTTTAGTTTTGTTGATTGTTTCCTTTACTGTAACAAATGCTTTTTATTTTAATGAAGTCCCAAGAGTTCATTTTTGCTTTTGTTTCCCTTGTCTTAGGAGACCTATCTAATAAGAAGTTGCTACAGCCAATGTCAAAGACGTTACCGTTTGTGTTCTCCTCTATGATTTTTATAATTTCTGTTCTCAATTTATGTCTTTAATCAATTTCGAATTTGCTTTTTGTGGACGGTATAAGAAAGTGGTCCAGTTTCATGCATGTTGCTGAAATGTATGCATGTTGCTGTCCAGTTTTCCCAACACCATTTGTTGAAGAGACTTTCTTTTTTCCATTGGATATTCTTTCCTTCTTTGTTGAAGATTAATTGACCACATAGTTGTGGGAGAAATCCACATTACTTTTAAAGAATTAATAGCAAAAGCAGGAAGCTTCTTTTTTTGTTCTTCAGAAATATCATACAAGTTGATGCTCTTTTAGTTGTGTTTGATTTCGTTTTTCCTCCATTTATTATATCTTCAAATATGTTATAATATCCTCTATATTAAAATGCATACAAGAGGAGGAGTTAAGATATCAGAGAAGTAGATGTACCCTGGACTTTCCTAGTCCCTCAAACATATCTGTATTGAAGTCAGATCACTTGGAACACCCAGGAAATTGATTTGTGGACTGCCATAAGGATCTCCATGGTTGGAGGCAGACAACGTGGCAGGTGTGAGGGGTGTGGAAGTGAATTGGGGGAGAGGAAAACTGGTGGTGCTGCAGAGGGGAAAAGAACCCTTTCTATGGAGAGACAAAAAAAAGAAAGAGAGAGAGGGACTGAGACAGTGGAGCATCAGGTTCACATAAGAGGAAAACTTCTTTGGGCCATGGACTGGGGAGCAAGAAGTACTGAGTGTCGCAGGGTTCATTTTTTGTTTTTATTTGTTTCTTCTTTTTACAAACAGCATTTGGAGCTCAAACTCTGAGGTATTAGAAATGCACAGTGACTTCCTGTGGAGCAGAGTTGTGGTACATCCTCCTGGGGAGGAGGGAGCTGGTCCCAGAATACATAGCATCATGTAGAGATCTCCAGGGTGAATTGGGAGAGAATATTCCCCACTCCACCAGAGTACTTTTGGAAGAGGGTATATGATCTCCCCAAAGCCAGAAAACTGCAGGTGCCAGCAAAAGGCCTTTCATCAACAGGGGACAGAGGTGCACCCAGAGGAAATATAACCTTTGCTGCTTTTAGTGGTGTTACATCATAGATTCTGCACATTGTGTAGGTATGGGACTGTTTTTCAGGGTCAAGAGACTTCAGGCACAGTGAAGAGGGGCTCTACTCTGGAGGAGGGGTGTGGATATATGTGGTGCTCTGTCCTTTAAGACTTTGAGTTTGGATTTCCAGCTCTTTGCCAAAGAAAAAATGCAGGAGAGTTGTGGTACAGAGCAAGCTAACTGCCCTTGCTATACTGTGAGGGTTGTCTGAACAGTAGAGGATGTGAGATTCCCTGTCTGTGGATGAAAGACTGTAGTGGCACTATTTTCCCAACACCAACATGGTTGGCCTTCAGAAAGCAGCACAGCAGCCCCCAGTGGACATGAGACCACTTATACCAAACCTCACCCTCACCTGCTCTGTGCCTGGCAACTGCTAATTTACTGGGACAAGACTGATTCTGAGCCAACACAGCAGACCTCTCCTCGGGAAGACAGGCACAGACAGCACCCCCCAAGCACCAAGTGTACTGAAAATAAAGTGCTTCAAAACAACACCTGCAGTTGTGGTGGAAATAGAACCGAGATTACTTTTTTTTCTTTCTTCTTTTTTTTTCTTCTGGTATCAGGTTCATAATTTCTTTTTTTTTTTTGTTTTCATTTTCTCTCTCTTTTTACCTCTCTCTCTTTCTTTTCTTTTCCTTCTTTCTTTTTTCTTTTTTTGATCAGGCTTCTTTATTCTTTGTTTTTTTTCTTTCTTTTTTCTTTTCTTCATTTTTTCCCATTCTTTTTCTTTAGAATAAGCATTATAGTTTTTTACTTTGTTTAGTTTTTTGTTTGTTTTTTTGTTTCCTTTCCTTTTCTCTTTTGGAGAGAGGGAATCAAGTGTTTTAAATTTTTTTCCATTTAACTAGGCTTATTTAAACAAATCAAAATACACCTAGTTAAAGATCCAAACATTCCCACTGTAAGCAAGGAGGAGCTCTGAGAGACCTGACCAGTGGGAAAGAGCAGCCAAAATGCAATAGCAGAGTGCATACAGCATACACCAGAAACACTTCCAGGCCCTGGACAGTGTAAGACCTCCTTTTAATACAACATTACTCTTAGGTGCAGGAAATATAAGAAGCTTTTAAAACACAAAAAAGACAGGGGCGTCTGGGTGGCTCACTTGGTTAAGCATCTGACTTCAGCTCAGGTCATGATATAATTGTTCGTGGGTTTGAGCCCCGCATCGGGCTCTGTGCTGACAGTTAGCTCAAAGCCTGGAGCCTGCTTCTGATTCTGTGTCTTCCTCTCTCTCTGACCCTCCCCTGCTCACACTGTCTCTCTCTCTGTCAGAAATATACTAGCTGAGCTTCACAAAGCATAAAAGAAACCCGAGAAACCATTGCTGTAGAGATCAAAGACTTATAAACTAGTCAGACTGAAATAAAAACTGATTTAACTGAGATGCAAAACTGGCTGGAGATAGTCACAGCAAGGAATGAAGAAGCAGAGGAGAGAAAAGGTGATATAGAAGATAAAATTATGGAAAATAGTGAAGCTGAAAATAGGGAAAGAAACTATTAGATTATGAGGGGAAACATAGAGAATTTAGTGATTCCATAAAATGAAATACTATCCATATCACAGGAGTCCCAGAAGTAGAAGAACAGGGGGGAAAGGCAGGAAGTTTATTTGAACAAATTATAGCTGGGAACTTTCCTAATCTGGTGAAAGAAAGAAGCATCAAATTCCAAGAAGAACAGAGAACTCCCACTAAATTCAACAAAAGCTGATCATTACCAAGGAAAGAATCCTGAAAGCAGCAAGGGAAAAAAGTCCTTAACCTACAAGGGAAGACAGATCAGTTGGCAGGAGATTTTTCCATAGAAACTTGGCAGGCCAGAAAGGAGTGGCAGGAAATATTCAGTGTGCTGAATGGGAAAAATATGCAGCCAAGAATTCTTTATCCAGCAAAGCTATCATTCAGAATAGGAGAAAGAAAGAGTTTCCCAGACAAACAAAAACTAAATTAAATCAACCCTGCAAGAAATTTTAAGAGGGAGTCTTTGAGTGGAGGAAAAAAAACAAAAAGACCAAAACAACAAAGACTATACAAGACCAGAAAACATCACCATGGACACTGACTCTATATGTGACACAATGGCACTAAATACATATCTTCAATAATCACTCTGAAAGTAAATGGATTAAAAGCACCAATCAAAGGACATGAGCTATCAGAATGGATTAAAAAAAAAAAACAAAAAAGATCCATTTATGATGGTTACAAAAGACTTGTTTTAGGCCTAAAGACATCTGCAGATTGACAGTGAGGGGATGGAGAACCATCTATCATGCTAACAGAGGTTAAAAGAAAGTCAGAGTAGCCATGCTTATATGTGACAAACTGTTTTTTAAAACAGAGACTGTAACAAAAGATGAAGAAGGCATTATATCATAATTAAGGGGTCTATCCACCAAGGAAACCTAACAATTATAAGCATTTATGCTCTCCAACTTGGAAGAACCCAAATATATAAATCAACTAATAACAATGACATGATACTCTATATAGAAAACCCAACAGATTCCACCAGAAGCCTACTAAAGCTGATCCATGAATTCAGCAAAGTTGCAGGATACAAAATCAATGTATAGAAATCAATTGCATTTTTATACACCAACAATGAAACAAAAGAAAGAGAAATCAAGAAACTGATCCCATTCACAATTGCAAAAAAAAACATAAAATACCTAGAAATAAACCTAACCAAAGATATAAGATTTCTGTGTAATGTAAACTATAGAAAACTTATGAAGGAAATTGAAGAAGACACAAAGAAATGGAAAAACATTCCATGCTCATGGATTGCAAGAATAAATATAATTAAAATGTCATTACTACCCAAAGCATCTACACAGTCAATGCAATTCCAGTCAAAATTGGACCAGCATACTTCTCAAAACTAGAACAAACTATCCTAAAATTTGTATGGAACCACAAAAGACCCCAAATAGCCAAAGTAATATTGAAGAAAACCAAAACGGGAAGCATCACCATCCCAGACTTTAGCCTCTACTACAAAGCTGTCATCATCAAGACAGTATGGTATTGGCACAAAAACAGACACACAGACCAATGGAATAGAATAGAGAACTCAGATTTGGACCCAAAAATGTACAGCCAACTAATCTTTGACAAAGCAGGAAAGAGTAACCAATGGAAAAAAGACAGTCTCTTTAACAGATAGTGCTGGGAGAACTGGACAGCAACATACAGAAGAATGAAACTAGATCATTTTCTCACACCATAATAATGGTGTGAAAATATTTGTGTGAATAAATATTTATTTTCTCACACAAAAATAAACTCAAAATGGATAAAGGACCTTAATGTGAAACAGGAAACCATCAAAATCCTGGAGGAGAAAGAAGGTAACAACCTCCTTGACCTCCACCGCAGCAATTTCTGTATTGACACATCCCCAAAGGCAAGGGAATCAAGAGCAAAAATAAACTATTGGAACCTCATCAAGATTAAAANGGATTAGGAGGAACTTAACGGAGGACTGTGGGGGAGAAGAAGGGGGGAAATAGTGGGGGAGAGGGAGGGAGGCAAACCATGAGAGACTCTTGAATGTTGAGAACAAACTTATGGGTATGAGGGAGAAGGGAAGGGGGGTGATGGGCATGGAGGAGGGCATTTGAGGGGATAAGCATTGGGTGTTATCCGGAAACCAACTTGACAATAAACTATTTTTAAAAAATTGTTAATGTTTTTTTTTGAAAGAGAGAGAGAGAGCATGAGCATTGGGGGGAGGGGGGAGACAGTGAGAAAGGTAGAGACAGAATCTGAGGCAAGCGTCAGGCTCTGAGCTGTCAGCACAGAGCCCGATGTGGGGCTCGAACCCACAGACCATGAGATCATGACCTGAGCTGAAGTCAAATGCTTAACCAACTGAACCACCCAGGCACCCCCTGACTACATTCTTATTAGTTGGTTAGTCGGTTATTTATTTAGTTAGAGTTTTTGGCAATTTGACACTCCTCCTTGTCAAAACTCTTCTCCATTTGATTCTTTTAAGTCTAATTTCCTGAACCTGAAGTCACTTAATATTTGATTTTGTCTCACTTATATTCCAGCTACTAGGTTAAACTAGAGAATAATCACAACAAATACAAAAGTTTCTTATTACAGCCAGTGCTTCCACAAACCTTGGCACCCTTCTTTACTATTTCCTTTTGTCTTTCCAACACCCCTTCCATAGTGGGGGGAACAGAATTCTTCTCTAGTCCCTACCCTAACCCAACTCAGTTCCAGCTCATCACTCTCAGGATTCTGTCTTTCTGATCATACCACAGAGAAATTAAAAGGCTCAGCATAAGTAAGTTAAACCACTCACCTCTCTGACCACACATGCCTACAAACCTGTAGCAATCCATCTTTTCCTTATGGGGAAGAGTAGTCTTTTTTAAAAAAAAGTTGTCTTAGCTATAATAAGAGTATTCCTTTGTTCTCAAAACTCCACATACTTCTTCTCTAGTTATTTCTCTAACACTTATAACCTCTTCCCCCCCTTTTTTCCCTATCTCCAATGCTATTGGTTTTACTTCTAATAAAAGAATAAATATATTTATCATCTTACCCTTCACTCTAAGCATCTCCATATAATGTGCTTTTCATCTCTTTGATGAATCTATTCTGCACAATTCAAAGACATCTTTCAATGGCCAAACATACTGGTTTTGCTTTTGGTTATCTTGCTCGATCTCTCAGTCATAATTAAAACTATGGATACTCTTGAAGATGTATTCTCCCTTGCTTCCTCTTATTCCTTTTTCCCTCTAATGATATTCTTTCTTTTATCATCTTTTTCCTTCTGCTCGCCATTTAATATTGACATTTTCCTCATTTCTTCACTTTCTGAGTCTACACTCTGAATGATCTCATTTCCTCTTCTGACTTCCGCTATGATTTAATTGTTGATGACTTCTAAATCTCTGTAAGCAACTGAAGGCTTTTTTTCTTCAGAGTTCTGATTTACATATCAAACATCTTACAGGACCTCACTGACAATTCCTTTACATATATAATAGAAATAATGGTGGTGATAATAATGACGGCATAAGTTTTGAAGGCAGACAGCTTCGTTTGAATCTGAGATCTATGAATTAATATGTAGATCATCTTGAGTAGTAATTTAAGTTATATAAACCTCAGTTTCCACATCTATAAAATGAAGATATTAGTATCTATTTTCTCCATTTGCTGAAAAAATTAAATGTAATAATTTATATAAACATAGTTATTATTTGGTATATGATAAGTATTAATTATCTGTAATAATAACAAATATATATTCCTTAATGCACAAATATGGACCAATCACTCTACACACATTTTCTCATTTAACTTTCAATTTAGGACAACAAAAATTCAAACTATTATACTCCTCTGTTTTTTCCATAATTTATTTTCTACATAAATATTCCCTTTCTTTCTTATATTGACACAAATACTAAGACAGTCTCAGGTTGAAAAGAGGAAACATTTCTCTCCCTTCCTTTCCTTTCTACCTACTGGAGAGTTTAAATAGTCACTGGATTGTAACTCAGATCTCAAATTTCTCTTCTCTTCTCTATTCCTAGTTATCACCAACCTATTTTCTGACGCTATACTTTCTATTTGTTATACTTCTATGATCTCTCTGCGTCCTGTATTGCTCTCTCAATAAATACAATAGAATAAGGGCACCTGTGGGGCGCCTGGGTGGCTCAGTCGGTTGAGTGTCCGACTTCGGCTCAGGTCATGATCTCATGGTTCGTGGGTTCGAGACCTGCGTCGGGCTCTGTGTTGACAGCTAGCTCAGAGTCTGAAGCCTGCTTCACATTCTGTGTCTCCCTCTCTCTCTGACCCTCCCCTGCTCGCTCGCTCTCTCTCTCTTTCTCAGAAAAAAAAAAAGAATAGGGGCACCTGAGTGGCTCAGTTGGTTAAGTGCCCAACTCTTGATTTTGGCTCAGGTCATGATCCCACAGTTCATGAGTTTGGAATCTGCACTGAGAGTGCAGGGACTGGGATTCTCTCTCTCTCCGTCTTTCTCTGCCCCTCCCCTGCCTATGTGCTCTCTCTCTTCTCTCTCTCTCTCTCTCTCTCTTTCACACACACACACACACACACACACACTTTTTTTCCCTCAAGAATAAATAAAATTTTTAAAATAGAATAGAATAATCTTTAGAAAATGATAATTGTATAATTTTCAATTCCCCCATTAAATCAATTCTGTGATTCTCTATTACTTACAGACCGAAATCCAAATGCCTGATCAAATCCTACAGCATCTTTACCTGACTGAGGATGTCTTCAAGGCCATCCTTCCTAACTCCTAATTCATGCCGCTGCCATACCCAAGGGTACATGAATCTGTGTCTTTGCCTGTGCTGTTTTCTCCATGGAAGTTCACTTCTGCGTTTTCAACTAGATAAACTCCTAGTCATCCTTCAGTATTCTCCTCTGTCACTTCTTCACCCAAGCTTTCTAGAAGTCTATTTCGTTGAGTTGTTATTTTCCATCTCTCTGCTCCTCTAAGTTTTATACCTACCACTAATAATACATATTTTCTATCATACAATATATAATTACTTTTGAGTCACTGGTTTTTTTTCTATTTTATGAATTCTTAAAAGATAAAGATTCTCAGTGATTTTATCCCCATCTCTTGACACAGATAACTTTTTCAACAAATATCTATTTAACAAATCAATAAGTGTATATCCCATGCATGTATTATCACACATATTTATGAATATTTTTATTTATATTCCCAAACACAAACACTTATACAACCAGAAACAACAAAGCATGAAAGTAGGAAAAATAAGGCAGGTTCGCCTGGGCTTAGAGTAGGTAAAGTTGCATAAATAATGGGTTTTTTCTTCCTACCTTGAACTCAAGAAGAAAATTATAAATTGGCTACTTTATCTTCTGCATGAGATCAGGGTAAAGTATGTACATTGTGACAGAGATGATAGAGCAAGATATTGGGTCTTACAGTAACAAAAGTCCTTAAAAGCTGTATCCATCTCAATTTCTAGATCCAGAAATTTTCAGAATCAAAATACCAGGTTTCCATGCAGGCTTCTGCCTGTAGCAATGGGAAAAGTACAAGGGGATGGAAGTAGAGTCGGCAAAGGGCAGAGAAGTATGGGTCAGGGTCCAGTATTAGAAAATGAGATTATGTGGAACATTATTATTATAGAGATTTTAGGGTAAAAATCCTATTTTTTCCCTACTGTACAGAATCTGATCCCTGCAGGTACTTTGGAACAGAATCTCTGTACCAAGTTCTTGCAAAGAGAGTTAAAGATAAGTGCACACACCAAAAAAAGAAAGATGGTGTTGAAGAGAAAAGGCCAATTCTTCACAAACTTTGCAGAAGCTTCTAAGGAGATGTAGTCCACCGGACAATTCCTTACTCTTACCTGCTGAGCTGAGCTAAGCACATAGCAGTGGAGTCACTGGTGAGGGGGTAAATGGCTGAGTATAGGATGGTGAAATCTGCAGCCTGAAGATCCAAATTCCACTTGGCAGTTCTCACTGGATTTTTATTCCTAGACACTCAGAACATTTCTCTATCCTAAACCTTCTCCAACCACTTGTCAAAGACACAAACAAATTCTCCAAGGGCCTGAACAGTGGATTTTCCTAAGAGGAAGTTATTAAAAATGAAGTCCTGAGAGCTGAGGTAAACAGTACATTCCCATGAGTCTAGCTTTATAAAATTCCCTGAAGCCCTTTGTAGTATGCTTGTAGACATAGATTATAATCTCTGAGTCTCCCTTGATTTTAAACTCTACTAAAAAGAGACAAAATTTTAAGTAAGCATATGGAATCCAATGTATATTTGTTATTCCATACAGCAATTCTATTTCCAGGTTACTAAGAGAAATGAAAAATTTTGTTCGCGAGAAATTACAATTCTTCTTATCAGTTTATTCAAACTATCCAAAAACTTGAAAAAATACCAAATGTGTATCAATAGATGAATGCACAAATAAAATAGTATCCTTATGGTGCATCCATTTAACAGAATACTACTCAGGTTTTAAATAATATTTATGTTTGGGATAGCACCAGTAGGGGCAGAGAGAAGGGGACAGAAGATCCAAAGCAGGCTACACTGACAGGCTGACAGCAGGGAGCCCAATGTGGGGCTTGAACTCACAAATGGCAAGATCATGACCTGAGTCACAGTCAGACGTTCAGTCAACTGAGCCACCCAGCTGACCCAACTCAGTATTTTTCTTAATGAACTGCTGATAAATGTAACATCATGGTTGAATCCTAAAAACACTGTGCTGAACAAAAGAACTAATCACAAAAGAGTTCATACTGTATGATTCCATTTCTATGAAATTCTAGGGTCAATAGCTCCTTGGGGACCAGTGAATAAGAACTGATGGCAAAGAGTTACAAGGAAATTTTCTGCTGCAAAATAAATATGAAACATGTCTTGATTATGAAGCTAGCTACATAGGGGCATATATCTGTCAAACTAATTTAACTGTGTGTTTTAAATGGATGTATTTTATTATATTGAAGTTATAAATCCATTAACTGTAAATTTATACAGCCATCATGGAAAACAGCATAAAGGTTCCTCAAAAAATTACAAATAGAAATATCTTATGATCTAATAATTCTTCTACGGGGTATTGACTGAAAGAAAATGAAAACACTAATTTGAAAAGATATAGGGAGGGGGCAAGATGGTGGAGAAGTAGGGAGCTCCGTACATTTCACTCACCCCCATATCTCACACGGAAAAGATCTGAAGGCATAGGAAACCTTACAGAACCCAAGAGATTGGGAGAAAAAGGAGACAGTATCCACTGAGAAAGCCTAATGTGAGTGTGAACTGGGGAAGATAAAATCTGGCCAGGATTGGAGACTCCAGGGATGGGGGCGATCCCCCTCTGCAGGGAGTGAGAGGGGAAAAAGAGAGAGTCTGAAACCGCTCAAGACACAGTCCCTGTTGCTGGGAAACAGAAAAACCTCCACTTGGGGCACAGAAGGGCCGTGAGCGCTAAACCTTGTGTGCCAGGTCCCCTAGTGCCAATTCGTCCCGGAAGGGCTGTGTGCTGACCACTTCTTTGTGCTCCTGGCTGGCTGGACACTTAGGGGAGCTGCGCACCTACCGCGCCATTGTGCTTCTCACCGGCTGGACTCCTGGGGGCGCCGCGCGCCCGTACTGTACCGGGTTGCCGCCCTCCTGGCAGGCTGGAACTCTAGAGGGAAGGCGAAGAGCTTAAAAACTGGGAGATTTGCCCGAGAGTTCGTGTTTTGGGTGACGAGACACAGATGGACCTGGTTTCCCTCTCTCCAGCAGGCCCGGCGCGCCCCGCAGGCAGACACCCGCCCATGATCGCCAACCCAACCCAGAGGTGAAGGGAGAAGCAATTCTGGCTCCATCCCCAGGGCTAGGCAAGAGGCTTGGAATTGCCCCGAGGGGATCACCTGCGTGGTTGTGTCTATGGCATTTCAGTGGGACATGCGGACTGGGATTTGGAAACTAGGTCTGGCTGGGGTTAAAGTGCGCAACCCACTTTGATTGCGTCCCCAACATGGGGAGTTTACACACCCAAAAAAGCAAGTTGCAACGCTTCCTTCAAGAAGGGACTGAAGCACCGCCACTCTCCTCCCTACAACCCCCAAGACAGAACTCCCACCTGATACACTGGATCACACCACACCCATCCCTGCTTGAGAGCTGCCCTCCCCTTTTTGTTGTTGTTGTTGTTGTTTTCTTTTTTTTTCTTTTTTTCCCCTGGAACACTGACCTGATTACCTCTGGTCACCGGCTTGCTTAAATAGTCACATTTAGTCCATTCTGTAGATGTAAATTCTAAACCTACCGACCTTTTCATCTCTTTCTCTCAGGAGTAATTAGACTATATACTTTCTCTGGATAACAGCAGTGTCTTTCTCACACCTCTCCAACCAAATTCCACCCTTTAGCTCTTTGAAAAAAAGCTTCTTATTCCTTCTGCCAGTTCATTCTATTTCCAATTTTGCCTCACACCGCCTTGTCTTCTCTCTCTTTCTCTATGTTCCTCAAACAGCACTGCATACACCCAGCTACTTAATTGTAGCTGGGAAATCCGGTTATATGCCTTAAACCGTTCTTTATCCATCGGTTTTCTTCCTCTTTCCTTATCTTTTCTTCTTTTTGACCTTTTTATGTATTTTTTAAATTTTCTATTATTCTCCTTCCCTCCTCAATCTTTTCTCTTAAATTTTTCGTTTTCTCTCTCAATTTGCATGTTAGCCGGATTTGTCTGTGAGTCTGTGTGCCACTGTTCCCTCTGTGTTTGTATGTCTGTTTTCTTCACCAGGGCTATGTCAAGAAACAAGCCAGAGTGCACATGTTGGAGAGTCCCAAATATCACTAGGAGTAGGAAAATGAAATAACTAAGGTCTAAACAAGAGAGACCAAAAGATACCATTCAAAAAACACTCTCCGAAAGGATAGGCCCTGGACAGTCAAAGAGTTTTCTTGGGTACAGCAGTGCTCACAGGTGCAGAGAGCATAACAAGTCTGTAAAACTAACAAGAGACAGAAAGCTAACTAAAATGATGAAACGAAAGAGAGATCTCTTCCAAAGAAATTCCAAAAAGAAGTGACAGCTAAAGAACTGCTCACAACAGATATAAGCAACATAACGGAACAAGTATTTAGAACAATAATCATAAAATTAATTGCTGGACTTGAAAAAAGCATAGTAAACATCAAAGAAACTATGGCTACAAGCAACACAGAGAAAAAATAGACATGAAGAATTAAAAAATGCGATAAATGAGATACATAATAAATTAGAGGCCTCCAATGCACGGATTGAAGAGGCAGAAAGGAGAATAAGTGACTTAGAAGAAACCATTATAGAAAAAGAAGAAACTGAGAAAAAAGAGACAAACTGATCCAGGAACATGAAAGAAGAGTTCGAGGCTCAGCGACACGGTCAAATGCAACAATATCTGTACCATAGGAATCGTAGAAGAGGAAGAGAGAAGGAAAGGTGCTGAAGGAGTCCTGGAACAAATTATAGCAGAGAACGTCCCCGACCTGGGGAAGGAAGTAAACGTTGAAATAGAAGAGGTTCAGAGGACTCCCCTCAGACATAATTTGAATCCATCCTCAGCAGGGCACATCATAGTAAAAATGGCAAACTATAAGGACAAAGATAGAATTTTGAAAGAAGCTAGGGAGAAAAGGGCCTTAACATACAAAGGGAAACCTATCAGAGTAGTTACAGACCTATCTAATGAAACTTGGCAGGCCAGAAAGGAATGGCAGGAGATCTTCAATGTGATGAACAGAAAAAATGTGCAGCCAAGAATCCTCTATCCAGCAAGCCTGTCATTCAAAATAGAAGGAGAGATAAAAGTCTTTCCAAATAAACAGAAATTGAAAGAATTTGTCACCACTAAGCCAGCCCTACAAGAAATCCTGAGGAGGACGCTCTGAAGGAAATGTTGCAAGGAACAAAGATACCAGAGACACCACCACAAACATGAACCCCACAAAGGACACAAAGACTCTAAACCCACATATTTCAATAATAACACTGAATGTAAATGGGCTGAATGCTCCAATCAAAAGACATAGGGTAGCAGAATGGAAAAAAAAATCCATCTATATGCTGTCTACAAGAAATTCATCTTAGATTGGAAGATACCTTCAGATTAAAAGTAAGGGGATGGAGAAAAATATATCATGCTACTGGAAATCAAAAGGAAGTTGGAGTAGCTATACTTATATCTGACAAACTGGACTTGAAATTAAATACAATTACAAGAGATGAAGAAGGGCATTATATAATAATTACGGGGTCTATCCATCAGGAAGAACTAACAATCATAAGTGTCTATGCACCAATATGGGAGCACCTAAATATTTAAAACAATTAATCACAAACAGAAACAATCTGTTTCTGATAAGATAAGAATGTGCTAAGAGCAGGGGACTTTAATACTCTGGTTACAGCAATGGATAGGTTAACCAGACAGAAAATCACTAAAGAAATAATGGACTTGAAAGACA
>NW_027531873.1:0-22336 GCF_008692635.1 Crocuta crocuta | reverse complement strand
TTAGATATACAAGCAATTATCAAGGAATACTATGAAAAATTATATGCCAACAAATTGGACAACTTAGAAGAAATGGACAAATGCCTAAACACACACTCACTACCAAAATTCACACGGTAAGAAATAGAAAATCTGAACAGACCCATAACTGCTGAAGAAATCAAATCAGTGATCAAAAATCTCCAAACAAATAAGAGGCCTGGACCTGATGGCTTCCCTGGGGAATTCTACCAGACATTTAAAACAGAATTAATCCCAATTCTTCTCAAGCTATTCCAAAAAATAGAAATCGAAGGAAAACTCCCGGACTCGTTTTATGAAGCCAGCATCACTCTGATTCCCAAGCCAGACAGAGATCCAGCAAAAAAAGAGAACTACAGGCCAATATCCTTGATGAATACGGATGCAAAAATCCTCAACAAGATCCTTGCAAATCGAATCCAGCAGCATATCAAAAGAATCATCCACCAAGATCAAGTGGGATTCATTCCTGGGTTACAGGGCTGGTTCAACATTCGCAAAACAATCAATGTGATACATCATATCAATAAAAGAAAAGATAAAAATCATATGATCCTGTCAATAGATGCAGAAAAAGCATTTGACAAAATACAGCATCCCTTCTTAATAAAGACTCTAGAGAAAGTTGGGATAGAAGGAACCTACTTAAACATCATCAAAGCCATCTATGAGAAGCCTTCAGCTAACATCATCCTCAACGGGGAAAAACTGAGAGCTTTCCCCCTGAGATCAGGAACACTACAGGGATGTCCACTCTCACCACTGTTGTTTAACATAGTGCTGGAAGTCCTAGCATCAGCCATCAGACAACAAAAGGAAATCAAAGGCATCAGAATTGGCAAAGAGGAAGTCAAACTTTCACTCTTCGCAGATGACATGATACTCTACATCGAAAACCCGACAGACTCCACCAGAAGCCTACTAGAACTGATCCAAGAATTCAGCCAAGTTGCAGGGTACAAAATCAACGTACAGAAATCGGCTGCATTCTTATACACCAATAATGAAGAACGGAAAGAGAAAACAAGAAGCAGATCCCATTCACAATTGCACAAAAAAAACATAAAATACCTAGGAATAAACCTAACCAAGGAGACAAGAGATCTGTATGATAAAACTATAGAAAACTTATGAAGGAAATTGAAGAAGCACAAAGAAATGGAAAAACATTCTATGCTCATGGATAGGAAGAATAAATATAGTTAAAATGTCATTACTACCCAAAGCACTCTACACATTCAATGCAATTCCAATCAAAATTGGACGAGCATACTTCTCAAAACTAGAACAAAGTATCCTGAAATTTGTATGGAACCACAAAAGACCCCGAATAGCCAAATTAATATGAAGTATAAAACCAAAACGGGAGGCATCACCATCCCAGACTTTAGCCTCTTCTACAAAGTTGTCGTCCATGACAGTATGGTTTTGGCATAAAAACAGACACATAGATCAATGGAANGTCAGGCAGAGAAGGACAAATACCATATGTTTGCACTTATAGGAGGATTAGGAGGAACTTAATGGAGGACCATGGGGGAGAAGAAAAGGGGAAATGGTGGGGGAAAGGGAGAGAGGCAAACCATGAGAGACTCTTGAATGCTGAGAACAAACTGTGGACTGATGGATTTGCGGGGGAGGGGGATGTGATGGGCATGGAGGAGGGCACTTGTGGGGATGAGCACTGGGTGTTATATGGAAAACAACTTGACAATAAACTGTTTGTAATAAAAAGAAAAGAAAAGATATATACCCTTATATTTATTTCAGCATTATTTAGAATAATCAAGATAAAGAAGCAACTTTAGTGTTATTAATAGACAAATGGATAATAAAGAGTGGTATATATACACAATGAAATACTACTTAGCCTTAAAAAAGGATGAAATTATGACATTTGTGACAACATGGATGGACCTAGAGACTATTATGCTAAGTGAAATACGCCAAACAAAGACAGGAAAATACTACATCATGTCACTCATATGTGGAATCTCTCAAAAACCACACACACACACACACACACACACACACACACACACACACACGAAATGATTTATTCAAACAAAAAGCATAATCGGACCTATAGATACAAACAACAAATTTATGGTCGCAAAGGGAAGGGAATGGAAGATGGGCAAAATGGGTGAAAGGGAATGGAAGTACAGGCTTACAGTTATAGAATAAATAAATCATAGGAATGAAAGGCATAGCATAGGGAATATATAGTCACTGCTATGGTAATAGTGCTGTATGGTGACCAACATTAGCTACAGTTGTGGGGAGCATAGCATAGCATATAGAGAAGTTGAATCACTATGTTATAAACCTGATATAGAGAAGGTGAGTCACTATGTTGTACAGCTGAAACTAATGTAACATTGTGTGCCAAATAAACTCAATTAAAAAAAATTAAGTTATACATCTTTCAAATTTATTTTTAAAATTCTCATCTGTGTGCCAATTTACAACTATAGCGAATTCAGGAATAAGTTATGGAAATAACAAATTATATGAAATCCATTAAGTGAATCATTAATAACAAAGTTATTAAAACAAAAGTGTTTAAGCCAGAGGATATAGATTTCCATAATATATCATAAATGTGAACCGTTTAGAAATGGAAACCATTAGCATGTTTAGAACCTATACAAGTATTTATAATTTAGTGGTAAGCAACCTTAAAAATATTTTCACAACACAAAAAGTAATTGGTAACTTAGTTGCAAATTATGAAAAACAAAAATCCAAATTTGATGACTTTTGCTTTGTTGATAAGTGGATGCCACTAAAATGGAATAAGAGATTTTTACACAAAATAAATAGTTGTGATATCTTCCCTCAATGAAAAGATGATTATATTGGTTTTTACCATTTTCCTTCTTTTACTGAAACATTCCATACTCTTCTATGCTCTAATAGTCTAGGAGGCTGATCACTGAGGAATATATAACTGGGTTCTTTTGCTGGCTAGCTTCTGGTTAGATATAGACAGTGAGAAGTGCCAGCAGTGGACAAGAGAGCAAGAGCAAAAACAGAGGTAGAGTATTTTGTCCTTGCCTACTCTCTGTTCTGGGCCCTGTTTTCCGATAGTATCAATGTCCCAACCCTTGCAGGAGGCCCCTCCACCATGTTGCTTCTCTCCCTAGAAAATAGTAGTACATTATTTCCTCCATTCTTCCTTCAAGCTTAGGGTAGTAATGACTTACTTTCTGCTGTTGCATCTTTGGGTATCTCAATATCCCTTGGTAGTTCCTTTAATTCTGTCCTTACCTCTACATCAGTCATTTCACTAACATTTCTTGAAGCATCTAAGTTTCTTGCCAGGTTGAAAATGTTGCAGTAACATTTTAACACTAAGAAAAAATGACACTAATCATCTAACTAAAGTTGCAGTAAAAAAATCATTTTTGAAAATGGATGCTTAAAAATGTTTCTGTTTGTATGTGATTTTGCGGCTAAAATCACACAAAGTATGATCTTTAATCATACTTTGGAATTAAACTAGAAATCCATATCAGAAAGATATCTGAAAAATCCTCAAATATTTGAAAAGTAAACAACATATTTCTAAATGACCCACATTTCTACAGGTGAATACAAGGTACCAAAGTAAAATAAAAATAAAAACACAATATACAAAATTTTTTAGGATGCTACTAAAGCAGTATTTAGGTGTAAATTTATAGCACCAAATGCCTACACTAGAAAAGAGGCAAAATCTCAAATCAGTAATCTCAGCTCCCAACTTTAAAAGAAAAAAACATAAAAGGAACATATTAAAGCCAAATAAGAGTAAGAAAAGTAATAACGAAGAAAAGAAATAAAGAATCCTAATGGAAAACATGCTAATAAATTCAACAACTAAGATGATATGAGCAAATTCATTAAAAGACCCAAACTACTGCAACTTTCTCAAGAAGAAATGGATAGCTTAAATGGCCACACACTACTGGTTTTGACAATGGAAGAAAGGATCAAGAGCCAAAGAACATAGGTAGCCTCTGGAAGCTCAAAAGACAAGGAAACATATGTCCTCTGGAGCCTCCAGGAGAAACCAATCCTACCAACATATTGACTTTAGATCAGCAAATCTGATTATGGATTTATGGCCTTCAGAACTGTAACAGAGTAAGCTTGTGTTGTTTGAAGCCATCAAGTTTGTAGTAATTTGTTACAGCAGCCATAGGAAACTAAAAGATGTGGACATCCTAACGTTCATTATAACTATTTTACTATTTTATTTGCTCCATTATCCTTAATACATATAACAGTGTTTGGCATATGGATGGATTTCAGTAATAATTTATTAAATGATGGATAAATAAATGAATTTTATTAATAATTGTTAAAATGCTGGAGATACAGCAATGAAAAGCAACAAAGGGACTGGATTCTCAAAAGGTTGGTCAGCCTCAACTCCAGGGAATAAGCAATGTGAGGCAGACAGGACATCTCTAGACAGGCTCAGAGACTGGGTAGGACTCATGGCTCAGCCTCTAACACACTGTGTGAAACAGTCTGATCACAGCCTACCTCTAAGTCCTAGGCTTAGAAAATGGAGGAGTGGACTAGAGAATCTCTAAGGTAATTTCCCATGGAAGTGAGAATTTCCTAAATATTGTGTAAAAAGTCATCTGTCTACCAATTTACTAGAATCTGGGCATATTTTTGGTTGTCATTGTCACTGGCAGTGGGCAAAACTGGTTATTATTCCCATTATGTTCCACTACCTCTTCTACTTGTATCTTTATTCTAAAACACATATGCAGATCAGGTCTGTGTCCATGTCCTCCACCACACACTTGAGGATTGGGATTTGGTCTTATTAGTCTTTGAATAACAACATATGATGCCTAGCATATGTCACATGCTTTAAAATAGCTTTTTATACATGTTGAATGAATGAACTGAATGAGTGAATGAATGAGTGGATGACAATATTTTCTGTATCCTCTGGGCTCCTTTGCCACACTATAAAATAACTGTATTGAAGGTTAATCACATTTTTCCATGGTTGTGTCTGACATTTTTCATAAATCTCTTCAGGAAATTTCTTTTTTATTCACCATAATCTGCCACAACACCATAGGATAAACTCAATAAATGCTTATTTAAAAAATAAAAGTGAATATGCCTCCTTGGCAGAGCCCACCTAGGGTTCCTTGATGCCTGGGAAGCTAGGATGATGGTAGGACACACGGGAGTCAGAGAACAATCTGTCACCAGTATGAAAGCACTGTATTTCAGTATTTAATAGCTGATAAGGACATCCCACAGCTTAACAGCTGCATATCAGCTTCACATAAATAGGGTTCTGGGCCCCTAATCGTCTCTTAACATATTTTCCCTGAGTTATTCATTTTTTTGAGAGACAGAGAGGCAGAGCATGAGCGGGGGAGGAGCAGAGAGAGGGAGACACAGAATCTGAAGCAAGCTCCAGGCTCTGAGTTGTCAGCACAGGACCTGATGCGGGGCTTGAACCCACAACCGTGAGATCATGACCTGAGCTGAAGTCAGCCACTTAACTGACTGAGCCACCCAGGCGTCCCTATCTATACTTTCTTTCTAACCAAGCTTACCAGTCGCATGTCTTGAAATATTTATGGATGACTCTCTAATCAATAACTCCAAATTGGACCCATCCCTTGAAAGGCATGGCCTACTTTAGTCTGATGTCCATCTCCACTCACCTTTCTAATTGGTATTGCAAATTAAACATGACCCCCAATCTGCTCATGTAATAAACTTTAACCATATCAGAGAATGACACCATCATTAACCTATTTGCTCGGGTCAAAATCCTAGAAATCATCTGTATAAATTTTCAATCTCTGCATAATAAATTACCAAAAACTGCAACAACTTAAATAGATTTTTGTGTAAGTAAGATGGACATCCCCAATTTCTTGCTGGCTATCAGCCCAGAATCACTCTTAGCTCCCAGAGACACATGGCCCACACAGGCAGTTCACATGCATTCTTCCAAATCATCAGGAGCACACCTGATGCTGTTTCTTTGTCTTTTAAAAATGAACTGATTAAGTCAGGCCCATCCAGGATAATCATCCTTTTGTCATATAGAGTAACATAATCACAAAGTGATATCCCATCATACTTATAGGTACTGTTCACAGTTTCTTACCTGTTACACTGCCTTCTTCCTTGTAACCCATATTTTATATACTCAACCAGAAGACAAAGTGATCTTCCTAAAGTTCAACCAGATATTGTCATTCCCATGCTTAAAATGTTAAAATGATCCAAATACTTTCCATGAGGTGGAATAAAAGCCAAAATTCTTATTATGACCTGAAAGGTAGAATATGAATCAAACTTTCAGACTTTTATCTACCTTCTTCCCTCACCTGTTTTTCAGTTTTGCTGCAGTCACAGTGGGCTTTTTCTGTCCCCTAAAACACCAAACTAGATTCTGTTTCAGTTCCTTGAATTTGCTCTTCCTCAGTCTTGGAATATTCTTCTTCAAGTTCTTCACATATGAGTTTTCTTATCTTCCTTCAGGTTAAAACTTAATTATTACATCTGAAAAAAAAATGGGTAGGGACCAGGAGACACAGGGAGGGCAGGGAGCCCCCTTTGCGGGGAGCCGCAGTGAGTCAAGGGGAAAAGAAAGAGTGTCTGAAACTGCTCAAGGAACTGTCCCTATCCCTGGAGAAGAGACACAGAATGATCCGGAGTCCAGCTGTGCAGCTGACCTTGAGCTGGACGCCTGGGTCCCAGGCGACGCCAGGAGAAACTGCTCCTCTGCTCGCCAGCTCAACTTGGAGGGGAAGCAGTGCACCTGAAGCCACTCCGATGCTCTTCTAGCTCCAGTAGATCCCCAGTGGGAAAGCGACAGGTTTGAAACTGCTTGGAGGGACTCAGCCTGCGGGTTTATTTCCGGCGGTATCAAGGGGGCACACAGACTAAGATTTGGAAACGAAGCATGGCTTGGGAGATAGAGCACAGCCCACCTTCGATAATCCCGCGACACAGGGAGATCGGATCCAAAAAAGTTAGTTGCAATGCTTGGTTCGAGAAGGGCCTGGGAGCACCATTTTTCTCCCCACAACCAGCAAGGTGGGTCCTTAGGGAGCAGCCTGGGGAGGCAGTGGAGGATAAGACCTGCCTACACCAAACCTCTGGCAAGACCAATATGGATGCACTGCTGTGATTAATTCCAATTCAATTCTTTCTATGGAGATATATTTTCCCTTGTCTCATTCGTATCCCTCCCCTCTGCTGGACTGGGCACTCTGGTCATTGGTTTGCTTAAACAGTAACATTTAAACCATTCTCTAGATGTATATTCTACACCTCCACTGCTACATTTCTATCTCTCTCTCTTTGGAGTAATCAGACTATATAGTTTCTCTGAGTAACATTATCTTCGTTTCTTTCTCCTCACTTCCAACCATATTCTCCTCCTTCTCTTTCTCTGAATTAAGTCTCATAATCTCTCTGTTTGGTCATCGTCCAATTTTGCTTCCTCCCTGTCCTGTCATTTCTCTCTTTGTATATGCTCTTCCATCAGCACCACATACAACCTGCTCTTTATTTGTAGCTGGGAATTCTGGTTTTATGCTTTTAGACTGTCCTTTGTTTTTTGGGTTTTTTCTTTTCTTCTTTTTTATTTTTATTATTTGTTTTTCCTCCTTCCTCTTTTTTTCTTTTTTCCCCCATCTTTTTTTTTTCTTTTTCTTTTTCCCTTTCAGTTTGCGTGTTTGTTGGATTTATCTGTGGGTTTGTGTGCCTTTGTTCCCTGTGTGTTTGTCTATCTGTTTTCTTTTCCAGGACTACCTCAAGAAACAAGCCAGAGTATATATGGTGGAAAGTCCCAAATACCACTAAGAGTAGGGAAATAAAATAACCAAAGTCTCAACAAGAGAGACCAAGAGACACCATTCAAAGAACATTTCCCGAATGGACAGGCCCTGGACAATGAGCCTAATTTAATATAATAGTACCTGCAAGTACCAAGCGCAAACAAGCTTTTAAAACTAACAAGAGACAGAAAGCCAGCAAAAATGACAAAACGGAAGAACTCTCCTCTAGAGAAATTCCAGGAAGAAATGACAGCTAAATAACTGCTCAAAACAGATATAAGCAACATAACTGAACAAGATTTACAACAATAGTCATAAAATTAATCGCTGGGCTTGAAAAGGGCATGAAAGACAACAGAGAAGCTATTGCTACAAAAACCATGGAGCTTAAAAATAGTTGTGGTGAATTAAAAAATGCGATAAATGAGGTGCATAATAAAATGGAGGCGGCCACTGCACGGACTGAAGAGGCAGAGAGGAGAATAGGTGATTTGGAAGATATAATTTTAGAAAAAGAGGAAGCCAAGAAAAAGAGAGATAAACTGATCCAGAAACATGAAAGGAGAGTTCTAGAACTGACTGATACAATCAAACGGAACAATATCCGTATCATAGGAATTCCAGAAGTGGAGGAGAGAGGGAAAGGCCCTGAAGGAGTCCTTGAAAAAATTATAGCTGAAAACTTCCCCAGTCTGGGGAAGGAAACACACATTGAAATCAAGAGGCACAGAGAACTCCACTCAGATGTAACTTGAATCGATCTTCTGCACAACATATGATAGTGAAACTGGCAAAATATAAGGACAAAGAGATAATTCTGAAAGCAGCTAGGGATAAAAGGGCCCTAACATACAAAGGGAAACCTATCAGAGTAGTTACAGATCTATCTAGTGAAACTTGAAGGCCGGAAAGGAATGGCGGGAAATCTTCAATGTGATGAACAGAAAAAATATGCNTTACCAGTCGCATGTCTTGAAATATTTATGGATGACTCTCTAATCAATAACTCCAAATTGGACCCATCCCTTGAAAGGCATGGCCTACTTTAGTCTGATGTCCATCTCCACTCACCTTTCTAATTGGTATTGCAAATTAAACATGACCCCCAATCTGCTCATGTAATAAACTTTAACCATATCAGAGAATGACACCATCATTAACCTATTTGCTCGGGTCAAAATCCTAGAAATCATCTGTATAAATTTTCAATCTCTGCATAATAAATTACCAAAAACTGCAACAACTTAAATAGATTTTTGTGTAAGTAAGATGGACATCCCCAATTTCTTGCTGGCTATCAGCCCAGAATCACTCTTAGCTCCCAGAGACACATGGCCCACACAGGCAGTTCACATGCATTCTTCCAAATCATCAGGAGCACACCTGATGCTGTTTCTTTGTCTTTTAAAAATGAACTGATTAAGTCAGGCCCATCCAGGATAATCATCCTTTTGTCATATAGAGTAACATAATCACAAAGTGATATCCCATCATACTTATAGGTACTGTTCACAGTTTCTTACCTGTTACACTGCCTTCTTCCTTGTAACCCATATTTTATATACTCAACCAGAAGACAAAGTGATCTTCCTAAAGTTCAACCAGATATTGTCATTCCCATGCTTAAAATGTTAAAATGATCCAAATACTTTCCATGAGGTGGAATAAAAGCCAAAATTCTTATTATGACCTGAAAGGTAGAATATGAATCAAACTTTCAGACTTTTATCTACCTTCTTCCCTCACCTGTTTTTCAGTTTTGCTGCAGTCACAGTGGGCTTTTTCTGTCCCCTAAAACACCAAACTAGATTCTGTTTCAGTTCCTTGAATTTGCTCTTCCTCAGTCTTGGAATATTCTTCTTCAAGTTCTTCACATATGAGTTTTCTTATCTTCCTTCAGGTTAAAACTTAATTATTACATCTGAAAAAAAAATGGGTAGGGACCAGGAGACACAGGGAGGGCAGGGAGCCCCCTTTGCGGGGAGCCGCAGTGAGTCAAGGGGAAAAGAAAGAGTGTCTGAAACTGCTCAAGGAACTGTCCCTATCCCTGGAGAAGAGACACAGAATGATCCGGAGTCCAGCTGTGCAGCTGACCTTGAGCTGGACGCCTGGGTCCCAGGCGACGCCAGGAGAAACTGCTCCTCTGCTCGCCAGCTCAACTTGGAGGGGAAGCAGTGCACCTGAAGCCACTCCGATGCTCTTCTAGCTCCAGTAGATCCCCAGTGGGAAAGCGACAGGTTTGAAACTGCTTGGAGGGACTCAGCCTGCGGGTTTATTTCCGGCGGTATCAAGGGGGCACACAGACTAAGATTTGGAAACGAAGCATGGCTTGGGACATAGAGCACAGCCCACCTTCGATAATCCCGCGACACAGGGAGATCGGATCCAAAAAAGTTAGTTGCAATGCTTGGTTCGAGAAGGGCCTGGGAGCACCATTTTTCTCCCCACAACCAGCAAGGTGGGTCCTTAGGGAGCAGCCTGGGGAGGCAGTGGAGGATAAGACCTGCCTACACCAAACCTCTGGCAAGACCAATATGGATGCACTGCTGTGATTAATTCCAATTCAATTCTTTCTATGGAGATATATTTTCCCTTGTCTCATTCGTATCCCTCCCCTCTGCTGGACTGGGCACTCTGGTCATTGGTTTGCTTAAACAGTAACATTTAAACCATTCTCTAGATGTATATTCTACACCTCCACTGCTACATTTCTATCTCTCTCTCTTTGGAGTAATCAGACTATATAGTTTCTCTGAGTAACATTATCTTCGTTTCTTTCTCCTCACTTCCAACCATATTCTCCTCCTTCTCTTTCTCTGAATTAAGTCTCATAATCTCTCTGTTTGGTCATCGTCCAATTTTGCTTCCTCCCTGTCCTGTCATTTCTCTCTTTGTATATGCTCTTCCATCAGCACCACATACAACCTGCTCTTTATTTGTAGCTGGGAATTCTGGTTTTATGCTTTTAGACTGTCCTTTGTTTTTTGGGTTTTTTCTTTTCTTCTTTTTTATTTTTATTATTTGTTTTTCCTCCTTCCTCTTTTTTTCTTTTTTCCCCCATCTTTTTTTTTTCTTTTTCTTTTTCCCTTTCAGTTTGCGTGTTTGTTGGATTTATCTGTGGGTTTGTGTGCCTTTGTTCCCTGTGTGTTTGTCTATCTGTTTTCTTTTCCAGGACTACCTCAAGAAACAAGCCAGAGTATATATGGTGGAAAGTCCCAAATACCACTAAGAGTAGGGAAATAAAATAACCAAAGTCTCAACAAGAGAGACCAAGAGACACCATTCAAAGAACATTTCCCGAATGGACAGGCCCTGGACAATGAGCCTAATTTAATATAATAGTACCTGCAAGTACCAAGCGCAAACAAGCTTTTAAAACTAACAAGAGACAGAAAGCCAGCAAAAATGACAAAACGGAAGAACTCTCCTCTAGAGAAATTCCAGGAAGAAATGACAGCTAAATAACTGCTCAAAACAGATATAAGCAACATAACTGAACAAGATTTACAACAATAGTCATAAAATTAATCGCTGGGCTTGAAAAGGGCATGAAAGACAACAGAGAAGCTATTGCTACAAAAACCATGGAGCTTAAAAATAGTTGTGGTGAATTAAAAAATGCGATAAATGAGGTGCATAATAAAATGGAGGCGGCCACTGCACGGACTGAAGAGGCAGAGAGGAGAATAGGTGATTTGGAAGATATAATTTTAGAAAAAGAGGAAGCCAAGAAAAAGAGAGATAAACTGATCCAGAAACATGAAAGGAGAGTTCTAGAACTGACTGATACAATCAAACGGAACAATATCCGTATCATAGGAATTCCAGAAGTGGAGGAGAGAGGGAAAGGCCCTGAAGGAGTCCTTGAAAAAATTATAGCTGAAAACTTCCCCAGTCTGGGGAAGGAAACACACATTGAAATCAAGAGGCACAGAGAACTCCACTCAGATGTAACTTGAATCGATCTTCTGCACAACATATGATAGTGAAACTGGCAAAATATAAGGACAAAGAGATAATTCTGAAAGCAGCTAGGGATAAAAGGGCCCTAACATACAAAGGGAAACCTATCAGAGTAGTTACAGATCTATCTAGTGAAACTTGAAGGCCGGAAAGGAATGGCGGGAAATCTTCAATGTGATGAACAGAAAAAATATGCAGCCAGGAATCCTCTATCCAGCAAGCCTGTCATTCAGAATAGAAGGAAAGATAAAAGTCTTACCAAATAAATAAAAATTGAAAGAATTCATCACCACTAAACCAGCCCTACAAGAAATCCTAAGGAGGACTTTATGAGGGAAATGCTGCAAAGAACACAATTTACCAGACTCACCACCACAGGCATGAATCCTACAAAGAACATAATGACTCTAAACCCATAATTTCAATAATAACACTGAATGTAAATGGACTCCAATCAAAAGACATAGGGTAGCAGAATAGATTAAAAAAACCAAAATTCATCTATTTGGTGTCTACAAGAGACTCATTTTTTTTTTTTTTTACCAGGGTGATAAGGAGTGCAGATNCTCCACACTGTTTTCCAGAAGGGCTGTACCAGTTTACATTCCCACCAACAGTGTAGGAGGGTGCCCGTTTCTCCACATCCTCACCAGCATCTAGAGTTCTCTGATTTGCTCATTTTAGCCACTCTGACTGGCGTGAGGTGGTATCTCAGAGTGGTTTTGATTTGTATTTCCCTGATGAGGAGGGATGCTGAGCACCGTTTCATGTGTCTGTTGGCCATCTAGATGTCCTCTTTGGAGAAGTGTCTGTTCATATCTTCTGCCCATTTCTGTGGGAGCCCAACAGTGACCACAAGGAAGCCTGGTTAGGGACGCGGGGATGTGCCTGCTCACGGGGCTCCCTGCCTGGGCAAAGCATGCCTGCAAACAGGGTGCTCTGCCAGGAGGCCTACACACAGTATCCAAGTTTAATGGTCCGCTCGCAAACGAGGGAACATGCCCTCCTTAGAAATAAGGAGGAGGCTGGAATTGTGAGCAGGCCTCTTAGTAAACATGTTGTGGTCGCTTCCTCCCTTTGCTCCCCCCTGTCCTTGAAATGTGTTNGTAGTGCCCTTCTTCATCTCTTGTTATTGTCTTTAATTTAAAGTCCAGTTTGTCTGATATAAGTATAGCTACTCCGGCTTTCTTTTGATTTCCTGTAGCATGATATATATTTCTCCATCCCCTTACTTTTAATCTGAAGGTATCTTCCAGTCTAAAATGAGTTTTACAAGAGATTCATTTTAAAACTGAGGACACCTTCAGATTGAAAGTAAGGGGATGGAGAAATATCTATCATGCTACTGGAAGTCAAAAGAAAGCCAGAGTAGCCATACTTAAATCAGACAAACTGGACTTTTTTAAAAAATAGTTTATTGTTAAGTTGGTTTCCATATAACCAGTAATCATCCCCACAAGTGCCCTTCTCCATGCCCATCACCCCTCTTCCCCTACCTCCCACCCCCTTCAGTCCTCTGTTCGTACTCGGCATTCAAGAGTCTTTCATGGTTTGCCTCCCTCCCTCTTCCCAACTATTCTTCCCCTTCTTCTCCCCTATGAACCTCCATTAAGTTCCTCCTCATCCTCCTATACATGCAAACATATGGTATATGTCCTCCTCTGCCTAACTTAATTCACCCTGCTAACACCTTCAAGTTCTATCCATATTGCTACACATGACCAGAACTTTTATCTTGATGAAGTCTGAATAGTTCATATTTTCTTTGTTTCCCTTGCCTCCATCAGTGGGTCTAGCAAGAAGTTGTTATGTCTGAGGTCAAAGAGGTTGTTGCCTATTTGAAGAGTTCTAATTCTAAAATGGCAGTGTGAGGAAGTTTATGGATCCATTCCTCAGTGAAATAGTATAACCGGTGAAAATTATATAAAAAACTAACCAATGAAAGTTTCTGGAAATTATCTTAAGGCCATACAGCAAATGAAGGAACATTTATTCAGGAAAATCTATTAAAAGTTGATAAGAACAGCAAGAGTCTGTGGCCTGATACTTGACCGACTCCTTCCTTCCACTGTAGGCAGATGTGGATAAGAAGACGAGGTTCCCTCTTCCCTCAACTCCCAGGCATGAGATAGGGCATTTTACTGGGAGGGGCAGGTGGCCAGCATTTTTCATCTCCTCCAGTTTCAAGTAGTAGAGGCTAATTTGCAAGAGACTGCTGCTGAGGAATTGGGGCTCCCTTCTTCCACCTAGCCCCACCCATAGGTGTGGAGGTTCTACCACTGGGAGAGCAGGCTGAAAATATTGGGACCACAATCATCTTTGCCTCAGCTCACTTGTAGGGCAGATATTCTATGCTGGGAAAGGCAAGACAAGAAGAAGGCTAAAGACTTCTGCCCTCACTCAGTGCCTATGGAGTGGCTAAGAGATGTTTCTCCCAGGGTGAATAGGCAGTTCATAAGAACAGAGAGCCCTGAAACTCTCCCCTGAAGAACTGGCTTTATTTAAAAGAGTGGGGGGGGGGAGTTAAAATCTAAGGGTACTCCTGAAAACAATGGAGATTTTTGGGGTAAAAATTAAGGAGAGGCTAATAACTCTATGACAGTAACATGCTAAACCATGGCCAGGTATTTTGCCAAAGAGAATCAAGGTAAGAGACAGGAAGACTCATCCTGGGATCAGGAAAAAACCCTCAAAGATTGACCTTAAAATCTAACCCTGCTCACAGTTTATTGGAGCAGACTGTGAAGCATCTTATGCCCTAGGACACTGTTGAAAATAATGGAACAATCAGATAGGAATTAATGGAGCCCTGCTGGATGTTACATTGAAGGTGGTGGAAAACTGAATAGGTCAGAGAAAGAGACAAATAGAATGTTGCTAAAACCAGTCATGTCAGGGTGATTGTGTCTATCACTGGCTGCATTCTCTGAGGAAGAACATCAGGGGCATAAGACTGCAAAAGGCAGAGTAAGGGGAGGAGAATAGAGACTTCACTTCATTAAAATAATCCAGCCAGTCACTAAGCAAGCAAATAATAAGACGCATAAAGGGGACCAATATCCATATCCACAGTTGCTATAATATATTGTTCAGTTTACAACAAAAAAATTACAAAATGTTAAAAGAAACAGGAAAGTATGACTCATACAACGGAAAAAAATAAAAGCCTGCAACAGAAACTGCCTGTGAGAACAATCAGGTATTAGAATTAGAGTAGAAGACTTCAAAGTAGCCATTATAAAATGTTCAAAGAACTAAATAAAAACAAGACTAGAGAAGCAAAGTATGATGACAGTGTCAGATCAAATAAAGAATATCAGTAAAAAGAAACTATATAAACCCATGAAAATTCTAGAGTTTAAAAAGTACAATAGAGCATTCCACCCCCACCCTTCCATCCAGGGTTTGCTTTCTGTGGTTTCAGTTACCCATGGTCAACTATGTCTGGCAGCAGATGATCCTCTTTCTGATACATGAAAAGAAGGTCCGTAGTAGCCTTAATGCTACATCACAATGCCTATGTCATTCACCTCTCTCAACTGGCCATATCGGCATTTTATCATCTCACATTATCACAAGAAGAAGGAAGTGAGTACAAGATAATAAGATATTTGAGAGACAGAGAGACCGAATTCACATAACTTTTATTATAACATTTTGTTATAATCGGTCTATTTTATTATGAGTTATTGTTGATAATTTTTTACTATGCCTAATGTATAAATTAAACTATCCTAGGTATGTATGTATCTGAGAAAACATAGTCTATATAGAATTTCGACTATTTGTGGTGTCAGGCTTCCACTGGAGGTCTTGGAATCTATCCGCTGTGGATAAGGGGGGACAAATGTAGCTGAAGTGAAAAATTGATTGGAGGAGCTCAACAGTAAATTTGAACTGCAGAAGAAAGAATTAGCAAACTTGAAGGTAGACTGATATGCAAGTATGTATAATCTGAGAATAGAGAATAAAAGAATGAAGAAATGTGAATAGAAACTCAGGAAAATGTGGGATACATTAAACATGTCAACACATACATAATGTAAGTACCCCAAGGAAAGGAGAGAGAGAGGGGTGCAAAAACATATTTGAAGAAATATGACTGAAAACTTTTCAAATTTATATATTAATATCAATTTACACTTCCAAGAAGCTAAACGAATTATAGGTAGAATAAGTGGAAAAGAGATCNCATTCCACCCCCACCCTTCCATCCAGGGTTTGCTTTCTGTGGTTTCAGTTACCCATGGTCAACTATGTCTGGCAGCAGATGATCCTCTTTCTGATACATGAAAAGAAGGTCCGTAGTAGCCTTAATGCTACATCACAATGCCTATGTCATTCACCTCTCTCAACTGGCCATATCGGCATTTTATCATCTCACATTATCACAAGAAGAAGGAAGTGAGTACAAGATAATAAGATATTTGAGAGACAGAGAGACCGAATTCACATAACTTTTATTATAACATTTTGTTATAATCGGTCTATTTTATTATGAGTTATTGTTGATAATTTTTTACTATGCCTAATGTATAAATTAAACTATCCTAGGTATGTATGTATCTGAGAAAACATAGTCTATATAGAATTTCGACTATTTGTGGTGTCAGGCTTCCACTGGAGGTCTTGGAATCTATCCGCTGTGGATAAGGGGGGACAAATGTAGCTGAAGTGAAAAATTGATTGGAGGAGCTCAACAGTAAATTTGAACTGCAGAAGAAAGAATTAGCAAACTTGAAGGTAGACTGATATGCAAGTATGTATAATCTGAGAATAGAGAATAAAAGAATGAAGAAATGTGAATAGAAACTCAGGAAAATGTGGGATACATTAAACATGTCAACACATACATAATGTAAGTACCCCAAGGAAAGGAGAGAGAGAGGGGTGCAAAAACATATTTGAAGAAATATGACTGAAAACTTTTCAAATTTATATATTAATATCAATTTACACTTCCAAGAAGCTAAACGAATTATAGGTAGAATAAGTGGAAAAGAGATCCACAAATAGACAAATTATAGTAAAAACACTGAAAACTGAAAAGGAGAAAATTTTGAAGACAGAAAATGAAAATAAACTTATCTTGTGCAAGGGAACCCTAATAAGCTTAAGAGTCAACTTCTCACCAGAACCAGTGGAGGCTAGGAGGCAGTGGGATGGTATATTCAAAGTGCTGGAAGAAAAGCGTATTAATCAAGAATCTTATTGCAGAAAAACTGTCTTTAAATAAATAAGGGCAAACTACATTTCCAGGTAAGCAAACATTGAGAAAATTTGTTGCTAGAAGACACATCTTAAATACTAAAGAAAATTCTTTAGGTTGAAAGCAAAGAGCCTGAGAGAGTAATTTGAATTCACATGGAAAACAAATCTCTTCATTTTTATTTATTTTTTGTTTTATTTATTTTTGAGAGAGAGAGAGAAAGAGAATGAGTGAGAGAGGGGCAGAGAGAGAGGGAGAGTGAGAATCTCAAACAGGCTCCACACTGTGAGTGCAGAGCCTGACATGGGGCTCAAACTCACAAATTGTAAGATCATGACATAACCTGAAATCAAGAGTCAGATGCTTAACTGACGGAGCCACCCAAACACCCTAAATCTGTTCATTTTTAAATAGATTCATTCATTCATTTATCAATATTTATTGTGTATCTTTGCTGAAATAAGTATACATTGTGCTAGGTGCCAGGGATGTCATCGTTAACAAAAGAGATCTCTTGCCCTTAATGGACCTTGCATTCTAGACAATAACAATGAAATAATAAATGAATATATGACAGAATCCAGAAGATGATAACTTTAAGAACAAAAAAATCTTATGTAAGGACCTGGATGCCAGAGGGAGGGTAGGGGTGCAGACTACCCTCCTATTAATTAGGGTGGTCTAGGAAAGGTCTCATTCATAAGATGAAGTATGAGCAAAGACTTAGAAGGATTTGGGTGTATAAAGGAGTTTTCAAAATGGATATCTGGGGTAAGAATATTCCCCCAGGCAGAGGTAAGACCCACAGCCAGGGTCCTAAGACAGGGACAACAATGAGTGTTTGAGGAAAAGTAAGTAGTATGGTTGGAGTGAATGACCAAGGGGGTTGGAAGTAGGAGAGTAGGTCAGAACAGTAACTAGGGGCCTTGAGGACTCTTATGACTTTGATTTTCACACTGAATGTGAAGTGGAGCTATTTCAGGATTTTGAGCAAAAGATTGAAATGATCTAGCATAAATTCTTTTTTTTTCTTGNCTTTCCTGCTTTGTCAAAGATTAGTTGGCTGTATACTTTTGGGTCCAATTCTGACTTCTCAATTCTGTTCCATTGGTCTGTGTGTCTGTTTTTGTGCCAATACCATACTGTCTTGATGATGACAGCTTTGTAGTAAAGGCTAAAGTCTGCGATGATGATGCCTCCCGTTTCGGTTTTATTCTTCAGTATTACTTTGGCTATTCGGGGTCTTTTGTGGTTCCATACTGCAGGGGTCCAGCCTCCAGCCAGGGTTGGCCCAGAGAGTGATGGTTGTCATCGGTGAAGAAGACACCAAGCCAGCCTCTTCAGGTGGACTGCTCAAATTTATTTTTCAGCTTAGAGTTTTTATATAGCAAACCCAAACAATCATGCTTAAACAATTTACATTTTTTAGTACAGTCATAGGACTTAACATTTCTAAGTTTTCTTAGCAACAGTGATTTCACGGTACATGAGTTCAACTTCAACCGATAAAATTTAACCAGGTAGTCATAACAAAGTTTTGCATATTCTTTACTATGTATGGCAGAGTATCTAAGGATAAGTGAAGCATATTGCCAGAATACATGATACATGAGATCACAGTGTCCTTTAATTGTTTAAATTCAGTGGGCATGCAAAAACAGGATATACTTGTACCCACAGTTGTAGGTAACAGATTCTCACAACCCCTTACTAAGAAAGAACAATGTCAATATTTATCATAGATGACGTATGGAAATGATTTACGTGGATCAACTAGAATTTGGTCTCTGCATTTACCGATCTCATTCTTTGGCCAGAACAATCCATAAGTTGCCTTACAGGCTTGAGGTCAGCAGGCAAATATGTCTCTAACACTTTTCTGAGAAAGTCCTCCAAAACTAGTAAGCCTTGTTTTTATCTCTGCTTATGGCATAATATGTATTCTTACTGGCAATTAGACCCATACAAGGAAAATGAATTCTAGGTCTCTTCTAGACCCCATGCATACCAGACTGTCTCCAATTTTGCTAATTGCTACAATATTCATTAGACAACATCGGATTGAGGGGGCGGACATGATATTTAGATACATTCCATTTTGGAGGAAGAGGGGAACTTTGGGCGATTCTGGTTTCATATTAACCCTAGAATAGACTAACAGCAGAAGTGACAGTAAAAGGCACAGACTAAGCAGAGAATTCTTCAGGGGGTTCTTCTGACTGCCTTGCAATCTTTTCCCACAGGTTTTTCCCTGGGCCTTGCTATCAGGGATGACCTGCGCAGTCCTTTCCCACAGGTTTTTCCCTGGGCCTTGCCATTGGGGATGACCTGTGCAGTTTCAGTCTCTTGCACCATACAAATTTTAGGATAGTTTGTTCTTGTTTTGAGAAGTATGCTGGTGCCATTTTGATTGGGATTGCATTGAATGTGTAGATTGTTTTGGGTAGTAATGACATTTTAACTATATTTATTCTTGCAATCCATGAGCATGGGATGTTTTTCCATTTCTTTGTGTCTTCTTCAATTTCCTTCATAAGTTTACAATAGTTTTCATCATACAGATCTCTTATATCCTTGGTTAGGTTTATTCCTAGGTATTTTATGTTTTTTTGTGCAATTTGTGAAAGGGATCAGTTTCTTGATTTCTCTTTCTGTTGATCTAGCATAAATTCTTAAGAAAGCTTTCTGACTGCCTTCTTGAGAATAAGCTATAGATGTGGCAGTCTGTTAACAGGCTGTTGAGCCTGAGTGCTTGCAGTAGAGTGGAGGTATATAGTTAGATTTGGGTATATTTTGAAAGTAGATTCCATAGGATTTACTAGTGAATGAGAGGGGTGAGATTAATCATGGATGCTTCAGAGTAGTTTTTGGCCTAAAGGCATTGACACAATGGATTTCCCTTTAAATGAGATGAGGAAGCCTGTGGGTAGAGCAGATTTCAAGTGAGGGGAGACTTCAAGTCCAGTTTTGAGCATTTTAAGCTTGAGATGTCTTTAAGACATCCAAGTACGGGTGTTGAGTAGGCAAGGGTTTGACATTCGGAAAGATGTGTAGGTGAGACATATATATTAGGAGACATCAATGTATGGGTGGTATTTAATGCTTTGGGGACAGGTGACACATTAAGAGGGAGATAGAGTCTAGATATAGAAGGAAGACCAAAGATTGAGCCCTCAGAGCATGCTATCATTGAGAGTTCTAAGAGGAAGAGGAAGGACAAGTAAAGCTGAGTGAGAGGAGGAAGAAAACCAAGGGTGCAGTATTCTCGAATCCAAGTGAAGAAGTTTCAGGAAGGAGAGTGATAAAATGATGTTGGTAGATCAAGTAAGATCATTGAGAGTAGAAACAAAATGGATTTAGCAAAGTAGAGGCCATTGGTGACCTTAATTTAGTTAATTCAGCTGCATTATCACTGTTTGAAATATTAGAACCATCTTTGATTTCTTTCTTTTCGTCACCTACACCTCCAATATCAAGAAAACTTGCCCATTATATTTAAGAGTCATTATTAATCACCTACACTTGTGGTAAGTACCATTCTAGATACTGAGCATATGGAAATGAGTGAAAACATGGACCTTCTTTTTTCAGGAACTTAGAGTTCAGAACAGGGTTTAGGCATAACTACATTTTAGTATAATAGCAATGATAATAATAATGTTAATAATTACTATAATTCTATTAACATGACTTTTGCTGCTGCTGCTACTTAATACTACCACCTAACATCATTGGAACATGTCCCCTGTGCCAGGCATATGTGTTATCCCAGGTAATCCTCACACATCTCTGAGCTGGCACAATTTTATAGATGAAGAAAATAAAAAACAGGGGTGCCTAAATGGCTCAGTGGGTTGAGCACTGACTTTGGCTCAGGTCAGGATCTCATAGTCTGTGAGTTCGAGCCCCACAACAGACTCTGTTTCAACACAGGCTGACAGCTCAGAGCCTGGAGCCTGCTTTGGATTCCATATCTCCCTCTCTTTCCATGCTCTTCTCCTGCTTGTGCTCTGTCTCATCCTCAGTCTCTCAAAAATAAATATACATTAAAAATTTTTTTAAAAAAAGAAAAGCAGAGACAGATTGAGGAACTCATTCAAGGTCACACAGCTAGGAAATGGTGGAAAACGTTATATAAAATAAAGCATTCTAACTTCTGAGTTTGTATTCTTAACTACATCTGCAAGCTGACACTCCCTAACTCTCAAAACTTGACTTAACCTTCTAAATTATTCCCTTGCCTTAAATTACCTTTACCTTATTGCTTCCCCTTATTTATTTTTACTGGGATTATTTTGTAATTAATATTACAAAATTATTTTTTTGTATTTAATATTCATTTTTTTGTAATTAATTTATTTGAAAATTTGTAAATATTTTTTTGTAATTAATCGCTTTTTTGTCGATCTGCCTTAGGCCTGCTCTGAAGAACCTAACACATATTATTTTCACACTGCTGAAGAATTTTGGCAGTGACTCCTCTAAGTTTTTGATTGGTTTAGTATTTGAAATCATTGTAACTACTCATAAAGTATCAGAGAACATTGATATCTTGAGATGCATTTTAAGCCATGTTATAACACATTTATTGAGAACTTACTATGTTCTAATTATGATTTCCCAAGGAGTCCTTGTTAAATATTCCTGCCAATGAACCTTAGGTGAGGCTATCTTACCCTGTCAATGTGATTCTAATAAAATGGTACTTAAAAGCAAAGGAAGAAGGAACCTGAGAGAGGGAGTATAACAATAATTACTTACACTTATAGGATACTTACTCTGTGTATGGCATTGTCCCAAATGCTTTATATATAGCAATTCATTTATTTCTCTCAACAACTGCATGAGAAATGTACTCATTTACAGATAGGGCACTTGAGTACAGAGAGGTTAAATTAACATGTCCAAGGCCTCACAGGTACCACTACTACAGAGATAGCAATGTTAGTAATTATCATGATAATATCAGTGGTAATATGCACACTTTCCTCCCTTCCTTCTTGACTCATGCACCACAACACTCCCAGACCTTACTAAAGGGTTAGAATGATTCCAGGAAATTAAAATTTTGAGGGAAGGGGAAAAAATAAAAATGGTATGATTCATGTGTCTTTTCTTATAGTCCAAGGGAAGAGCCCACCAGACCTCTAGGGGGTGTATTTTTAGACACACACTGTCTTAGTTTGGGCTGCTAAAACAAAATAATCATAGACTACGTATCTTAGAAAACAGAAATTTATTTTTCAGTTCTGGAGCATCTAATATCAGGGTACTAGCTGGTTAGATTTCTGGTGAGGAATCTTCCTGGCTTGCAGAC
>NW_027531872.1:128833-157516 GCF_008692635.1 Crocuta crocuta | reverse complement strand
CATTTTGGTTTTCTTCTTCAATATTACTTTAGCTATTCGGGGTCTTCTGTGGTTCCATACAAATTTTAGCATAGTTTGTTCTCATTTTGAGGTGTATGCTGGTTCAGTTGTGATATNTAAGTAAGTTCCTTCTATCCCGACTTTCTCTAGGGTCTTTATTAAAAGGGATGCTGTATTTTGTCAAATGCTTTTTCTGCATCTATCGACAGGACCATATGGTTTTTATCTTTACTTTTGTTAATGTGAATTATCACATTGATTGATTTGCCCTGTAACCCAGGAATTGAATCAGTCCTGTAACCCAGGATGAATCCCACTTGATCATGGTGGATAATCCTTATGTGCTGTTGAATTTGGTTTGCAAGTATCTTCTTGAGGATTTTTGCATCCGTATTCATCAAGGATATTGTGCTGTATTTCTCTCTCTCTCTCTCTCTCTCTTTTTCTGGGTCTCTGTCTGGCTTGGGAATCAAAGAGATGCTGGCTTTGTAAAATGAGTCCAGAAGTTTTCCTTCAATTTCCACTTTTTGGAATACCTTGAGAAGACTGGGTATTAACTCTGATTTAAATGTCTGGTAGAATTCCCTAGGGAAGCCATCTGGCCCAGGGCTCTTATTTGTTGGGAGAGTTTTGATAACTGATTCAATTTCTTCACTAGTTGTGGGTCTGTTCAGATTATCTATCTTTTCCCGTGTGAATTTTGGTAGTGAGTGGGTGTTTAGGAATCTGTCCATTTTTTCTAAGTTGTCCAGTTTGTTGGCATATAATTTTTCATAGTATTCCCTGATAATTGCTTGTATTTCTGAGGGGTTGGTTGTAATAAGTCCATTTTAATTCATGATTTTGCCTATTTGGGTGCTCTCTCTTTTTGAGAAGCCTGGCTAGAGGTTTGTCAATTTTGTTTATTTTTTCAAAAAACCCATTCTTGGTTTCATTGATCTCTTCAACTCTTTTTTTTTTTTTTTGGATTCTATATTGTTTATTTTTGCCCTGATGTTTATTATTTCTCTTTTCCTACTGGGTTTGGGATGCTCTTGTTGCTCTTCCTCTAGTTCCTTTAGATGAGCTGTTAGATTTTGTACTTGCGCTTTTTCTAATTTCTTTTTTTTTTTAATGTTTTATTTATTTCTAGGAGAGAGAGAGAGAGAGACAGCGTGAGCAGGGGAGGGTCAGAGAGAGAGGGAGTCACAGACTCTGAAACAGGCTCCAGGCTCTGAGCTGTCAGCACAGAGCCCGACGCGGGGCTCAAACCCACGAACTGCGAGATCATGACCTAAGCAAAAGTTGGACACTTAACCGACTAAGCCACCCAGGTGCCCCAACTTTTTCTAATTTCTTGAAATGGGCCTGGAGTACAGTGTACTTTCCTCTTAAGACGGCCTTTGCCGCATCCCATAGAGTTTGAATTGTAGTATTTTCATTTTCATTTGTTTCCATATTTTTTTAAATTTCTTCTCTAATTGCCTGATTGGCCCGTTTGTTCTTCAGTAAGGTGTTCTTTAACCTCCATGTTTTGGGGGGTTTTCCAGACTTCTTCCTGTGACTGATTTCAAGAGTCATAGCATTGTGATCTGAAAGTGTGCATGGTATGATCTCAGTTCTTTTATAGTTATTGAGGGCTCCTTTATGTCCCAGTATGTGATCTATCTTGGAGAATGTGCCGTGCGCCCCTGAGAAGAAAGTGAATTCCATGGCCTCAGGATGTAGAGCTCTAAATGTGTGATCCATCTGTTCCAATATGTCACTCACGTCCATTGTTTGTTTAGTGATTGTCTGTATAGTTGACCTATCCATTGCTGTAAGTGAGGTATTAAAGTCCCCTGCTATTAGCACGTTCTTATCCATAGGGTTGTTTCTGTTTGTGATTAATTGTTTTATGTTTAGGTGCTCTCGTATTCGGTGTGTAGACATTTATAATTGTTAGCTCTTCCTGATGGAGAGACCCTGTAATTCTTATATAATGCCCTTCTTCAACCCTTGTTACTGTCTTTACTTTAACATTCAGTTTGTCTGATATAAGTATAGCTACTCCAGCTTTCTTTTGACTTCCAGTAGCATGATAGATATTTCTCCATCCCCTTACTTTCAGTCTGAAGGTGTTCTCCAGTCTAAAATGAGTTTCCTATAGATAGCAAATAGATGGATTTTGTTTTTTATCCATTCTACTACCCTATGTCTTTTGATTGGGGCATTTAGTCCATTTACATTCAGTGTTGTTATTGAAAAATATGGGTTTAGAGTCATTGTGTTCTTTGTAGGATTCATGCTTGTGGTGGTGTCTCTGGTACCTTGCATTCCTGGAAATATTTCCCTCAGAGAGTCCCCCTCAGGATTCCTTGTAGGGCTNGTCTTTACTTTAACATTCAGTTTGTCTGATATAAGTATAGCTACTCCAGCTTTCTTTTGACTTCCAGTAGCATGATAGATATTTCTCCATCCCCTTACTTTCAGTCTGAAGGTGTTCTCCAGTCTAAAATGAGTTTCCTATAGATAGCAAATAGATGGATTTTGTTTTTTATCCATTCTACTACCCTATGTCTTTTGATTGGGGCATTTAGTCCATTTACATTCAGTGTTGTTATTGAAAAATATGGGTTTAGAGTCATTGTGTTCTTTGTAGGATTCATGCTTGTGGTGGTGTCTCTGGTACCTTGCATTCCTGGAAATATTTCCCTCAGAGAGTCCCCCTCAGGATTCCTTGTAGGGCTGCGTTAGTGGTAACGAATTCTTTCAAGTTTTGTTTATTTGGAAAGACTTTTATCTCTCCTTCTATTCTGAATGACAAGCTTGCTGGATAGAGGATTCTTGGCTGCATGTTTTTTCTATTCATCACATTGAAGATCTCCTGCCATTCCTTTCTGGCCTGCCAAGTTTCATTAGATAGGTCTGTCACCACTGATAGGTTTCCCTTTGTATGTTAGGGCCCTTTTCTCCCTTGCTGCTTTCAGAATTCTATCTTTGGACTTATATTTTTCCAGTGTCACTATGATNTTCTTTAACCTCCATGTTTTGGGGGGTTTTCCAGACTTCTTCCTGTGACTGATTTCAAGAGTCATAGCATTGTGATCTGAAAGTGTGCATGGTATGATCTCAGTTCTTTTATAGTTATTGAGGGCTCCTTTATGTCCCAGTATGTGATCTATCTTGGAGAATGTGCCGTGCGCCCCTGAGAAGAAAGTGAATTCCATGGCCTCAGGATGTAGAGCTCTAAATGTGTGATCCATCTGTTCCAATATGTCACTCACGTCCATTGTTTGTTTAGTGATTGTCTGTATAGTTGACCTATCCATTGCTGTAAGTGAGGTATTAAAGTCCCCTGCTATTAGCACGTTCTTATCCATAGGGTTGTTTCTGTTTGTGATTAATTGTTTTATGTTTAGGTGCTCTCGTATTCGGTGTGTAGACATTTATAATTGTTAGCTCTTCCTGATGGATAGACCCTGTAATTCTTATATAATGCCCTTCTTCAACCCTTGTTACTGTCTTTACTTTAACATTCAGTTTGTCTGATATAAGTATAGCTACTCCAGCTTTCTTTTGACTTCCAGTAGCATGATAGATATTTCTCCATCCCCTTACTTTCAGTCTGAAGGTGTTCTCCAGTCTAAAATGAGTTTCCTATAGATAGCAAATAGATGGATTTTGTTTTTTATCCATTCTACTACCCTATGTCTTTTGATTGGGGCATTTAGTCCATTTACATTCAGTGTTGTTATTGAAAAATATGGGTTTAGAGTCATTGTGTTCTTTGTAGGATTCATGCTTGTGGTGGTGTCTCTGGTACCTTGCATTCCTGGAAATATTTCCCTCAGAGAGTCCCCCTCAGGATTCCTTGTAGGGCTGCGTTAGTGGTAACGAATTCTTTCAAGTTTTGTTTATTTGGAAAGACTTTTATCTCTCCTTCTATTCTGAATGACAAGCTTGCTGGATAGAGGATTCTTGGCTGCATGTTTTTTCTATTCATCACATTGAAGATCTCCTGCCATTCCTTTCTGGCCTGCCAAGTTTCATTAGATAGGTCTGTCACCACTGATAGGTTTCCCTTTGTATGTTAGGGCCCTTTTCTCCCTTGCTGCTTTCAGAATTCTATCTTTGGACTTATATTTTTCCAGTGTCACTATGATATGTCGTGCAGAAGATCGATTCAAGTTACATCTGAGCAGAGTTCTTCGTGCCTCTTGGATTTTAACGTCTGTTTCCTTCCCCAGATTGGGGAAGTTCTCAGCTATAATTTGTTCAAGGACTCCTTCAGTGCCTTTCCCTCACTCTTGCTCTTCTGGAATTCCTATGATATGGATCTTGTTCCGTTTGATTGTATCGCTGAGCTCTCGAACTCTCCTTTCGTGTTCCTGGATCAGTTCATCTCTTTTTCTCAGCTTCCTCTTTTTCTATAATTGTGTCTTCTAATTCACCTATTCTCTTCTCTGTGTCTTCAATCCTTGCATTGGACACCTCCATTTTATTATGCATCTCATTTATAGCATTTTTAAATTCATCACAACTATTTTGAAGCTCTATAGTCTTTGTAGCAGTAGTTTCTCTGATGTCTTCTATGCCTTTTTGAAGTCAAGCATTAATTTTATGACTGTTGTTCTAAATTCTTGTTCAGTTATGTTGCTTATATCTGTTTTGAGCAGTTCTTTAGCTGTCATTTCCTCCTGGAATTTCTGTAGAGGAGAATTCTTCCGTTTCGTCATTTTGGCTAGCTTTCTGTCTCTTGTTAGTCTTAAAAGCTTGTTATGTGCTCTGCACCTGCAAGTACTGCTGTATTAAAGAAGGCTCTTTGACTGTCCAGGGTTGTCATTTCAGGAAGTGTTCTTTGAATGCTGTCTCTTGGTCTCTCTTATTGAGACCTTGGTTATTTTATTTCCCAGCTCGTAGTGGTATTTGGTACCCCCCCCCCCATGTGTACTTTGCCTTGTTGCTTGAGGTAGCCCTGGAGAAGAAAACTGACAGGCAAACACACAGGGAAGAAAGGCAGACAAATGCACAGACACATCTAAGAAACATGCAAACCAAAGGGGAAAATGAAGAAAAAAGAAGAAAAAACAGGGGAAGGAAAAGAAGAAGGAGGAAAATCAAATAATAAAAATAAAATAAAATAAATAAAAAAGAAAAAAGAAGAAAATAAAAGGATAAAGAAAAAACCCAATAGACTAAGGACAGTCTAAAGCATAGAACCAGAATTCCCAGCTTCAAATAAAGAGCTGGGTGTATACAGTGCTGATGGAAAAACATATACAAAGAGAGACATGACAGGGCTTGGAGGAAGCGAAATTGGAAGAGAAATGACCAGGCAGAGAGGCTAAGAGGCTTAATTCAGCGAGAGAAAGAAGAGAATATGGTTAGAGGCGAGGAGAAAGAAATGACGATAATGCTACTCAGAGAAACTATCTAGTCTGATTACTCGAGAGAGAGAGAGAGAAAGGTAGTGGTGGAGGTGTAGAATATACATCTAGAAAATGGATTAAATGTGACTGTTTAAGCAAACCGATGACCAGAGTGCCCAGTCCAGCAGAGGGGAGGGATACGAATGAGACAGGGAAAATATATCTGAATAGAAAGAGTTGATCTAGAATTAATCACCGCGGTGCTTCCGTGTTGGTCTTGCCCTGGGCTCTGGTTAAAAAAAAAAACAGCAGCTCTCTGGTGGGGATGTGCGTGGTTCGGGGTAGGCGGGTCTTGGCCTCCACTGTGTTCTGTGGGCCGCTCCCGAGGCCCCACCCTGGTGGTTGTGGGGAGAACAATGGCGGCGCCCCAGTCCCTTCTGGAACCAAGTGTTGCGACTCACTCTTCTGGGCCCATCTCCCTGTGCCGTGGGCGTGGCTAAGGTGGGCTGGGGCAACGTCCCAAGCCAGGCCTTGTTTCCAGATCTTAGTCCCCGCTCCCCATTGGTATCACCCGAAATATAAACTCACTACTCGAACTCACAAATGTGAGATCATGACCTGAGCCAAAGTCAGACATTTAACCGACTGAGCCCCCCAGGCTCCTGAGAATGATTTCCTGTTCCATCGAGAAGTCTTATAAGGCGACCATCTACTGAACACAGAGGTGGTTCCCATGTGTTTGGTCCCCTGTGTGATTTGCTCAGTGTGTGTGTGTGTGTGTGTGTGTGTGTGTGTGTGTAGGTCCCATGCCCTCAGGCAGTCATGCTTGCATTAGAGGGGCCTCGGCTGGGCCCCATTTCTCTCCTGGGGGTGAATCCCCTGGACACCGCCCACCTCTCCTCTGTGTCGGCGTCTGGGCCCCGGGTGGGGAGCTGCAGGTTTGGCGCCTGGCCCCAGCGGGGCGTTTCGGGGCCCCCCAGAGAGTGAAGTCTCATCTTCGCGCTGCAGGTCGTCGACCCAGCCGGAGGTGGCCAGCTTAGAGCCGCGGGGCGCAGACGAACGGTGCTCCGCGAAGGCCGTGGTGCAGGCCCGCCCGCCTGGCCAGCATCATCTTCGCCAAGGACATCAGTAAGGGCTTAGTGCCCCGGGCCCCATGGCCAGGACAGGAGGCAGAGAGCACCCCTCCGAGACCTCGGCCACACAGCCTGCCCGTGCGTGTGGTGGCGCTTTCTCTCTCTTGCTGGGTCAGAGGATGCTCAGGCAGGAGGCCATGCGGGCAGAGGCCACCCTGGTCCCTCCCGCCAGCGCCGTGTCCTGGTTTCCCCCTCATGGAGGCCGGCTTTCCTTTCTAAACCATTGTGTTACCCAGATAACTCTTCCACAGGGGTTGAATCAAAGTGAAGAAAATTGTTGCCACTCTTTCACTGCCCCTATACTTAATTTACCGTAGCGTAGTCGTAAGATGCTTAGAAGACAACTAATGCTGTTTTCTGTCATGCTTTCTCCCGTTTAACGTGATATGAGAAGTTTTCATTTTTATGGAGCTATTTTTAATATCTGAGTAACACTTCCCACGGGGGGTTGTCCTGTAAGGGTCCCCTGGTACTGGGCATTTAGATTGTTTTCAGAGGTTTGTTTCAGTGTTATATGGGAAGATAAATATTTATACAGAGAACATTTTAAAAAAAATTTTAATGTGTACTTATTTTTGAGAGAGCAGAGCATGAGCAAGGGAGGGGCAGAGAGACAGGGAGACACAGAATCTGAAGCAGGCTGCAGGCTGTGAGCTGTCAGCACAGAGCCGGACGTGGGTCTTGAGCCTTTAAACTGTGAAATCATGACCTGAGCTAAAGTCAGAGGCTTAGGTGCCCTTATAGAAAATAATTAAAAAAATTTTTTTTTTAAATAGGCTCTACACCCAGCATGGAGCCCATTGCAGGGCTTGATTTAAGGCCCTGAGATCTAGGGGCGCCTGGGTGGCTTAGTCAGTTAAGCGTCCGACTTTCGCTTAGGTCATGATCTCGTGGTTCGTGGGTTCGAGCCCCGCGTCGGGCTCTGTGCTGACAGCCAGCTCAGAGCCTGGAGCCTGTTTCAGTCTGTGACTCCCTCTCTCTCTGACCCTCCCCTGCTCACGCTGTCTCTCGCTCTCTCCTAGAAATAAATAAAACATTAAAAAAAAAAAAATTTAAGGCCCTGAGATCTAGACCTGAGCCGAGATCAAGAGTCAGATGCGTAACCGACTGAGCCGCCCAGGCGTCCCACTTTTGGGTTCTTATTTACTCCCAAGGATAGAGTTTCAGTTTTACATATGAATATGTGTAAGGAGTTTGATGGACTGCTTTCTAACAAGGCACCGTTAACAGCGCCCAAAGCGGTTTTATAGGGCGCCTGGAGAATGGTAGAATTGTGTGTCCCATGCTGTTATTGTTACACTGGAGAATTCTGCAGGCAGTGCCATTTGTGTATCTTATTTATGGAGCACGTAAAAACGTCTGTGTGCTTGCTCACATAGCCCTTTTATTCGCTAGGACAGTTGAGAGTCTCGTGTAAAAACTCCAGTGTAAACAAACAAACTCCGGGCGCAATTCCTGATCTCAGCGTGGGGACGGGTTTTCAGGATGGCATTCTTTCTGGATGCTAACTCCTCATAATGCACCCTCGTCATTGAACTTACTAGTCACACCCTGAACAAAGCTGGGTTTTCTCAGGGGTTTTTCCGCACACAGCTTTAAATGCTGGTGCTCACGCTGGAGGGGTAAGCGATGGGCGACGGAAATGTCTCCGAGCCCTTTCTCTGCGCAGGCCCCTCCCTGCTATCTTTCAGAAGCTCACATACAGGTCGACCAACGGCTTGGGTTCTGAGGGTTACTGTGGTTCTCCCGGCCCCATCTCATGCTGACCCATGCGTCCCTGTCCCTCCAGCCACAGGCCAGGTCCTCCGCTGTGATGCCGTCGTCGACCTCAGCCATGGCCTTCAGATGGTCTCCACCACCCGCGAGCTATACCTGGAGGACTTGCCCCTGGAACTGAAGATCCAGGCTCTGGACTTAGAAGGTGAGGCTGTGCCCCCCGCCCCCACCCCGTGTCTCTGTCCCCTCGCGTTTGACCCTGCTGTTCCCCGTGGAGGGCTGTCCCAGCCAGGGTGGCGAGGCTGGGACCGGGCAGACACTGAGGAGGTCCAGAACGCTCTGAGTGGCCCCCAGGAGCCATGCCTGGCTCACCGTGGCGTCTGCAACAGCGCCTCTGAGATGAGAGCTTTGGCATTCCCTGAGGCCGCCTCTGGGCCCGTGCTCAGGGTCATGCTGGGTAGAGCACGTCTTCGGGAAGCGGGCAGCTGGCAGCTGGCGACTCGGCAGCCGTGGGAAGGTGGGAGAGGCTCGCTGGGCAGCACGCTCTGAACAGTGACGGCGTTCTCCTTGCCTGGCTTGGGGGGCTGGGGTTGGCTTCCCGGTCCAGACTGCGGGGGGCACATGTGTGTGCGCGTGTGTGCGCGCCCGGGAAACGTCTCTGTGCTGGCCTCTGCACCGTCCTGCACTTTGTTTCGCTGGAGTCCGATACTGGCTTGTTCTGGAATTCTTACAGATCTGTTCTTGGTGCTAGGTGGGCTGTCTTGGCTGCAGCCTGACCCCCTGGTAAAGCAGCAAAGGAAAATCTCTAGGTTAAGACTGCTGTTGGAGAAGTAGGTCAGGCAATAGCTGTCTTTCAGACCGAGGGAACTCCCAAAACTGAAGCCCAGTTCTTGGCTCACCTTGTCTTTAGAATCTTCCCTGACCATCCCAGATACCTTTGCTATAAAAAAAAAAAAATTCCCTAGATTGGAATTTCCCAGCCTCGGTACTATCCGCACTTGGGGCTAGATAATTCTTTGTGGAGGGGCCGTCCAGTACGTGGTAGGAAGTTCAGGAGCATCCCTGGCCTCCACCCACCAGAGGGGAGGAGAACCCCCCAAAGTTTCACGACCAAAAGTATCTCCGGCCTTTGCGAAATGCCCTCTGGGGGCGAAATCGCTGTTTGTTCTAGAGCATCTGACAGTTCCCTTCTTGTGTCTTTTCATTTATCAGCTAAGCCACCTCGCTTCTCTGAACCGCTGTCTGGTCTGTGAACTTGAGACAGTGCTGTTTATTGGGGGTGGCAAGGGTGTGTGAGGTCAGTGCTGGGTTCTCAGTGGCTGCTGGGAGTCCTCCAGGTGCTTCTGCCCTGGCGGCTCAGGCTGGGGAGGGAGTCTGGGGGGTCCACGTGCATCTTGGCAGGTGCTGCTTTGCTTCATCTTGGGTGCAAAGGTGAAAGGGCCACAGAGCTGGGGAGCCGACCCCGGGGAAGGGTGGAGGCCGGGTGTGGGAGACAGAAGTCAGGACAGTTTCTTAGAGACGTGATGTTTGACTGAGCCGTGAGAGCATGGTGTTTGCCCAGCCCAGAAGTCTGTCTTGTTCCGGAGGAGACAAGGCATACCTGCGGCAGGGTGGCGGGGCGGGGGTGCAGGATGTAAAGGATCTTGTGTGTCAGGAATGGGGTTTGCACTTGGTCTTAAAGCAGAGGGAGCTGGGGAAGGGGTTTGTGCAGTGAGATGTCAGGAGCTCCTCTGCAGGCTCCAGGCTCTGAGCTGTCAGCACAGAGCCCGACGCGGGGCTCGAACTCCTGGACTGTGAGATCGTGACCTGAGCTGAAGTTGGACGCCCAACAGACTGAGTCACCCACGTGCCCCCATATGTTTTTAATGTATTCACAGAGTTGTGCAGCCACCCCCACTAGCTAATTTTAGAACATTTTCATGACTACAGAAAAGCAACCCAGGACCCAAGAGCGGTTACTTCCCATTCTTTCCTCTCTCCAGCCCCTGGCAACTGCTGCTTTGGCTGTATGTGGATTTCTCTATTGGGAACAGTTCCTCTCAATAGAATTATACAACGTATGGCCTTTTGTGTCTGACTTCGTCACTTAGCACAATGTTTCCAGGGTTTATCTTATGTTGTAGCATGGATTTCCTTCATTTTTACAGCTGAATGATACCCTGCTGTATGAACAGACCGCATTTGTTTCTCCATTCATTTGTTGCTGGACGTTTAGGTTGTTTCCACCATATGGCTGTTGTGAATAATACTGCTGTGATCATTCGTGTGCAAATTTTTGCGTGGACATAGGTTTTCATTTCCCCTGGTGTAGACCCAGGAGTGGAATCGCTGGGTCACAGAGTCACTCTGTGTTGCCCTATGAGTCATGGCAAAGGCAGCCCCGTTTTCTGGAGCTTTGGCTGAGCACGGCTTCATTTGGCTTCTGCGATCACACAGGTGGGGAGGGGTGGGACCCGGGCCCATCTGACTCTAAAGGCCCTGCCTTTTGCTCTGTAGAAAGAACTTTCCTGGACCCCACATGTTGTATGTGGGAGCTGGCCAGACAGCGGAATTAGATGAAGACTGCAGAGTAGGGCTGGGACAGCAGAGCGTGGTGGGGACTGTGGCAGACAGGAGACCGCGACCCCTTCTAGTGGGGCTAAGCCAGCCACCGGTCGGTCACCAGAGGGACTAGGGCCCAGGAGGCTAGATCTGCAGACCCTTCAAGAGGACACGGAAGCTGGATTTCGAGGTTGCATTTCTTAACTTGAAACAATGGGGAATAAGCAAAAAATGTAAAAGCAGCAAAGCCACAGCTTCTAGGAGATCAGGCCTCTGAGGGACCCCTTCCCACCCTCTGCCGTGTTGCAGGGCGTCCGCACCGAACCAGATCTTGTACTGACACTAAGACGGTCTTTGTGGTGGGTTTGGACCCCACTGGGTCCTGTCCCCGAAGACCGCTGCCTGGTCGCTAGTTGGGCTCCACTTGCGCTGACGCCCTGTTGGAAGGCTCGTGGACGGCCAGCTGCCCCTTGAGAGGCCCGGCCAGCCGGGCAGCTTGCCATCGTCTCGCCACAGGGACCCCGGGAGTCTTGCGCCTGGGCGGAGAGACGAGATGCCGCCCTTCATCTCCAGCGCCTTTCCCCGCAGAGGAGGGTGAGGAGGAGCCAGTGACTCAGCTCTCAGAAGCTGCCTCTGGACTGTAACGTGCTTGCAGAGGTGAGGGGTGGTGGTGTCACACGCCACCCTGCGCCTGTCATGAGCCGTCGGAGGCTCAGCGGGAGGAACACACATGCTTACTTTCCTCAGACAGCTGCCGTTCACATCCCAGCTTAGCCCCTCACAGCCACACGACCCCGACCCTTGATGCCTCAGTTTCCCTCTCCTGGAGGCATGGTCCCTGCTTTGCAGAGGGGTGGTGCTGAGTGCATTTGCCCCTTCCCCTGCCCCAGGGCGTTAACTCTGATGCATTTCTGCCCCCCCCCCCCCCACTTTNCCACTTTTACAGGGAACACGTTCAGCACCCTGGCTGGGCTCGTCTTTGACTGGACAATCGTGAAGGACACGGAGGCCGATGGGTTCTCAGACTCCCACAACGCCCTGCGGTAAGAGGCGCCTCCCCTTTGCAGGGAAGCAGGAAGGGGGCCGTCGGTTGGCTCCGTGCTACCTGGGGGCTTTGATGGTCACGGCTTTTATGATCACTGTCGCCATCTCACCTTCAGCAAGGAGCCCTGGGCTGTCCCCAGGGGACTGAGGAAGGGCACTTCAGCTCACACAGCCGTGTCGNTCCCCTTTGCAGGGAAGCAGGAAGGGGGCCGTCGGTTGGCTCCGTGCTACCTGGGGGCTTTGATGGTCACGGCTTTTATGATCACTGTCGCCATCTCACCTTCAGCAAGGAGCCCTGGGCTGTCCCCAGGGGTGACTGAGGAAGGGCACTTCAGCTCACACAGCCGTGTCAGGACCTTACAGCGTCCGCAGCCCGCTGGGGGCCTTTGTGTGGGATGTCATCCAGGGGGCGGGGTGCCCAGCTGTGAAAGAGAAAACTTGTCCCGGGCGATGGACGCTGTCACGGGGTACAGGGAACAGTGGCCTCAGGGCAGCCCTCCGCTGGGGACGGGTTAACGGGGGGACGGGTTTCGGCCAGGAGGACAGCCCTTCACAGGCACAAGAAGCTGTGTCCCTCAGCCCTGCAGGATGCAGACAGACTCCTTATGAGACAGGCTCGTTAAGTGTCTCGCCTCACTCAGTGCCCCCACCAGCCACACGGGCTCACATGCCACTGTTTTTGCAGTTTTTCAGACCTAGAAACCAAGGTTTAAGCCACTTGTCTGGCTGATAAGTGGCTGGACCTAGAAGCTGAGCTCAGATCTCTACACATCTGCACTATCCAATATGGTAGCCGCCAACCCAACCCAACCCTGGCTCTTTACATTTAGATGAACAAAATGACAACTCCAGTTCCTCAGATGTCCTGGCTGTGTTCCAGGGGCTTGTTAGCTCTGTGGCTTGCGGCTACTACACATTGGACGGAGCAGACTCGGAGCAGGAAGAGCTGATGGCCAGAGAGGTGGTGGTGCAGACCCGAGGTCATACCCCTACTACACTGCTTGGCCTCATCCCTTATTAAGCCAAATTTTAAAGACCTCTTTAGGGGAGGAAGATTTCATTTTTTGTTGTGAGTATCCCCTTGTAATCTTAATTTTTTTTAAATCTGTTTTATTGATGGGGCGCCTGGGTGGCTTAGTCGGTTGAGCGTCTGACTTTCGCTTAGGTCATGATCTCACGTTCATGGGCTCGAGCCCCGCGTCGGGCTCTGTGCTGGCTGCCAGCTCAGAGCCTGAAGCCTGTCTCAGTCTGTGACTCCCTCTCTCTCTGACCCTCCCCTGCTCACGCTGTCTCTCTCTCTCTCTCCTAGAAATAAAAATAAATAAATAAATAAAATAAAATAAAATCTGTTTTATTGAATTCCGGTGTGGTTAACATACAAGGTTGCATTCAGGTGCATAGTGTGGGGATTCGGCACTTGCATGCGTCACCCAGTACTCACCACGACAAGCGCCTTCCCGAATCCCCATCACCTACTTCACCCGTCCCCCTCCACCCACCTCCCCGCTGGTCCCGTCAGTTTGTTCTGCGTAGTTAGGAGTCTGTTTCCTGGTTTGCCTCTGTCTTTTCTTTTTCCTTTCCATGTTTGTTTTGTTTCTTAAATTCCACACAGGAGTGAAATCACATGGTGTTTCTCTGGCTGACTTACATCACGTTGCATTGTAATCTTGAGCTCCGAGGAAGACTTAATTTAAAAAAATTGCAGCTTTTTGCAGCCTACAGAAAAGTCGCAAGTATAGCACAATCCACAGAGTGGTTTCCCTGAACCGTCTGAGAGCAAGTTGTCAGCCTCGCGCCGCTAATTATTTTACTGTGAGTTTCCAACTGCTGAGGACCTTTCCCTGCGCACCTACAATACGGTCATCAAAGTGCGGAGATCGACACTGTCTGTGGGCGTCAGATCCCGCCAAGCCTAGTCCGTCTGTCCCGAGTCTGTCCCCCTTGGGAAGCAAAAAACCCACCCAGAGTCACCTGCTGTATACTGTTCGGTCTCGTGGTCCCTATCAGCCTAGGACAGTTTCTCGGTCTTTCTTTGACCTTGATGCTTGTGAAGATTATAGTCCATTTGTTCTGTAGAATGTTCCTTGTGGCAGGGTCACATGATATTCCCTCCTGATGAGTCAGCGCTTTGCATCTTGGGCGGGAACATCACAGAGGTGAGATCCTGTGTCCTGAGTGTATCTGATCCTGACCTCGTGGGTCTCTCAGCAACGCTGTTCCCTGTTGTCACCTGGGTGAGATGGGGTCTGGTCACTGCTTTACCACTTAGCAGTTAGTAAGTATTTTGTGGGGAGTTCAGGGCCTGGTCTTTGATTTATAGTTTTTTTTTTATTTTTAATGTTTTATTTATTTTAAAAATTTTTAATGTTTTATTTATTTCTGAGAGGGAGGGAGGGAGGGAGAGACAGACAGACAGACAGACAGACATCGTGAGCAGGGGAGGGGCAGAGAGAGAGGGAGACACAGAATCAGAAACAGGCTCCAGGCTCTGAGCTGTCAGCACAGAGCCCGACGCGGGGCTCGAACCCACGAACCGTGAGATCATGACCTGAGCCGAAGTCGGACACTCAACCGACTGAACCACCCAGGCGCCCTGATTTATAGTTTTAAACCTCCAGCTCTGGGCCACTAGGTGCATTTCCTGTCATGACAGCCCCGTGAGCTCCCGGGCACTCTGGTCTTGAGCGGAATGTTCACCAAACTCTAAGGCGCTGAGGCGTGTTGCCACCAGAGTGTCCTGGGTTTTCATTAAATTCAGGATGTGACGCCTAATAAAACCGGGCAAGGAAATACATCCCAACAGAACACAGCACCCGGCAGGTCTTGGGGGAATGAACGCGTGTCCAGCCCTGTTCGAGTGGAAAGGCGGGCTGACTCGTAAGTCACAGGCTGCAAGAGAGAGACTGTACGCAAAGGGCCCCTCAGGCCCTCCCTGCTTCCAGCCTGCCCTGTGGGGAGGGTCACCACATCCTGACCTCTCTCCCGACCTGGGGCTTCTTGCCTCAGCCCAGCCCCAGGACGGTAAGATGTGTGTGATCCCCTCTTCCCGACACCTGAAGGAGGGTCCTTGAGAAGCCTTTCCCGGCGGCAGGAGCCGGCCCAGAGGGGTGGGCACAGCGTGGCGCCACCCTGGCTGGGTCCGTGGCCTTCATGGTTTCTGTGGACCGCACCTGTCACATCTGTGAGATGTGACGATTCGACGAAGCGGGTGGTCTCCCTAGTCTGGTGTTTCCCAGAACCACATTGAAAAGGCAGATCACTAGCCTCGGTGTAGACAGAGACCTGGGCCAGGGGCCAGGAATCTGCGTCTCTCATAGGGAGGTTCCAGGGTCTCATTTGTAGGCAACACCACTCAGGTTAGCGCCCGGCCCTCCTCGGAGGTGCCAGCAGACGGGGAATGCGTTCGGGTCTTCGGTTCCACATCCTGGGTCTGATGCCACGTCCCTCTTCCAGAACCCTCATGGTCCTGGAGTCCACGTACATCCCCCTTCCTCCACCTCCGAGACGGAGAAGGTGGCCAAGCAGTGGGACACCATCCGGTGTCCGGGACGAAGGCTAGGAGCTCCAAGCTCAAGGCGCGCATCCAGGGGGCCGTCTACACGGTGGGCTCCTGGGCTCCCCGGGGGGCCGCTCCGCTCTCCCCACGCACACATCTAGGAGTGGAATCGAGCTGCTCTACTGTGAAAGCCCCGCTGTTCGTGCTGTGGGGGCTTCAGGCTGTAATTCTAGATTTCTGGGGTTTTTTTTTTTTTTTTGGTTTTGTTTTTGGTTTTGGTTTTTTTTAGCCACAGCTTTCAAGAAAGGTAGTTGGGGGAACCAGAGTGCACTGTCTCCAGACTCACAAAGTATTTGGGCCATTGTTGTCTTTGTTTAAGTTTATTTATTTATTTTGAGAAAGACGGAGGCCGCACAAGTGGGGAAGGGGAATTGAAAGAAGACAGAGAATCCCAAGCAGGCTCCGTGCCGTCAGCACAGAGCCTGACAGGGGCTCGAACCCATGAACCGTGAGCTCATGACCTGAGTGAGCTGAACCCAAGAGTCGGACACTTAACCAACTGAGCCACCGAGGCACCCTGGTCCATTGTCAGTTTTGAGGGAGGTCCAGTGTTGAGTGGGATTTTCATTAATTAGCTGATTTTCAACAAATATCTGCCTGTCCCAGGAGAGGGCTGCATCCAAGCATTTTGGACTCGGAAAAGCCTGGGGGCCTCAGGTGTCCCGCATGCTGTTTGCTCCTGGGCCCCGCTTCGAACCCCGGGACTGGTGATTCCATCTGTGGAGGGCTCCTCACCCCACCCGCCCCAGGTCCTCACTAGCACCTGCTTCTCCATCAGCGCCCATTGGGGGAGGGGTCCTGCTTCTTCCCTGCTCCTTGGGGGCCCACGTCTGCCCTGCCCCTGCCTCCTTCGAGCTACAACCCAGTGGGTGCCCGGGGGGCTCAGCCAGTGAAGCATCCAACCTTGGCTCAGGTCATGATCTCGCGGTTCGTGGGTTCGAGCCCCGCGTCGGGCTCGGTGCTGACAGCTCGGAGCCTGGAGCTGCTTCATATCCTCTGTCTCCTTCTCTCTGCCCCTCCCTGGCTTGTGCTCTCTCTAAACAACAAACAAACAAACAAACACACACCCAAAGAAATATCCATGGGATGATGATGGACCACATCTCCACCTGAGACCATGTATTTGTGACTCTGTGGATGAGAATCGTTTCCTTGTGAAGTCTTCTCCCCTGGGAGGAGTCGTCCGCAGATCAGAGGCAGTGGAAGGTGGGGGCCCCATAGACACGGGTAACCTGAGGGGTGCGCTTGACCTGAGACTGGGGGTCTTTCTCCCATTTCCAGTCTCTGACGCCTTTTCCTGCCCAGGAGGCCGCAGCGTGGGGTGAGAGCTGGGCAGGGTGGGGCCGAGCGCTCACCGGGGACATGCATCTCTGCCCCTTTTCAGCGTCACCAGTCACTTCCCAGCCTCCCTGGATGTTAGGCTTTTGTGGGGGGCCCCCGAGCCCCTGTTGGCCACAGTATGTGTGGATATCGCTCCTCATTTTTCTTTCTGTTTCATTATGATTGTACCTTGTGCTACGATGTGTGTAACGTGAAGGGACTTGCTCGGCACGTTTGGTGGTGTGTGCTGTGTGCGCAGGTCCCTCTGGGGCTTTGGGGGACGGCAGGTGTGGGGCTGGGAGCATTGCCTTGTTTCTGTTCCCCTAACTTCTCTGTCTATACCCGTGCACCCTGAAAAGTTGTAGATTCTTTCTCTTGCCCACACCGCTCTCCGTCCCCAGCCACACCTCACCTTTCCTGCCCTCCTCTTTGTTCCGGGCATGTGCGCCCTGCTGAGATCAGGCTGACGATTTTGGAGAACGTCCTTCTGAACCCAGCTTATGACGTCTGCCTGATGGTGGGGACCTCCATTCGCTATCAGGTGCAGAAGATCCGGCAAGGAAAGATCACAGGTGGGTCCTGACTCAGCAAGGTAGTCATGGCAGGGACCCCTTGTTCTTGTGGNTTTTTAAAAAAAAAGTTTACCCGTGTTTCCTGGTCAGAGCACAGGGTGTCAAGGGGCTTGGGGACAAGTGTGTCACCCGTCCATCCGAGGGCTCTGACGTGGGTCCGGGCAGGTCCTTCCTAGGCTGGAGGTGACTCTGTGACGCAGGGCGCTCTTTCTGCCCCTCAGAGCACGAGAGCTGAGAACCGAGTCCTTCTGGGCAGGACGCAGGGTGGGGGCTGAGAGCTGAGCCCCAAATGCGAAGGAGGGACAGGCAGCAAGGCTAAGGGTGGGTGAGGTGGCGAAGGCGACTGAGGGGCTCACCTGGGTTAGTTCAGGTGTCGCACAGCCCAGGAGACCCGCACACCCCCAGGCACCGAGGGAGCTTGTGGGTTTCGCCACCAGTAGGGAAATCAAAGAGCTGGACACACGAGAGACGCCCCAGCGCAGGAAATAGGTTTGTTGCCTCCCTTTCATCAGCGAGATGATGAGACGGAAAATTCCTCCGAGGATAAACACACCTGTGTGATTGATGGTTGCGCCTGGCACGGCTCTGGAGAAGATTCCAGACAGATGCCTTGAGAACTGAGCGAGCAAAGGTCTGCCACGAGCCAGTCATACAAATGGAAACTCTCTCCATTCATTTTAGACGGACTGGGTTTGTTTGTGTTTTAATTGAGACATAATTCACATCACTGTCATCTTAAACAAGTTGATGAGACAGGAACGTCAGGACTGATGGCATTACAGGGGACATGAATTTCAGCCGCCGTCTGCCTTGCATGGCATCCTGCGTTGCCTCAGAGAGTTATAGGTTAGGGGACAGTCCCGTGGACTTACTAGCATGCACATATCTGTCACCCCAAGTTAATTCTCTCTGGGTTCTCATTTTTTGATTCTCCTTCCTTAAAAATATAATTTTCTTCTTCCATAATTTTATTTCCCTTCTGTCCGCCCCTGTTTATCTGGTGACCTGCTGTCTTGCGAGCGTGTTTATTGAACACCTACTGTGTGCCACAGCCTGCTGGGTGCTGCGTGGAGAGGGGCTCTCGGAGCTCATAGTAGGGGCTTCTGTGTCACCCGCAGGGCCTTGTTCCCAGGGAGGGGGTACAGGTGTCTCCCCTCGCTTCTCAAGCCTGTTGGTGTTTGAATTGCTTGCGGACCTGACTGGCACAGTAACCAAATTCCCAGACAGAAGAAACCCTAGGAAGGACATGCTGAGCGAGGGGATTGGAATAGTGGAGCTGAGATCAAACACACCGAAGCTGGGAAAATCAACTGCATAGACAGGTGTCGGTGTCCCAGGTGTGGACGGGACTTAGAACCCGGCACACCCTTGAGCTGTGGCTGCCCAGCACGGAGTCACAGGAGCTGCGTCAGCAGATGCTGCAGTTCGAGGCAGGGGAGTGAGCTCCCCAGGGTCCTGGGCTCAGACCGCGTCCTCGTGCTCATCCTTGGCGCCTGCACGGGGTGGGGGGATTCGAAGCACATCCGGAGCGTCAGGCGGGGTCGGGAGGGGTCACAGAGCCTGTCTCCTAGGAGCACGTGGGCCTCCTGGCTTACAGACGGGCAGCCTTGGGGATGACCCTTGACCCTCTGCGGGCGGTAGACGGGCGGTCTGGTGTCCCAAGAGCCGCCTTCCTGCTTTGACAGACAGAGAGTGACCCTTCCCATCTGCAAACCCTTCTGTATGCGGCGCCTCTTACAAGCAGCAAGTTCTGCATTTGTAAGAGGTGTTTGAGGAGTCAAGCCCCTTGTTTTCATTGTCTTAGGGTTTTGTAAATATACTGTTGTGTAAGATCTTGTGAGAATCTGTATATTCATTTGGAGAATGGCCAGAATGTCCTATTCACTTGGAGAACTTTAACTAAGGGAGGGAACTAGGGCTTCAGAAAACAGCATAAAGTAATCCCGCTTTATCGAGCACCGGCATTATTTGAGCACAGCATGGACCTTTGATGCGCTGCTGCCGTATTCTGAACGTACAGTCTGCGGGCATCACAGCCCAGCCTGGCTGGGCTTCCCCAGTTAGAGCCGGGGAAACGGGCTGTGTGGACGCCAAGCGAGTCTCATCTCTGGTGTGCACTGGAGTCTAGGAGGGCCTGTTCACACTCTGACCACGGGGCCCCCAGAGTTGGATCCAGAAGCTCCGGGGTGTGGCCGACCATTTGTAGTTGGCAGGTGACGCCTGTGGTCCAGGGACCGCACTCTGAGAATCTCTGGTGGGGGCACTTTCTTGGGGGCTTGTTGGAACACAGCAAGACACCCTAAGCCGGCAATAGACTGGTTGCCTCCCTTTTCGAGTTCCCATTGGAATTCTTGGGAATTCTGGAGAGTGCTCCAGCTGAGATCCCTCCTGGCCCGTGTCCCGGTCGCCTCCCGGGGCCGGCCCTGGGCCGGGACCCAGAGAGGATCGACGAGCGGGCTGCCGTCCGTGGTTCTCCGCAGCCTCTCTCTCTCCTCGGGGGCTGGGACGCGGCCGCCCCTGCGGGCTCCGTGGGTGGGCTGCTGGGTGGGACCGTGACGGACCGGGGAGAAGTCCTGGGAACATGCTCGCGGCCTCTTTGCTTGGCTCCCAGGCCCCGCTGTGGGGCACCCGGGGCTTCCAGTGTGGTTTCTGCAGCCCCCGTGCTGAGGGTGCGGGCACCCACAGTGCCTGTTCCAGGGGTTGCTGGGGGACACCACGGGCTGATGTGCACCTGGCGCACCAGGCGCAGTCCTGCCGCCTCCTGATCCCGCGGTTGGCGGTAGACGTTGGTGTCGGAAGCGCTCGGGGCCACTCGCGTAGTGGGGGAAACGACGCGGAGGTGGTGGGTTTAGCAGAGCCCCCGTTTCCTTGGGGAAGTTGTTTTCCGTCCTGGCCCAGAATGAGCGCATTCTCTTCTACAGCATGACACGGATGGGGAAGCATGGATGGATGGGCAGGGTGGCAACAGAGAACATTCTAGACTGGGCTCCCAAAGCCTGGTGGGAAACCGTGGGTTGGCGCCGTGTTGGAAACTCCCAGAGGCCACACAGATCCAGTGAGCCCCACGCTGGCCCCTCAGTGCAGTGGTAGCGTTCATTCAACCCTGGATTCTGCAAGCAGCCCGCAGCTGGAGTCGGAAGCTGTGCTTAATTAAAAAAAAAAAAAAAAGCTGTTACGGTCGTCACTGAGAGACTGATCGCCTCTGAAAATTCGTGGAGACGGTCAGCTTTGTGCACAGGCATTAGGAGTAATGTTAACACGTACAGGGTTGAAAACATTATAACACTGTGTGTTAACCTTGCTGGAATTAATAAAAAGTATTGAGAAAAGAAAGTGAAAGAAAGAAGAAGGAGGGCTGGAAGGAAGGAGGGAATGAAGGGAGGGAATGAAGGGAGGGAGGGAAGGCGGAAGGAAGGGGGCCAGGCAGGAAGGTCGGTGGGTCAAGCAGGGGCCCTGGGAGCCTGTTCTGGGGGCTGGGGTGGGACTGACTCATCACCTACTAACGTCTCCTGTCTTCGCTCTTGTCTCTCCCGTGCGGCTCCCTTTTGACTCTGGGAGGCCAGAGCCGTCCACGGCCTCCGAGCAGGAAGAGCTGCAGCTCCAGAGCGGCACCCCGAGCCCCGAGGGAGACCCGCGCCGGCCCGTGGCTGTCGTGGACCAGGACGCGTCGATGGCCATGCCGTGCAGCTGGGACAGTGCAGCCTGGTTCTCAGCCACAGGAGTCTCCCCTCCCCCGGCCGGTCCGCCAGTGCGTGTGCGTGTCCTGCGCGGGACACCTGCTGCTGGAAGCCCTTTTTCTCCCCGAAAGCTCGGCTGGGCTAAAAATAACCCTGTTTTCCCTCCAGGTCTGACAATCAGAAGGCACCGACGGAAATAGCAGCGCGGCTGTGTAGGACTGCTCACCTCGGCGGGGGACGCACCGGAGAGGCTCCCTGGGTGGGAGGCGGTGGCAAGGGCCCAGCCTCGCTCCTCGCCTCCGGGACCATCTCGGGTGTGGGCGGTGCCCACGCTGGCCCGTGGGTCGGCCCTGTTCCTGCCGTGCCCGCTGTCCCTCGCTCGTGTCTCTGCTCGTGTAGGGCTGCTCCCCAGTCCTCCCCGAACTGGTGCACGGAGACAAGCAGAGGGAAGGCCGAGGTCAGGGTGGGTGCCAGAGAGAGAGGGTTTGGGGCGAGTCAGCGGGGCTTTGTCTCCTCCCGGCTTTTCTTCCAGGCTCTGTCCAGACCTGACCATGGCTGTGGGCGTTTGGAGGTTGGGGCCCCCGTGGGCAGTGCAAAGGAGCCCCTAAACCACATGACAGTTGGTAAAAGTCTCAGTGTGGAGGAAGGGGAGGCATTGGACCTACGGAGGAAGGGCGGGATCTGCAAGCTTGGAGGGCCCGTAGGGCCAGAGCTGGGGCCCAGGGGCTGCTGTACCCGACTTCATGCAGCCTGGGAGATGCCCGTGACACCTGTCACCCCTGGTCACGGTGACAGTGCTTCCCTTGTGGTTCCTCGGCGCTGACTCACCCGTGAGCGCCCTGACTGTGTTCAGGCCAGACAGCACTTGGCTGACGCGCAGCAAACCGCCGGGTCCCCTGGTCAGCCGCCACGCGAGCTTGCTGTTTGGTGTGGACCCACGCTGACCGCCTAGTGCCACCAGCCAGGGTCGCCCTGTGTGTCTCAGGTTCCCTTGGGACCTCCCTCCGTCTGGCCTGTGCTGGCGCTGGAGTTCTGGAGGGAGGACGCTCAGGTCCTGGTGCAGGGGAGACCGGTGTAGACAGACGGGGACAGGGCAGTGGTGAGGGGCCAGGAGATGCGAGTGCAGAGGAAAGGCTCCTGGGGGATGATATTCGAGGCGGGTATTTCACAGGAGGGGCTCCATCGTAGGCAGGTGGGCCCGGCAGAGGTACCAGCGGGGGCGCAGGTGTGGGGAGAAAGCTCGTGGCATCTCGGGGGTCAGCGCGCAGCTGGTGTGGGACCCCGTGTGGGCACACAGCCGGAGACCCGGGAGGGAGGGCCGCTCACCTGGGTCGAATGCTGAGTGCCAGGCCCCAGAGGGAAGACCTGTGGATTCAGAGCACTACTTCCTGGGGATTCAGTGGGTAGAAATCCTGTGGATTAAGAGCATAGACCTACTGTGGATTCAGATGTAGACCTACTGTGGATTCAGAGGTAGACTCACTTTGGATTTGAATCACAGACTCACTGCGGATTGGGAGTGTTGACCTACTGTGGTTTGAGCGTGTAGCCTGACTGTGGATTTAGATGTAGACTCACTGTGGATTGAAGTATAGACCTACTGTGGATTCAGATGTAGACCTCCTGTGGATTGAGATGTAGACTCACTGTGGATCCAGATGTAGACCTCCTGTGGATTGAGATGTAGACTCGCTGCGGAATCAGATGTAGACTCGCTGCAGATTGAGAGTGTAAACCTACTGGGGATTCAGATGCAGACTCACTGTGGATTCAGAGCACAGACCTGCAGTGGATTTAGTCCAGACCATCTGTGGACCGTCCAGCCAAGTCTGAGTGAGCCCTTGCACAGTCAGTGTGGGGTGTGCAGGTTGCTCCTGAGGGACCTGAGAGACCACCGCAGCTTCCGAGGGCCCAGGCTGCTGGTGGTCATTAGGTGTCACCATGACTAGCAGCTCTTCTTTCTCCTTGGAGGAGAGCAGGCGAGCGGTCGTGGGGCCCCGGGGCCGGTGGGGCCTGGCACCAGCCCCCTCCTCCGCTGCCCGCCCCTGTGGCCTGAGTGCTCAGGCTCTGTTGCTCGCCTGTTTTGTAGGGTTCGCAGTCCAGCCCGGGGACAGGTGGGTGCTGGACATCAGCCGCCTGTATGAAATCACCATCGAAGTGCTTGACCGGTCTGGCAACAAGGGCTACCTGTCCGACGTGAGTGGGGGCCTTGGGATCCCGGGGGCCTCTCAAGACGTTGTGAGCCTGTGCGTCTGCACCCCCGGCCCCCTCCCTGTAGGGCTGGGGAGGGGAGAGGGAGCCCCAGGCAGCACAGCCCACGGAGGTGGTGATGGGGAAGCAGGGTCCGCCAGCTGCCTTCCTGCTCCCTCGTCATTAGCCCGAGACTCGCCCTCATTCCGCCGAGGACCCGTCTTTCCCTGCTCTGCAGAGGATCGGGGAGCACGTCCTGACCTTTCCCTGCGGGGCCAGGAGCGCCTTTGACCTGGAGGTCCCAGGGGGCCGAGGCCACCGTCCGTTGGCTTTCTGGCTCTAGACAGAGGCAGGGGGAGCGGAGTCTCGGCACAATTTGTGCCTTCGTGAGAGGTTTCCGGGACCCTCAGGCGGACCATCTGGGACCTTCCTGGTGGCTTCTGGGGTTTTCGAAGGAGGAGGCAAGGTCCCCCTCAGGCAGCTTTGAGGTCATCGCTTTCCTCGTGTTACAGAACAAAGACCCTGTCGATCACCCTTTTTTGGGGGTCGTGGGTGGGGAGAAGCTCTCATGGATGTTGACGACCTTTCTTGTGGTTTGGCGCTTAGTGGTTTCCTTGCTGGGACCCAGGGTCTGAGAAGGCGGACATGGGCCTGCGCCCAGGAGCGCTGGGCCCTCGGGCCACGCGGGGAGGGGCGCCCAGAGGGGGACAGCCCTGGTCCCCGCGGGTTGCGCAGCCTGCTTTCTTCCCCGCCCCTCCCATCGGAGGCAGGGTCAGTGGGATTAGAGCCTTTCACGTCTGAACCCCGAGCCTGGAGCGCGGTCACAGAGCGGACAACCACCGCCGTTTGTTTTCCTTTTTAATTGAGGTGTAACTGACACCTAACGTCATATGCGTTTCAGGTGCACAACACAGCAGTTCAGTATTTGTGAACGTTGGGAAACGATCGCCGCAGTAACTGTGAATATCCATCACCGTATGTAGTCACACATCTCTTTCTTGTGATGACACTTTTGAGATCTACCGTTAGCAACGTTCAGCATGCACACGGTACTATTAACTACAGGCGCCATGCTGTACACTACATCCCCGGGAGTTGTTTATTTTATAACTGGAAGTTTGTGCCTTTTGACTCCCTTCCCCCACTTGCTGCCCCACACCCCTGGCCAGCAACCCCCAGTGTGTTCTCTGTATCTATGAGTTCCTTTTTTTTAGGTTATACATATCAGTGAGATCATACAGTGTTTGTCTTAACTCTGACTTAATTCACTTAGCGTAATGCCCTCAAGGCCCATCCAGGGTGTTGCAGACGGTAGGATTTCCTTCTTTTTTACGGTTAAATAGTATTCCTGTGTGTGTGCGTGTGTGTGTATGTGTGTGTGTATGCGTGTGCGTGTGTGTGTATCTTCGTTATTCATCCATCAGTGAGCACTTAAGTTATTTCCAAATCTTGGCTACTGTAAATAATGCTACAATGACATGGGAGTAACTTAATATTTTTGTGGGTGAGTGTTTTCATTTCCTTTAGTTAAATACCCAGAAATGGGTATTATTTGAGAGGATCGTGTTGTTTTGAATGAAGGAGTGGGCACGTGTCCAGGCTTCAGCCAGGGCCGCAGCCGAGGTCTCCTGACGCCCACGGCAGAGCAAACACCACCCAGAGACCCTGCCCTCGCGGGCTGACGTTCTAGCAGACACAGGGGGAGGCGGTAATAAGCCGACGCAAACCATGGAAAAAGTAGGGTAGGCGAGGGGAGGGTGGCCAGGTGACGTCAGGGAGCCGGGGAGTCGGGCTCCCCTCACCGATCAGGAAGCGGTTATAGGGCTCAGAGGCTCAAGAGGGTCGACCTCCTTGAGGTGGTGGCAGTCGCTCTTGAGGAACCCGTGCCGCACACCCCTGAGGCGGGGTTTCCCTGGGACCCCGAGGAGGGGGTTCTTCAGGGCTCTTCCTGGGTGCCTGCTTCCAATGGCCAGACATCCCGATGGTCTGCGGTGTGTGGCGGAGGCATCGGAGGCCGCCGACGGAGCTTGCTGCCCCCAGGTGGGATTAAGGGTGAAGATAATGTAGACGTGTCCCCAGTCAAGGCTTCCTGACTGGACGAGTTCGAGGAGAAAGATATGAGTCTCTTCTTTTACCTTTCTTCTGTCTTGATAACAGTTAAGATCAGGTTTATTTGCATGTAACAAAATCGAAAACACTGGCTTAGTCAATAGAGTTTCTCTCTCTTCCAGGTGCGCGGTCTCACCTGGGGCTAGCATGGCAGCTCTGTGGCCTCAGGGACCTACGTTTGTACCCTTCGTCCTTCTAGTGTGTGGCTTCCATCCTCAGGGTTGCCTCACAGTCTAGCATGGCTGCTGGAGCTCCAGCCATCCCATCTGTGTCCCACACAGCAAGAAGAGGAAAGAGCTCTCCTCTCAGCTACGTTAGATTCTTGTAACAGCCTTGTCGGGAGTTTAAAAGAGCAGTTTCTAGGGGCCCCTGGGTGGCTTAGTCGGCTGAGCGTCTGACTTTCACTTAGGTCAGGATCTCGCGGTTCGTGGGCTCGAGCCCCGCGTCGGGCTCTGTGCTGACTGCCAGCTCAGAGCCTGGAGCCTGCTTCAGTCTGTGACTCCCTCTCTCTCTGACCCTCCCCTGCTCACGCTGTCTCTCTCTCTCCTAGAAATAAATAAAACACTAAAAAAAAAAGAGCAGTTTCTGCCTGCATCTCACCGGCCACAGCTGAATCCAGGGGCCATACGCAGCTTCAGCAGAGGCTGGTAAATATCCTAGGAGGACACATTCCTAACCCTAACGAAAGGAGGGTTCTTTCTTTAAGGAAGGGGGAGCACAGAAACTAGGAAAGCAACTCTCGGGGGTGGTTTGCTTGTCCGTCTGTCCAGTCGCCCTGCAGACCGTCCTGGGCACATCGTTGGTGTACAGTCGGGGCTGGGGAGACCGAGATCCAGGGCGACGTCGCACCCTGCGCCCTGGGTGCCAGCGGTCTGTGGGGAAGGCAGCTGCTCAGACCCCTGCAGGGAGCGTGATGGAGGGAGATGAAGGGCCCCGCGGGGGACAGGGCAGCAGTGGACACAGAAGCAGAAGGAGGCCGTGGAGGCAGGAAGCGTGGCCTGTCGAGGGCACTAGAAAGAGTCAGTCCTCGGGGAGGTAAGAGGCTGTGAAGTCCCCCTGGGTCAAGGAGGGTCAAGGAGGGTCAAGGAGGGTCAAGGAGGGTCAAGGAGGCTGGGCGAGGGGCTAGGTATGCATTCTATTCTCACCTGGCCGTGGGCAGCCGGTGAAGTCAGGGAAGGAAGAAGTCAGGTCCACGTGTAAGGTGGGCACGGCTCAGCTCTGCCCCCCACCCCGCCTCACATCTAACTTCCTCTGTGTATTTGGACTTTGCAGGGGGCGCGGGGGGGCTGCCTAAGTCCCTGTGTAGCCCCCACCCCAGTCACTTCCAGCTTCTGTCTGCTGCAGGGGTGGAGACCCTTGGCCCACCTGCGGGTTACTCTCTGGGAGCCCCCAGTGCCCGGCCCTGAGGACCCCGCCCAGCTCCCCGGCCCCACAGTGTCCGTAGGACCGAACNGGGGGGCCTTCACCTCCATCCACCGCCCCTCTCCGTCCATCCCTTGGTCCTAGACCGAGTGCGTATCCCTGCGAAGGGGCCCGTGGCTCCATCCGCTGGAAACGTAAACTGTCAGCGCTGAGGGCCTCTTGACGTCTGGACTCACCCTCTCGTTCCGCAGATCAGGAGACGGAGGCCCAGAGTGGATGTCCGGCCTGACGTGTGCGGACCCTCTTCCGTCCGGCTTGGCCCGTTCAGGAGTGTGTGCTTTGCGACCCACCGAGGGGCCCGTGTGGCTTATGAGTGTCCTTCATTAGCGGTGGTGACTCTTACCCTTTCTCGCTGGCACGGAGTTCTGTGGCTCTGGGATGCCGGGACGCGAGGCGAGCGACACGTGAAGGTGTAATTCAGTTCGGCTGCTGTTAGTTATAGGATGTGCGGTGCCTTCGTGCAACCTTTCCCTTTGGGCTGGTGGTGAGAAAAATCCTTGGGCAGGTTCACAGGGACCTGCTTTGCGCACAGTCAGGTTTTGCTGGTTGTAGCGTTGGGACCCGGGTAAGAACGAGGGATCTGGAGTCGGAACAGACTGGGTGACCTTGGACACGTTGCTTCACTTTGCTGCGGTTCATGTTTTCCAGCCGTAAAATGGGGATGATAAGGATAGTTGGTAATAGCAAGGGCCATTTCTTTTTTTAATGTTCACTTATTTTTGACACACTGTGGGGAGGGGGGCAGAGACAGGGCGGAGCATCCGATGCAGGGTCCCAGCTGTCGGCACAGAGCCCGACGTGGGGCTCAAACTCACAAACTGTGAGATCGTGACCTGAGCCAAAGTCAAGAGTCAGATGCTTAACCGAGTGAGCCACGCAGGCTCCACCCCCACCCCGCACCTTGAATCTCTATGGTAATCCCATGAGGCACAAGTTCTTGTTATACCCATTTTACGGAATGGGGAGACTGAACCTTGTAGAGGTTCACCTGCTTATGGGCACGCAGCTGGCCAGTGACAACGTCATTCTAGTTGTGGGGACAGAGAAACAAATGACCACGTGCAAAGTGACGGTAGGAATAAGGGCAGTTGAGCTGGGAAGGAAGGTAGCAGGTGACAAAAGTTCTGCCTTATGTGGTCAGAGAAGGCCCCTCGGAGGAGGTGATGTTTGAGCAGAGAGGCTGAGTGAAGCAGGTCCAGGGCGGAAAAGCCAAAGGCCCTGATCATGCTTGGCCGTTCACGTGCAGAAAAAGGGCTGTTCTGATGGTTTCAAAATCTGGGCACGCAGCAAAGTAGAGTCTGCGGTGGGGGCGCCCCCGGGCTTTTGAAACTGCCTGTGTCTGTGCACACGTGTGCGGATGTGTGCAGGGAAGGATTCCTGGAGAGGTGATAACCAATAGCAAATTCAGAAAAATATTGGGAAAAAAAGTTAAAAGGACAGAATTCTCATTGGCGTGTGATTCCCTTTCCTGCTGGGGGTTTAATGTGTGTGCCCGGCCGAGAGAACCTGTGTCCCGTAGGCCTCAGCACGTGGGCACCGTGGCCCCTCGAGGGCGCGTGCATCTAGAAGCCGTCACTCAGGGGCCTCCCCTCCGTAGTGAGGCGGCGACGGGCTGGGGCGCTGCTGTGGGTCCGGGACCGCGGGTGCCAGCCAGGTGGCTGTCAGTCTGCGTCTGTGAGCTGAGGAATTCTACAGCCATGATGGGGGTGCAGGCGTGGGGGGAGCCGGGTGAGGGGTCAGGGGCCCTGAGCAGCGGGTCCGTCGGCCCGGTCGTGGCAGGTGGCTACAGAAGTAGACCGGCGCCCTGCCGAGAGCGGAGCTCACGACGCTGGGCCGGAGCGGAAGGAGCCGGCCCCCTCTGGGCCCTGGGAGCTTCGGCTCAGCCCAGGCTCAGGACACCCGGGCGCCCTTGTTCCTACCTGCCATCACTTTGCATGCGGTCCTCTGTTCCTCTGTCCCCACAGCTAGAATGGAGTTCCGTCCAGCTGCGTGACCGTAAGCAGGTGAACCTTTACAGAGTTCAGTCTCCCCTTCCATAAAATGGGTATGACAAGAACTCGTGCCTCGAGGGAT
>NW_027531872.1:127386-128790 GCF_008692635.1 Crocuta crocuta | reverse complement strand
TGGGGGTGGGGGCGGGCGGGTGGCTCAGTCGGTTAAGACATTCTGGTCTCTCCCCGCAGAGGGTTCGGTGACCGGATGTCCTGCCCCGAGCAGCATCAGCACTCAGGGCCCCAAGGATTCTGGGACAGCAGAGCTTGGGAAAGCCAGACCCGGACGAAGCTGTCAAGTCCGGTGTGCGTTCCAGCCGTTAAACTAAGGACTCACTCGATCTGTGTTAACGGTGGCCGCCACGCGCCCAGCAAGCCGGCCGTGCCGAGCTAGAACCCTGCCCGGTGGGCGTGGGGCTGGTGCCGATGCGGCCCCTGCGTGTGTCCGGGCCATGCCCACGGCAGACATCGCTAACGGATCCGGGCATTACCGCCCAGTACTGATTCCACCCTCGGAACCAGCTCCGTGGACCCCAGTCAGAGTCCCAGGTGTGCGCAGCTCCGGTTCTGAGTGATGTTGGGACGGGCGGGCGCTGAGGAATCATTCAGGCCGAGAGCGGGGACTGCCACGTTCCTGGTCGTGACCACATTGTGATGACCAGTCTGTCAGGCTGGTCTGTTTCCGACGGTCAGTTGTAGGCTTTGCTTTTCAATTTTGTTTGTATTACTGTGTATAAATAAGTTATATAGTCCCAAAGTGAAACCTATATTAGAAAGATACTTAGGGGTCCCTGGTGGCTCAGTTAAGCATCCGACTCTTGGTTTCGGCTTGGGTCATGATCTCACGGTTCGCGAATTTGAGCCCCACGTCGGGCTCTGCGCTGACAGAGCAGAGGCTGCTTGACATTCTCTGTCCCCCTCTCTGCCCTTGTCTCTCAAAATAAATAAATAAAACCTAAAAAAAAAAAAAAAGAAAGCTACTTAGAAATCTCACGTCCATCCCTTTCTGGGGGAAGCCAAGAGTTTCATGGGGGCTATTGACTACTGGGGGGTCAGCACCCCTAACCCCTGTGTGGCTCAAAGGTCAATTGTACATACAAATATCACATTGCTATGCTGTACGGCCAAAACCAATACAATGTTATATGTCAATTATATCTCAATAAAAGTTAAGAAAGTGAATAACTAAATTTTTTTAAAAAGTGCACATTTCCCTACAGACTCACCAGCAGAGTGTGTGCTCAGACTTTCAGATTCTTGCTAATCACACAGTTAAGAAATAGTATCACAGGGTCGTTGTAATTTCCCTTGTCTTTTTAAAAAAAAAATGCTTTGTTTTCTCTATGTTCTTCATTTCTCATGCAGTTTGCTGCGATTATAGACGAAAACACGCCCTACCTGTAATGAGGCCTGAGGCAGATCAGGGAGGTAGACCCCAGACCCATCATTTCCATGCAGTACGCGGACACGAGGCAAAGCAGGGACCAGAGAGCAAGCTGCCCGGCCCGGCAGGCTGGAAGCCGACGGGTGAAGGGGG
>NW_027531872.1:126133-127227 GCF_008692635.1 Crocuta crocuta | reverse complement strand
GGTGCTACCGTGCAGGCGTGACGCGGTCGCACCTGTGCTTTGGGAAGGGACGTCTGTCAGTCCTTGGGAGGGCAGGTGGGGTCCCACGGGGAAGCTCCGGTAAGTAGGTGGCTGGGGCCACCTCAGCGAGACCCTCTGGGGCAGAAGATGAGGTGAGCCCAGCAGGGAGCCAGGGAGCAAGTCTGCATTTATTTCTGAGAGAGAGAGAGAGAGGGAGGAGGGAGGGAGGGAGGGAGAAAGCGAGCCCATGCACAAGCAGGGGAGGGGCGGGGAGAGAGGGAGACAGAATTCCAAACAGGCTCCAGATTCTGAGCTGTCAGCACAGAGCCCGACGCGGGGCTCGAACCCACAAACCATGAGATCATGACCTGAGCTGAAGTTGGACACCTAACCGACTGAGCCCCCCAGGTGCTCCCTAAAAATGGTTTGGATTTGTCCTTGTTTATTGAGTACTTTTAGGACTTCATATTCACTCTTTCTTTCAACAAATGATGATTGAGCACCGGCTATGGGCCAGGCCCTGTTCTAGGTGCTGGGAACAAAACAGGCAAAAAATCTTGCCCCGCCCCGCCCGAAGCTTGTCTGCACGTTGTAGAAAGTGCGGGAGACTCCGTGGAGTAAAAAGGACACAGACCACCAGCAAGGACAGGCTGTCTGCCTCCCCTCCCTCATCTGGGCTGTTTCTTTGTGGGATTGCTTTATGCCTTTTACAGCCACACGGCTGTGACCAAACTATACAGTCAGCTTTGTATCCAGCTCTTTGTAAACTCACTGCCTAGGGACCCGTGTGACCTCCCCTCGTGTGACCGCCCGTCGGGGAGCCGAGGGTCCCCAAGGCTACGGAGGAGGGGTCCAGACTGGGGGTACATCCACGCGCTGCGTACTTAGGCAGCCTGCGCTGTGGGTTGTAGATCGTTGCCTGTGATTTGCTGTAATAGGTAATCGTGTGACAGATCGACTCTGTGCTGAACTTGCTTCTGTCCTTCGGGTTCTGTGGTTCAGTTAGATTCTAGGTGAGTAGTTCCTGGGTTCAAGGGCAAGCGCTGTGGGTATTTTCAAGGCTTTCACTGATTATTTTACATAAGAGGCAAGTC
>NW_027531872.1:121723-125993 GCF_008692635.1 Crocuta crocuta | reverse complement strand
CCCGCAGTATATCAGAGCGAGGACACAGTTCTTCCCAGAGCCCTCGTAAGCCTTTGATCTTGACGACAGCACTGGTAGTTTTGCTGATGAGCAAACCAAGTTCAGAGAGGAGCTGGGGCTCGCCTGACCTCTGCAGGGGTGAGTCAGCAGCAGGGCGAGGCCTGCCCTGCACAGCCTCCCGGAGGAAGGCTGACGCTCCCCCCCCCCACACTCTGTGGACCCCCTCCTCCTTCGCCTTGGTGACCCTCAGCTCCTCAAAGGAGATGCTGTTCAAAGGAGGTCGCAGACCCTGGGTCCTTGAGCCTTCCAAGTTCTTCCGGAACGTCCCCCCTGAGGACGCAGGCAGCATCAGTCTGGCTCTCTCCGGGCCCTCCACCTCCGGGAATTACCAGCAACATTGGATCCTCGCGACCTGCCGGGCCTTGGGTGAGCAGGTGAGAGCGTGGCCATCCCTAGACCCACCTGGCCCAGAGGGAGGGGTGCAAAGTGGCGTTCCCCGAGCACCCTGCTGTGCTTACAGCGCCACTTCACAGGCAGGCAAACTGAGGCTCAGTGAGGTGGAATGACTGAGCGGATGCAGGCAGGTAGACCAGGTGAGCAGCGGGAACCCTCCTGACACATGGCGGCTTTGCTGGGGCTGGCCAGTCTCGGCTCCCTCTCCCCTGCCGGGGGGGCCTCTGGGCTGCGTCATTTCCCGCCACCAAATCAGAGGACGGCACGAGATCAGGGGTCACAGCCAGAGGCCTCCGGGGTCCAGGCACATATAACAAACGAGCACGGCCTCAGCCCGGATTCGGCAGATGGCTTTTGGTGTGTCAGGATAAGCCAGGAATCCCAATATTTGGTATTTCCTGTGAAATCTCTTGAGTTTTGTTTTTCACAACACTGAATGAAAACCTGAAGAAACGAGGAGACTGGGTGGGCCGCACACAACACGTCTGTGACCTGGCTGGAGGGGGCTGCGGAGAGTGGCAGCTACCTNGCCCCCCCCCGGGTCCCTGCGCCTGGCCCCCTGGAGGCTCGGGGCCACCCACACAAAGCGAGATGGGAGGCCAGCGCGAGCCAGGAAAGCGGGGGAGGGGCACCGGGGGGCTCAGCCGGTGGCGCGTCCAACTCTGAATTTCAGCTCAGGGCACGATCCCAGGGTCGTGGGATCGAGCCCCGTGTCGGCTCTGCACGGAGCGTGGAGCCTGCTTGGGATTCTCTCTCTTTCTCCCTCTGCCCCGTCCCCTGCTCTCATGCTCTCTCTCTCTCTCTCTCTCTCTCAAATTAAAAAAAAAAAAACATTAAAAAAAGAAAGAAAGGCGAGAACACATGCCTTCGGGGCTGGGAGAATCCGCTCGTCCACGTAGAAGTGTCGGCTGACGTGAACACACACACGCACACCACCCAGGGCCCTTAGGAAGCTTGCGCAGCGGGACGCCCTTGGCGTGAGCAGAAAGGACGCACAGCGAGAGGCCCTCATTCCCCCTGGCTTTTTCTTTTTCTTTTTTTTAAATTAATAAGAAAAAGAAATACAATAGCAATGTAAGAATGAACTCGGTCCAGAACTAAGCTCGAGAACTTTCTTCTCTCTGGCTAGGCTGCTCCTCCGCCTCCCGCCCTGGGCTGTAGGGGTCGGGCCTCTGAGCAGAGGCGCCTCCGGGACCTTCCACTCCCTTGCCCTGTTCCTCAGGGCTCCGGGGTGGAGGCCGAGAGCCTGCAGGCCAGCGTGGGAAGCGCCCTCTGTCCTGTCTCGGGGTCAGGAAGGGCGAGGGAGGGGCTCTGCACGGGACCACGGTGTCCTAAAGAGTCTGCGTGTCATTCCCGGGGCCTGGGGTGCTCCCTCGGCACTGGAGCCCTGCATGAAGGCCTGTAGCATGTCGCCGGAGCGCCACCCTCGACACGCATGTCACTGGACCTGTGTAACCCCCTGATGGGCGAGCTCTCGTCTTCCCATTCCACGGAGCAGCAAACTGAGTCCAAGGTTGCTGGGTGGGGAGGCCAGGCTCACAGTGGAGCAGGCCGGCACTCGGACCCTGACTGCTCCTGCGCCCCCAGGTCATGGCCCTGTCGGTGGGGAACAAGCCCAGCGTGACCAGCCCCTTCCCTGCGCTGGAGCCCCGCCCTCCAGGCTCACCCTGACGCCCCTGTGCGCCAGCCCCCGGCTGACCTGTCGCTCCGCTGCTGCAGCAGAAGCAGGCGGTGAGTGGGCAGTTCTCGGGGGGCGGCGGGGTGGGGGGGCTGTGGCGGTCGGCGCACGGTGCTCGCTTCCGTGCGGGGTTCACGTCCTGGAGCCGAAGACCCAGAGAGGCGAGGACCCTCCCCCAGAGCAGCTGGGAGTCGCGCGCCCCCGGTCCCAGACTCGCTCCCCTCTCTGGGCCGCATGTGGCGGTTGGCAAACGTCACTTTCTTCTGTGACTCGGGGCCGCTGTCTGTGGGCAGAGTATGGGTGGGGGGGGGGCTGCTGGGGGCCGCGGGGCTGTGTGTCAGACAAGCAGGGAGAAGGTGGAGCCCACAGGTCTGGTCCGCTGGGCTTGGGCCTGCCTAGCCCTCCTCCTCAGGACGCCCAGAGACCAGACGACGCCCGCGGAGGACTCAGGAGCCCTCGGTTCAGGGTCAGGGGTACAGACACCCCCCGGCCAGCCCCCACTCCCAGCCCTTCTCAGAGGCAAGTCTAGGCAGGTTTCTTTCCCCTCGTTCCCTCACCGTGTGTCTGTTGAGCACCTTCTCTGTGCTGGGTGCAGAGTTCGGGTTCTAGAACACAAGGCTGCTCTGGATACATGAGACACCTGCCCCATGGAGGTGACAGGGGTCAGGGGCCCCACAGCGGGTGGGAACCGCCGTGGAGCAAGTGAGGCCGGGTGCGAGGAGGGCGCTGCGGATGGAGTCAGGAAAGGCCCCCGTGAGGAGGGCACATACCGTGTCAGGAGATGCCGGCCAGGGAGGGCTGAGGTAAGGGTGTTCCAGGCAGGTAGAACAGCACGTGCAAAGGCCCTGAGGCTAGCCTGGGCTCTCTGCGTCCCTGCTGCCGCGCAGTGATCAGAGCAGGTGTGTGTGCCGGGGGCTCCCCCCGTGGGCCTTGTCCCCGTGACCATCTGTGAGGCCGGGCTTGTTGCATCCCCTTCGTGAGTTTGCTCACAAGGCTCGGAGGTGGGTGGGGTCCCGGAGGCCCGAGAGCCACCCAGCTGCACGTGCAGCTCCCCCTCTGCAGCCCTCACAGCTGCTTCTCCTCTCCCGGCCCCAGCCCCATGGTGGGCCCCCCAAGGCACCACGTCCAGCCGGCCCTGCCTCGGCAGTTCCTGAGGGCCCTGTTCTGGGGGTGCGAGCCCTCACCTCATCGCTGTTTCCCCCCGAGAGCGCTGAGCACATATCCTCTGTGCACCTAACGGAAGCTTTCAGAAGCTGTCTACACGGGCGGCCTCTCCCACCAGGGCAGAGAGAGTTGGGGTTTGGCTCCCGTGGGTGACGGAGGAGAGGCCAGCGCTGTGTGCGGTCCAAGTGCATTTCCGTGAAGCTCTGCGGGAGGCCCGGACTCCAGCGCCTCGGGCCCGGGGCCTCCCTGCCTGCGTGGCACGTGGCTCTTGGCCTCCACGGCCCCTGCGAGGTCAGTTGACTTTTCCTCCTGCTGTTCCCGTGGGCGTCTCCCTCCCTCCTGATCGCTCGGCTCTGAGGTCCCTGGGCGTGCGGGCCCCTCTGCTACCCCCGGTGCTGGTCCCTGATGGGCCAGTGCCTTGATGACATCAGTCCCAAATGAGGACGCTTTGCGCCCGCCTCGGGGCGCCCCCGCCGACCTGTGTTCCCTCTTGACAGGTGAGGGGAACCGGCCCCGAGCCCCGAGCCCCTCTGGAGGCCTGTCCCCATGACGCCACATTTACCCCTGGCTCAGGCCTGGGTGCTACCCGCACGGAGCAGATGACGGCCGTCGTTCCCGAGCTGAAGCTGTGTGTTCAGGACGTTTCTTCCCCCCCAGTCCTGGGGGCCCTTGAGGTGAATATCCTGAAACCCTCACATTGGAAAGCGCTTTCATGTATTTAGTAAATTGGCCCTTTACTATATTCCTGCTAAGTCTGGAGTCTTCTGGAAAAGGCGCCCTGCTGGTCCCCGGGCGTGCGGTCACGAGTCAGACGGCAGCTGGCATCAGTCGGGGCGGACAGCCGGGCCTGCCCTCCTCCTTGGACGACAGCGGGTGACGGCGGCCCCTGCGGGTCGTAGGGGAGAAGGGTGAGTGGACGGAAGGCGCTGCGAGGGGTAGATGTTACGCTTTGTGCGTGATCCTCTGCGTAGACCC
>NW_027531872.1:116971-120570 GCF_008692635.1 Crocuta crocuta | reverse complement strand
GCAGCCCCAGCCAGCAGCCTCCCGCTCCCCAGAGCAGAAGCCAGCCCCCCTCCGTAAGCTGGGGTGTCCGAGCGCTGGTCCCCGGGAATCCGCCACCCCGCCCCGCCTGTGCGTGCACGCCCTGTCTGCACGCGTCCCCAACACGCCGGCCTCCGGCCTCCCTCCCCTCCTGTGCCCCACCCCCGCCAGGCCTCTGTCAGTTCTTCCCTGAAATGTTACCCCTTCCGGGCGGGGCCAAGGTCCTCAGCCTCTAGACCCAAAGCGTCCCCCTTCCCTCAGCATTTCATATTCCCGTTCCCCGTTCCCCTGAGCTGAGCATCATCTAATGCTGTGAATTTACACACTTACCTTGTTCTCTGCGAGTCTCTAGAAGAGCCCCCAGCTGGTGGTAGGCGCTCAGTAGACGGGACGGGTGGATGGACACGCCGTGCCCGTGTCCCCGTGGCGTCTGCCCACGACCCTTACAGCCTCAGACGCCCCCACGTGGCTCCTGCACGTGGGGCGCTGCTGGAGAAAGGGGGCTGGGGTGGGGGGTGCAGACCCGGCGAGCAGGTGCCCCTCTGTAGGGCAGTCTGCCCCCCTTCAGCTCTTGCCCGTTCAACCCCAGGCTGTCCAGACCTTCTTGCTTTCAGAGACGAGGCAGATCCGGTGCATCGTCCCCGTCCTGGCACATGGGGCACTTGCCAGCTGAGCGGTGTCCGGCCGCCTGTTGGCCGTGACTCTGGGTCAGCCCAGGGTCGTCTCTCTTGACGGAAAGATGACAAGTCAAGGCCGCAGAACATGGCTCTGAACTGGCTCGCGCGCGTCGTAGATCTCACTCGCCAGCAAACGATGGACTTGAAACACAGAAGTGCCGCGTGATCCATCAGCCCAGGAGTTCCAGAAGCCATGAGCCGAGCAGGCATGGCCCCTGTGATTTACGATATCACTCAGGGACCTTGAGGAAGATCAATCCGCGCCATGTGTCCTGGGCGCAGTATCAATTTAATTTTATGCCTCTCGCAAGCCAGAGGCCGCCCGAGATGTGTTTTCTGGGTAAATCATCGGCGAGGCCAGACAGCAGAAGGGAGCTGCCCCGTCACAGTGGCAAAGTGGAGCCAGGCCCCGGCCGGACCCCAGCCCTCTGCACAGGTCGTCCTGTGATCGGCTCACTGTGGCCCAGCACCAGCTGCGTGCCAGGGGACCGACTACGGGGGCTTGGATGGAGCCTGGGCCTGGCTGGTGTACGGGGAGGGGGGGCGGGTCACGGTCAGGGGAGGCTGCACAGTCGCAGGGGAGGCCGGTGGGCTGTAGAGAGCAGACCCGCAGAGTTCCACGCCCAATCCTGTGTGACCTCGGGCAGCTTGCTTACTGTGTGTGCGCCTCTGCCTGCCCATTTGTAAAATGGGGATCGTGTTCCCTCAGACGCCCACGGGAAGGATCCAGGCCTGCTTGGTGCAGACTGTTAATGTCCTTCCCTGCGAACACGGGGGGAGCGAAGGGCATGAGTTTTCTACCCAGGTTGCATCTGGGGAAGGTGTGGGTCCACCTCGTCCCGGCCGTGGTTCTAGCTCCCGACTGAGTCCGGCAACCCCAGGTGATGGGGCTGACCTGCACGAGACACTTGCCGCAAGCTTGGGTTCAGGGTTCTCTGGGGGCGAGAGCTCGGAGGACTCAGGGCAGAGCCCTCCTGGTGCCGGTCAGGAGCTGGGTGCCAGCACCAGCGTGGCAGGGAGGCGAGGCAGCAGGGAGGAGCCAGCACGGCCCCCGGGGGCTTCACGCAGCAGGGTTACCTGTCGCCCGTCCTGCGTGCGCATCACGGAGGCGGGGGCCCGGCTTCAGGTCCCCCTTCCCTTCCTTCCAGGGCGTCGCTGGTGGCGCAGCCAGCGGGTTGAACGGGGCCGGGCTCCGCCGCGGAGAGAAGGAGGCGGCACACGCCGGCGGGTTGTGTCCGGCCGTTAAACCGTTCCCCCCAGAAGTGTTTTAAGTCCCGTTTGCCCTTTCATGGGTCAAAGCAAGTAAGACGGTCAATGCTAACGTGCAAAGGCCAAAGAAGCCCGGTTCTCGCTCCCGGCCCCGCGCGAGTGGGGGAACTGAGCGCGACGGCCCGGGCCCCTGCCCGCACGTGGGTCACAGAGAGCCGGCCTCTTTCTAACGGTCTTCCACAACCCTTGTTTAAAACAAGCCCTGGGGGCTGGGCTCTGTTGTGACCCCCACTTCTCAGATGGAGAACTAAGGCTGTGGGCCGTGGGCAGCTTGCCTGCCTGGTGAGGGGCCGCGGTTCCCCTCCAGGCAGCGGGACGGGGACGTCCGTGCGCTCAGGGCCCCTGCTTCACCTGCCCCGGCCTCTGGGACGAGCCAGCGTCTGGGAGGAAGGAGGGCGACTTGGCTTGGGGCTCCCAGGGGCGGGTGTGCTTGGGGAGCAGGAGGTAGTGGGAGAGCGCTTGGTCACTCGGGGTTTGGAGCTGACCCCTGAAGGGCGCACCACTCGCTCGCCACGTCGCCTCTGACTTGTTCCTCTTCTTCCCAGGGACTCTGGGGGACGGCCGCTCCCGTCTCACTGGGACGCGTAAGGGTCAGGTGGGAACGTGGTTCTGCAAGGAGCCTCACGGCTGAATGGCCCTGACGCTCCTATCAAGCTCGGGCGAGGGCCCTCTTGGGGGGGCCCCGGGTGTGCGGGGCAGGGAGGGGGTGGCAAGGGTTTGCAAGGGTAAGGCCAGGAGGAAGGAGAGAGCAGCCTGGCTGGGGGGGGGGGCTCTAGGGCAGGGTGTCTTGACCTCGGCACTCCTGACCTTTGGGGCCAGATCCTTACTGCTTGAGGGCTCCCCTGTACATCATAGGGTGTTAGGCAGCATCCCTGCCCTCTACCCACTAGTTGCCTGTTGCACCCCGACCCAGGTGTAAAAATCAAAACTGCGTTCGGATATCGCCACGGCCCCCCTGAAGAGGCACACGGGTCCCCCTTGAGGCCCATGGGCGGGACTAAGAGGCCAGGTTGGGCCAGGCTGGGAAGCGTCCTGACCCGTGGGCAGCAGTAGTCAGTGAGCTGCCCCCTCCGTCACCAGGATCCGGGGACCCCCCGGGCGGTCAGCCAGGTTCAGGACGGGTCTCACGGTCGAGAGCGGCTGCACCCAGGCCTGGGCTTGGCCCTGACGTCTGACTTCCGCTTCCTGCAGGCCCCAGCCTCCAGCCACCGCACCCCCTGCGGGGCCGCAGACTCGACCCCTTCAGCTCTCCGAACGCCCAGCGGGAGTCGGCCAGGCCGTCGCTGGCCAGCATCCGCCTCGACCCGCCCGTGCAGCTGGGGGCCCGGGACGCCGGGCGCGGCCAGGAGAGGCTGCCCGGTGAGCCCGGAGGCCCAGGTCAGGAAGACGGGGTGTCCTGAACCCCCAGGCAGACGACGGGGGTGCTGGGGAGGGCTGGCGGCCGCTGGGAGCTTCTGTCTGCGGCTCCCCTTTATCCAGAACGGAAAGGATGCAAGCTCACGACCCTGCTTTATGCTGCGCAGACGTCCTGCGAGGCCGGAGCCGGAGCCCCTCCCTCAGGGTCGGGGAGGCAGCCCAGGTCGTACCGAGCAGCCAGCCTCTGAGACCCGCGCTGCTCGGGGCCACGCTGCCCTC
>NW_027531872.1:115990-116158 GCF_008692635.1 Crocuta crocuta | reverse complement strand
CGGGCCCAGGGCCAGCGGGAAGCCCCCAACTCTGCCCGTGTCCTGCCCGGCGCCCCAGTGTCCGGAGCCCCCCGCGCCCTCTGGTCACTAGCCCGTCCCTGCATCGAGCGCCTGCCCGCCCGCGGGCCCGTGGCCCCCAGCCCCACGCGCCGGGCGTCCAGGAGGTCT
>NW_027531872.1:108977-115872 GCF_008692635.1 Crocuta crocuta | reverse complement strand
GAGGATGTGCCCAGGCGGCTTGGCCTCCGAGCCTTTGCAGCCGCAGTTCCCGCTGCCCGCAATGCTGTGCCCTCGCTGCCTCCCTCCTCGCCACTGGGGGCCTCCTGTTCGTTAGGCCCGGCCCAGTGTCTGCCTCTGGGGAGCAGTCGCTGAGCCCCGGGCACTGAGTGGCTGCCCAAGTCCTCAGATCCCCCGCGCTCGCCCTGCTCTGGAACAGAGGCCCCTCCACACACACACCGTTGCCACCGTCTGCATGCACTTGGGTCAAGGCCCGCTGACCCTCGCCTCCCTGCCCAGCAGCTCGTGGGCCCCGGCACAGGCCCTGATCCTGGGTGGCAGGTGGGTGCGTGGAAGGGCTCCCCAAAGCGGCCCTGCTGAACGACACGCACCCCAACTTGGGTTTTGAAAAGGGCGAAGGCAGCAGAGAATGGCTGGAAGGAGAAGGCGGGACTGGGTTCCATGGGACCCTAAGTGCCAGGATACGGGGCTTGAAACCGTCCCCTGGGTGGGAGGGCAGGGGCTGGAGACCCCAGTGGGAGCGGCCCTGAGGCCCTGGGTCCTCTGTCCCCCCTGTGCAGGGAGTCCCATGGCTGTGGGGGGCCTCACGGGCCTCCCCCTTCAGGGCCTCTGCACTTAGGCTCTTTGGCCTGTGGGTGCTTCTCTAGTGATGCCGCGCACACCTTCACCTCTGGGTGTCCGCTCACTGCAGGGTCACCCCACCCCCACCTGGCCCTTTGAGGCTGTCACAGCCCGGTCTACACTCTGACCCAGGCTGTTCCTTTACTTTCCCTTTTAATTTAATCCTGACATTCGATTAAGTTTGCATCATTGCCTGAGGACAGCTGTCGAACCCCCAGGGCTAGTCCAGGCCTGGGCTCGGGGTTGGGGCTCATGCGCGTGGGTCGAGGCCTGGGTCGGGTCCAGCAGCCTCCCTGGGGGGACATCACACACAGATACGGGCACCCCCGGAGGGTGAGGGCCGTGCTGCATCCCCGTGAGCCCACCGTGAGGACGCCTCCACGCCCCGTCCCCTCCTCACCTCGGCTGTTTGCCCGTGTCCCCGTCCCTCACACAGGGCGCTGCGGCAGGTCGTTGGCTGTGCACCCGCTTTCCGGGCGTGGGGGGTTGTGAATCACCAGTGACGGGGCCTGGCGGGATTCCTGGGTGCCGCGGGGAACGTGGCCTCTCGGCCGGGCTCCAAGCATGATGGTTTTACTGGGGCCTGTGTCCCGACGTAACGAGTGCCCAGGGGTGACGGTGGGACCTGGGGTCCCTAGTCTGCTCTTCCGGGGCCGGGGTGAGGGGGAGACCCCCAGACTGGCCAGGGTCGGGCCATCGCCTCTGGATCTACCAGCACCGCCTCACCCCTTCAGCACGACCCTGTCACGCCTGTGTCGGCCTCCAGGAGCTCATCCTGGTGGAGGACGTGAGGCTGAGCCCGGAGGAGGTGGCCATCCAACCACCCCGACGTGCAGGTAAGGTCCTTCCCCCGGCCGCCTGGGCGTGACCCACGGGGGGGCCCTCGCCTCCGGCACCCAGGCCCCCCTTCCTCGCAGGCGGAGCTGCGCGTCAGAGAAGGCTCTGGCTACTTCTTCCTCAACACCAGCACCAGAGACGTCATCAAGGGGGCCCAGGAGGAGGCCAGGGGCGTGGCCACGGCGGGTGCGTCCCGTCTCCAGGGTCCTCGTTGTCGGAGTGGTGGTGTCAGAAGCAGCACATAACCGCGGCAGATGCGATTAGCACGGTCTTTGGAGTCTCTGATTCGTTGTTTGTGAAACTCTCATCCCTCTTGAGTGACTTTCGTGACTTTTGTTCCGTCTACAAAGCACCCGCTCTATTAGTTAGCTAGTGGTTTCCCTCAGTCAGTCTTTTATTAAAACATTATTATATAAGCACCACTCTAACAATCATAAGGAAGTTGCTTTTTTTAAATAAAGTTTATTTATTTATTTTGCGAGAGAGAGCGCGCGCGCGCGGGGGAGGAGCAGAAAGAGAATCCCAAGCAGGGCCTGCGCTGGAGCGCAGAGGCCGATGCCGGGCTCGATCCCACGAACTGTGCGATCGTGATCTGAGCCGAAACCAAGAGCTGGACGCTAAACTGCCTGAGCCCCCCAGGCGCCCAGGAAGATTGCTTTTGAAAGATGTATCTGCTTTTTGTGTTTTCCCGTATTCCTTTCCTGACCCTCTTCCTATCCGTGCAGTTGCTGACCAGCCGTGCCTGCGATACGGGAGAGTTTAGTATTCTGCTTTGTCACTGGCTACACCCTGAGCCCCCACCCCCGCCCCGATGTTGCCCGTAAGCTGGCTGATTATTTTTGTGCTGTCATCTGTACTTAGTCATTCTCTCTTTGCAGAGCATTGCGGTTGCTTAAATCTTTCTTTTTTTAGTAGCCCTGTAGTTCTAACGAAGAGTGAAAACACGCTCCGGTATCCACAACGTCTGCAGAGCCGCACAATGAGCTATTCTGCAGTCGAGGAAGCTGAACGTCCTTTGAAATAAACTTACTACAGAATGTGTCAGGAGCCTGTCACTGCTACCGGATGTCATGGGTGCAGGCGGCCATGGACAGACACGACACCAAGGAGTGTCGTTACATTGCCACCGTGCCGTCTTCGGGCCGCCGTTTGCATTCACCGACCTTGTTGACACGGGCGTCGCAAAATTATTTGCCACTGGAGCAGGGCCGGTGGAAAGTGAATGCGGGACACGAGCGGGGTTCCCGTGAGGAGCGTACCCGGAGGGGCCGAGCTGCGTGGCAGCTGAGGCTTAGTTCCGGTGTGGGAGAGCAATAGGGGGTGGTGCGGACTGTGGCAGCGTGGAGAGCAGAGACTGTGTCTCAGGGACAGCCGCCTGTGTGCCTCTAGTGGCCTTTGTGTTTTTAAAAAATGTTTTCGTTTTTTTTTGAGAGAGAGAAAGTGCACAGGCAGGGGGGAGGGGTGGAGAGAGAGAGAGAGAGCGAGCGAGATGGAGAGAACCCCAAGCAGGCTCCATGCTCAGTGCGGACCCTGGGATCATGACCTGAGCTGACATCGAGTCCAGCACTCGACCGACTGAGCCACCCAGGCGCCCCTTTCTGTTACTTGTAACAACAGCTCTCTTTGGTCTCATTCCTTACCAGCCCATTCAGCTGTTTAACGTGTGCGATTCAGTGTGTTTCGTACATTCACAGGCAGGTGCCGCCATGACCACAGTCAGTTCTGGGGCGTTTTCATCGCCTCACAAAGGAGCCCCGGACACGTGAGCCGTCTCTCTTCGCTCTCACACACATACACAAAAGAGTGTTGTATTTTGTCAAACGCTTTTTCTATGTCTCTTGAAATAATGACTTACTTTTGTTTCTCATCCTATTGATAGGATGTACGGTATCAGTCGCCTCTCAGATGTTGAACCGCCTGCATTGCCTTCTTGGGACATGCACTACTTGATCGTGATATGTAAGTCCTTTCACGTGTAACTGGATTCCGTTTGCCGATATTTTGGTGGGTTTGTGGTCAGAGTGTGAGAGATACTGGTCCGTGCTTTTCTCTCCTGTGATTTCTTTGTCCGGTTTGGGCATCAGGGTAACATCGGCCTCACGGAATGGCTTAGAAGCGTCCCCCCGCCTTCTCATGTTTGGAAGAGGACTTGTGCAGACTTGGTAGTAATTATGTAGACTTGGTAATAATTACTCTTTTATAAAAAATCAGTGTTTATTCATTTTCAAAAGGGAGAGAAGGAGAGGGGCAGGGGAGCTGAAGCGGGCTCCGAGCTGACAGCAGTGAGCCTGGCGCGGGGCTCAAACTCACGAACCGTGGGCTCATGACCTGAGCCGAAGTCGGACACTCGGCCGGCTGAGCCACCCAGGCGCCCTGCTAATAATTGCTCTTAAATGTCTGGTAGAATTAACCGGTGAAGCCTTTGGGCCACGATCTTCCCTCCTGGGTAGTTTCTGGATTACAAACACAGTCTCTTCCTTTGTCGGAGGCTGATTCACATTGTTCCCTTTTGTGTCAGTTTGGGTGCCTGGGGTCTTCATAGGACAATTGAGGGTTTTTTTCTGGTTTTTGTTACTTGTTTTTACATTTTTTTTACCATCCCTCCCATGGTCGGCCTTGGCCTTTACCTGTCTGTGGAGAGGACGCTTTTCCCTCAGCGAAGGGCAGGGAAGCGTATCACAATATTCCTGTCGTTCTCAGAGGCAGAGTCTCAGACGGGAGGCCCTCGTAGGCGTGAGGCGCAAATCAGAGCAAGAGAAAACGTGACCTCTCAGCACCTAGGAACAAACGTGTGCTGCTAGAAGCCTGAGACTAGGAAGCTGTCCCCTGAGCATTTCTGTCCCCTTTGTAAAAGAAAGAGTAATTCCCATCCCTCCCGCCATGTAAATGAGTGTTCGCGGTCACATCCTTCACATTAACAAGAAAAGCTCAAACCGTAAACAATTCTGACCGCTTGAGATGTGCCTCCCTTGCTGTCAAGAAGAGAGATATAAGGGCACCTGGATTGCTCAGTCGGTGGAGCGTCCAACTTTGGCTCAGGTCTCATAGTTCACTTAGTTCGAGCCCCGCGTCGGGCTCTGTGCTGACAGCTCGGAGCCTGGAGCTGCTTCAGATTCTGTGTCCCCCTCTCTCTCTGCCCCTCCCCCGCTCATTCTCGTCCTCTCTCTCTCTCTCTCTCAAAAATGAACATTAAAATAAAAAGAGAAAAGAAGAAAGTTTCAAGTTCAGAAAAATGTGTACGGTGCCCACAATACCTGGGGGCCCCTTTACTCATATTTACCTCGGACCTTGTGTTTTGAGTAAGCCCTGAGGATAAACCTATAGCCAGAGAGAGAACTTTCCTCCAAGAACAAATGCTTTGAAGAGCTCCTGTTAGACTGGGCTGCCTCTATAGGTGGTGAGCACCCTGTCTCTGGAGGAAACCAAATGGGAGCTGGGACACTTGCCTGGAAGACTCGAGACGGGATTTCAGCGCCAGAGGCAGGTTTCCCCAGACGACCCGTGAGCCCCGTTCGGCCCTAGAATGCTGTACTTCCAGGGTTACCCCCGTGCGGTCACCATCAGCACAGACGCTGGGGTTCTCCAGTCAAGACACATGCCGAAGTCCCCATTTCACAGATGGTCCCCACAGAGCCGTAGCTGTTCTCTCTTGCCCGTGGACTGACCCTGGCTCACACGTCTCTTCCCTCCGCGGCCCTTCTGGAATGGGCCAGAGTGCCCCGTGCAGGCGTGTCCCCCAGGACGGGCCTCGCACGATGGGAAGAACCCGCAGCATCCGTGTGGCAGCCCCACAAGGGTGGCTTTTGCCCCAGGAGGTGTCCCGAGGCACCTTGAGCCCTGAGGGCCCTGCTTCCCATCACCTGTGCAGAGACCGCTGCCCCTCGAGGAGGAGACTGGGATCTGGTCCCCTCCCTCTTCTGTAACCTGCCGGGGGAGATGTTCACGGGGCGTTGACAACCCGCGACAGCTCCTCGCAGCTTCTCCCAGACGCTTGTTACCGAAGGACGTTTACACATTTCTTTGGCATTTTCCAGCTGCTAATTAGCAACATTCTCATTTCCCTTAATCACAGAGACCAGAAAGCCCACAGCAGTTCTTCAATTAGCTCGTAGAAAATGTGTCTTTCTTTCCTACTGATGCACGTTCGGGATGCAAGGAGGGCTCCTGGGTGTGTTTCGGCTTCTGTGCGTGTCTGGAAGGGAGCCGCGGAGCTCGCGCACCAGGGCCGTCGTGGGGGCTGTGACGCCCGCACGGTGCGGGGAGGGCTGTGCTGACTTCTGCTCACAGCCCCCCACGCTCCGCCAGGGGCCTTTGTTTCATGTCGGCTGATTGCCCCTGGGAGTGTTTACCGGACTCAAACTTACGGCTTCTTTCTTCTCACCAAGTCCTTACATTTCAAACCAAGTCCATCAAGAAGTCACATGATTATAAGAGCGGCAGGGAGGACCTACTGTGCGCAGAGCACGTCCCTTCATACGTTTAATTAACACGTTCACCTCGCAACGGTTAGTGTGTGTCGTGTGGCTGTTCCCGGTCCACACCCGGGCGTCGTGGCGAACAGATCACGAGCCGCACTGTTTCTGCCCATCTCCTCGGTCCTGTGACACGTAGCCGATGGCGGTGACACTGCACGTCTGCGGAAGTGCGTCAGGAAGGCCGGGGAGGTGGGGAGCAGGTGCGAGCCACGGGGGGTGACCTCGGGTGTGTCCTGCTTTCCCCGAGGATGGCCCGTGGGCCGAGGCACCTGCCCCAGTCCCGGCCCCGTGGGACGTCTCAGGGCTGAGCGTCCGAGCTGGCCTTCTTGGTGCCTGTGATCCCCATGGGTTCGTGGTCACCCCCTTGGGTCTCCGTGGCGTCCAGTCGGGGGCGTTGACCCCAGCGCTTGCGTGGCACGGCCTGACCCGCCGCACAGCACCGACAGGCACGCTGCAGTAGGGAGCGGATGGCTCTGCGACGCGTGCAAGTATTTATAGGGCCCCTGCCCTGGATGTGGCTACCATCCAGGGACAAGTGTGCAGAGTGCGGGCCACAGGTGAAGCGGGCAGCCCCTCGGGGCCTGATGGGCGCAAGTAGGCATCACGGCTTCAGCCCACTCGCCAGCTGCCTCTGGCTCCACCGACAGCGTCTTAATGAACTGAATGCGTGCGTCACCTCTGAAGGGATGGCAGGACTTCGTCTCGGCTCGGTACTCGCTGAAGGTCTCGGGGGCACCGTCAGCACCTAGAAGTCAGAGTTCGTCTGGGCTTGGATTTCCCCTCCCTCCTCTCCTTCAGACTCGTTCCCGAACATCAGTCAGGCCGCAAGTGAAGCGAAAATGCCCGGAGACATGGACGTGCAGTGTCCAGAGAGGTCTCGGGGAGCCCCTCGCGCCCCCAGGAGCAGCGTCCGTCTCCGAGGTGCCCGGCGGACGGTCCGTGAC
>NW_027531872.1:106386-108870 GCF_008692635.1 Crocuta crocuta | reverse complement strand
CGACCTCCGACCTCCGCCGGCTCCGGCCTCCACGCCTGTCACCCGGAAGGCGGCCGGCGTCAGCCCTGGGAGATCAGGTGGAAGGGCAATTGATCTCCTCGCCATTTACTGTCTTTGTTTAAAATGTGTGAAACCGTCCTTTCGAAGGGGAGAGAAAAAGAACACGAGAGCCGCCCGTGCGTCCCCCGCGTGGGTCCGTCAGCAGCGAGTGAGCGTGTCGTTTCTCGGTGCCGGGAAGGGCACGCCGGCTCCCGACAGCAGTGAGTCCTGCGGGCCGGTTACAGCGGAGCCCCGCGCTCGGAGTTCGGAGAAGGTTCTCATTTCTCTCTCGCGTTTTTGAGTGAGTGTCCGTTGAGGGCAGAGAATCAACCAGGATGAATCGCGTTCAGTTCGGGGTGAGTGCGGCAAAGGCTCGGGGTGCAGAGCTGTCGCTTCGGAAGGCACGTGGCCTCTGCCGCGGGGTCTTTGTCAGTCGACTCCGAGGCATCATGTGGAACCACTCGGCCACGGCTCGTCTGGGTCCGTCTGCCCTTGAGCCGCGTGACACCGGCAGGATTTGCAGCTCGGCCGAGCCTGCCGCCCCTCCTCACCCGCAGCTAACCGTGGGCTTGGGGCTGCCCCAGCCCCGGCCTTTTCCGGCAGCCCCGCCCCCCAGCCCGCAGTGCCCTGTGGTCGCTGGAGGCATCCCGCTGTGGGCAGAGTGTGGCACGAGGAGCCTTGAACCGGGAGCTCGGGCACCTGGGTTCTCTCCCCAGTGCCGCCCCTTCAAGGCTGCGTTCCTATCCGGTGTGGGCCTCAGTTTCCCCATATGTGCACTGAAGGAGTTGGATCACAGTCGGCACTTCCCAAGGAGATGAGCATACACGGGATTTGCTGCCTTTTTTTTCCCCCCTAGAATGCCTAGGGTTCAGCAAAGCTACAAGCAAAGCTAGGGACGCAGGCCGCAGCCTCAGGTTTCTTGGCCGTAACTTCAGTGACCTAGAGACGTGACCCTGGATCTTGACCTGATTGGTACACGTTCACTGGGGCTGTGCCAGACGCCGGGCTCAGCCCCGAGGCTACAACTGGTGAGAAGACAGCCCGTCGGAGGGTGGACACTGCACAGTGGTCTCCGTCACGGCTGAATTATACGCGGTAACGCTGCGCCGGGAGAAGTGAGCAGACGCAGCAAAGAAGCCTTAGCTGTCCGGTCAGGGAGGACTTTCCTGAGGGGAGATGCTTGAGCAGGGGCCCGAGGGTGAGCAGGAGGCGTCAGGTGAAGACGGGGTGCAGGGGAAGAGCCAGAAGGGTGAAGGTGGGCTGTGTGGTCCTAAAGCAGGCGGGCCGGTGCCAGCTGGCTCTGAAGAACAGAACAGAACTGTGGCTGGAGCCCGCCAGCCGTGAGGGGTCATGGTTTGGGCAAGGGCCAGCTCGTGCCACGTTCTTACAGGACGTGCTGAGGATTTGGGCTCACTCTCTGGGCAGTCTTTGAAGGATTTAAAACAGTATTTTTTAATTTATTTAAATTCTTTTTTATGTTTTATTTATTTCTGAGACAGAGACAGAGTGAGCAGGGGAGGGGCAGAGAGAGAGGGAGACACAGAATCTGAAACAGGCTCCAGGCTCTGAGCTGTCAGCACAGAGCCCGACGCGGGGCTCGAACCCACGAACCGGGAGATCATGACCTGAGCTGAAGTCGGACACTTAACCGACTGAGCCACCCGGGCGCCCCATCCTTTGAAGGATTTTAACCTGGGTGTGATGGGATCATATCTGGCTGTCTCATTAGGCTCAGAAATCTGCTTTTTATTTCCCTCACTGGTGCTTGTTACTGAAATTCTAGCTTGGCAAGCACTGAACCACTCACTGTAACACCGCAAACTGCAGGCAGCTAAGCCAGGGTCAGAGACGNCACCTAAGCAGTCGAGCACATCACCGCAAGTGCGTCTGCAGCGTGGGCGCGTGACTGTGTGGGGCAGTTTGTTTGGAGAGAGACGCTTCTGGATGTGTGGTCCCTGGACGCAGATGGGGAAAGAAGGGGGTTTCAAATGGGGGGGCGGGTGTCTTTGCGGTGACGACCAGAACACAGTCACCCTGGTATGTCCATCCTCTCAGAATGTCCGCGAGGCCTCTACTTCGAACACGGCTGGGACGCACGAGACTCAGAGCACGCACTTGGGACCGTGGTGGCGGGTGGGGTCCCTTTCAGGTTCTGAGATTCTGCAAAGGGCTGTGTCACGCGTGACACTCTCCTCTCACCGGGGTTGCAGGCAGGTGGCCTGCCCGGAGCCAGGAAATCCTGGGTCGGAACCCGCTTCTACCTCCAAACTGCTCTGTGCCCCATGGCCACGGAGGGCCCTGCTTTGATCGGCTTCCATTTTCTCCTTCTCGTAAATGGCACCAAATTGAAGTAAATGCTCTCTGAGCTCCATGCCAGTTCTACCAGTTTACGTCTGGAGCACTTCCCCTGGCTGGCAGTGGGGGCTCAGGGCGGGGGGGCGGGGG
>NW_027531872.1:102677-106201 GCF_008692635.1 Crocuta crocuta | reverse complement strand
CCTCGTCCGCTGCCTCTGGGCCTGGCCCAGCCGTCTTCTGGAGATGGTGTCCCGTGGGCGATGGGGCTGATGCCCGCAGCAGCAAATAGGGTCCCCCTCGGGATTTCTTGTGGGGCTGGCTTAGTGGTGACAGATTCTTTCAAGTTTTGTTTATTTGGAAAGACTTTTCTCTCTCCTTCTATTCTGAATGAGAGGCTTGTGGATAGACGATTCTTGGCTGCATATTTTTTCTCTTCATCACATTGAAGACCTCCTGCCGAGAATGTGTATTTCTAACGGCTGCGCGGTGACGCCGGAGCTGCTGCCCAGGGGACCGCGCCCTGAGAGCCAGTGCTCTAAGCAGGGGTCCCACGCGACGAAAATGTGCTTATTTTCATGGCGATTCACATCTGGTGGCATGAAGCCTCGTTGTAAACAACGGAACGTGCCCTGGACAGGCACAGATCCTCGGGCCCACGGCCGGGCTGAAGACCTGCTGGGGGTGGTGCTCAGGCTCCCCTAGAGCCGGTCAGGACCCCAGGCCCTGACCAGCCCCCCTCGCAGAGGACGGACGTGCCGGTGCCATGTACGCGTCCCTCTCCCTGCAAGTGTCCAGGTGATTTCTGCCCAGCAGCGTGAGCTTGCACCACGACGGCCCCTCCCTCTTGTGTCTCCACACGCAGGTCTTTCCCCCGTTTAGGCTGATTCCCAGGAAGCCGACACTGATCATCGGGGCTATGATGCAGGTAGGAACCGAAGGCTGCGTGCCCGTGGCCCCTGCGTCGCTCTGGGCATCCCCGTCCCCCGGGAGTCAGAGGGCTGAGATGGGGAGCTCCGGGTCGTGAGCACCCTCGCCTCTGAGGATGAGGCTGGGCTCACGGGCACGGCTCTTGCTCCCCACCCCAGATCACCTGGGAGGGTGGCCCCCAGCCCCAGTCCCACATCCTCTTCTCCGTCAGCAACGGGAGCACTGCTGTGGCACACGGTGCCGGGCTGGCGCGGGGGCTGACGTCGGCCGTGGCTCCGTGTCCAGGGTGGTGCGGGCCGTGGACGCGGAGACCCTCAAGCTCGTCGTCGTGTCTCAGGAAAGAGCGTGGGATCCGCCGGACACGGGGTGCTTCCGAACCCTCCCCGGACGCGGGCCCGCTAGTGGCGGGGCGCTGGGCGGCTGTTTACTGGGCCCCGGCTCTGCTCGTGAGGACCACCCCCTCTGAGGGTCCTGCCTCTGCCCTCGGAGCCCACAGCGCCTGCTGCCACCCGCCCCCCCAGCCAGTGCCAGCCTAGCCAACCTGGGCCCCACAGATCACTCTTCCCCAGACTGAGTCTCCCCAGAGAGAGCGAGCGAGCGACCACACAAGTGGTAGAGGGGAGGAGAGAGGAGGAGACGGGATCCAGAGCAGGCTCTGTGCTGTCAACATGGGATTCGAACTCACGACCCGTGAGATCATAGTCTGAGCCGAGTGGGATGCCCAACTCACTGAGCCGTCCCGGCGCCCCTCCCCAGATGCTCCCCGAGGTCCAGAGTCTGGTCTCCAGCCCCGTCCCTGCCCTGGGGACGTCCCCGCGCGCGGTGGTCATGGCAGCCCTCCAGTCCTCAGCGCCCCCGCCCCCGGCGGCGGCTGCTCCCCGACCCCAGGTGACCTGCCCGAGGCACGGCTGGTGGGCCTGGGCTTGGCGACCTGCTGACGGAGAAGGTTGACCGTCGCCTCTGACGCGCTTTGGGGACTGCAGTGTGCTTCTTCAGGGAGGCGGGAGATGGTNCCCCCCCCCCCCCCCAGCAGCTCCGAGTGCGTGGTTCTCCCCGACGCCCTTTGCCTGCGGTGACTTGTGGAAGCGTCTCGGAGGCTGCATGTGGGCGTGACCGTGCGGGGTCTGGGCTGTAAGAAGAGCGTGGTTTTGTGTCACATGACGACGGGCAGCCTTTTCAGAGCCTTGTCGCCCTGTTCCTCGCGCAGCATCCAGGGCCCCCAGGAAGGAGTCCGTGAGCTCCCCTGAGTCCACAGCATGTGAACACAGGGACGCCCAGGGGAGCCAGCCTGTACAGCGCCCTCCTTCCCCGAGGCTGCCTTTGACCTGACATTGAGGTCACTGATTAGGCCCTTTTGCTGGAGTTTCGGTCTCTGTGGAAGCAGCCCCGGGAAACCACCCCGTCCTTCTGAGTCGTGGAGTAGAGGCCCTGATTCTACCCATAGATTTGACAAAGACAAGCAAGCACTGGGAATGTGCGATCTGTCCTGTGGCGCGCACAGCACGAGTCAGAGAGACGTCCTGGAGAGGAAGAGGAAGGACCAAGGAGGCCTTGCTTTTTTGTTTTTTGTTTTGTTTTGTTTTCCCCTTTAAAGAAAGGATTAGGCCTCAGGAGCTAGCCCGTTTTTCTCCTGCTGGGGCCCAGGTGGCTGAAATGACAGCTGGCTGCAACTGAGGACAGAGGGGCTGAGGCTCACGCGTTTCCCTCCGAGCCACCTCTCTCTCTCTCTCTTTTCTTAATTAATGTTTTTTGAGAGATAGAGTGTGCAACGAGGGGAGGAGCAGAGAGAGAAGGAGAGAGAATCCCAAGCAGGCTCCCCTCTGTCCGAGCGGATGACCCGAGCCGACACCCAGAGTCCGACGCTTAACCGACTGAGCCACCCGGGGGCCCCCACTTCCCCGTGCGGTCTGCCCTTGGCAGGCCACCCCTCTCTGTCTCCCATCTGGCAGGTGGGGGAGGTACTGGGGGGGTGCTGGCAGCCCTGGGCACATGGAGGGGCTTGGTCACCAGTCCCACCTGAAATCCGTCTCCTCGAGCCCAGGCGGGCAGGAGCTCAGCCTGAGACCCACGTGTCCACAGAGTGTACGGGATTCTGCTCAGAAGCGCCCGGTTCCACCAGGTCATGGAATCAGTACCCTTGGGCCAGGCCGGGCAGAAGGAGAATGGGCAGTGAAAACGACAAGCCAAGGAAGAGAATGGGAGTTTATTGAGTACCTACTCTATGCCAGGCATTAGCCTGCATCACCAGACCCAGGAAGTGGCTCAGTATGACCAAATGCAAAATAGGCTGATGAGTTTTAGGAGCCTGGGTCCAGCAAGCGTCACTAGCACTATAAAGAAACCTAATAAGGTTGATCTTGGGCCAGATTAAGAGGAGTATAGACTTCAGAACGAAGACGAGTATATAGTGTGTTCTAACCAGACTCTGGATCCTGCATCTGTCCCAGTTCCCTGCTCACTGACAGAGACATGTTAGATTTGGGGTTGGGGGGATCTGGAATCCTGTCCTGTGAGGGCCACTCAGCCTAGAGAAGGACAGTCCCCAGTCACTGCCCCCTCGTCTCCGTGGTGCTGACCCAGAGCAACGCGGTCAGGTAGGGCTGCGGGCTCAGGGGACCAGGCTGGGGGCCCCAGGGGAACGGGATGAACGGCGGCCAGATGCACGCGGGGTGAGCCGCCCACGGAACCAGGCCGCCTGGGGCAGCGGGCACATGGTGCCTGACACCCATGACCACCTTCTAGCCCCACGTCTCCCATGTCAGCCTAGGCAGGACCCTCCCTCCTTGGGGGGGGGTTC
>NW_027531872.1:97349-101742 GCF_008692635.1 Crocuta crocuta | reverse complement strand
CCCCCCCCAGCCGTCCTGAGCCCCAGAGCCCTTTCCCTAGAACCTCGTGGAGGGGAGGTGCTGCTTCTCCAGCCGGTGAGGATCCGCGCCCCCACCACTCGGATGCGGACGGGAACCCAGGTGAGGCGGGGGCCCCTCCGGCCCCTCCTCCGCTGCTGGCGGCTGAGCAGCCTCCTGGCAGATCTCGGGCTCCGAGCTCTGGTTCAGGATGAGCCTGGGGGGGAGGCACTGCTAGGTCGCTGGGTCCTCTCCTGCTCCACCCCTGCTGCCTCGGGGGTCAGACTGGGCGTCAGGAAGGAGCCCCCCCCGCTGTCTCTGGGGTCAGACTGGGCGTCAGGAAGGAGCCCCCCAACCCTGCTGTCTCTGGGTCAGACTGGGCGTCAGGAAGGAGCCCCCCAACCTTGCTGTCTCGGGTCAGACTGGGCGTCAGGAAGGAGCCCCCCAACCTTGCTGTCTTGGGTCAGACTGGGCGTCAGGAAGGAGCCCCCCAACCTTGCTGTCTCGGGTCAGACTGGGCGTCAGGAAGGAGCCCCCCCCTGCTGCCTCGGGGGTCAGACTGGGCATCAGGAAGGAGCCCCCCAACCTTGCTGTCTCGGGTCAGACTGGGCGTCAGGAAGGAGCCCCCATTTCCTGCTCCGGGCCGCACGGGCATCTGTTTCCTCGCTCCCTGCGCAAAGCCCCTGGCATAGTGTTTACCCCTCTCCAGTTCTGTGTTGGCACAACTGTGGAGTGACGCCTGTGGCCCCCTCCCCCCGAGTCTGTCACCTTCCCGCACCTGGGCCAGCGCCTGGCGGGAACAGGCAGTAACGTCAGCATAGCGGGTACTCGGGCTTCTGTGAAGTGACTCATTCGTTATGGAGCCGTGAGGCGGCCCCCGGCGCCGGGCTCTGCGGACACGTAGGAAGCTGACGGCCTCGCCCAGGGCCGCACGGCTCGTCACGCCGGAACTGGAGGTGCGGGTGAGGGGCCCGGGAGCCCCACCTGCGCCCACCCCGCGTGAGGGGGACCCCCTGGCAGATTGAGAAAGAGGTCAGGGCAGGGCGGGGCACCCGCTGCACCAAGGAGGTGGGAAAGCAGCCGGGCCGTCGGAGGTGCCCCAGGGCTTGGGGGGGGCTCTTGGCCGCAGGACTCGGGTCAGGGCCTGTTTACACCCCTGGAGCACCAGCAGCCAGGACCTGTCTCCTTCGGCAGTGCCGTGCCGGGCCTCACCTCCTCTGGTCTGTCACCAGGCAGGACATCCTGGACGTGCGCGGGCGGCACCACCCGGCACCCACCCACCCAGACCCCTCCTCGGGGTGCGCTGGTGTCCGGGGCGGGGAGGGCTCTCCCCGTACTTCTGCACATCAGGTCTGCACCCTCCCTCCCAGCCTGGTCCCGGCCCCATCCTGCTCTCTCTCCAGGCTCCTCGGGTCACCATCTCCCAAACGCTGCCCCCACACTGCCCCCCACCCCCCAGTGTCTTCCCTCCGTTCCCAGGCCTCTCGTGACCAGGAAAATGGGTGCCTAGCTCTGCCTCCGCCCAGTCCGGGGCAGCCCGCAGCCCTTTCCACTTTAGCACGTTCTTGCTAAGCGCTAGGGAAGGGCTTTGTAGGTAACTCACTTCAGAAGGCCTTGTGGAACGTTCCAGAACATCATGGACACTTGGTCAGGGCCCCTAGTCTGTAACTTCTGACTCCATTCTGAGGTGATGCCTGGCATCCCCGGGGCTTTTCTTGATTTACCCCCAGGGGTCAAACTCCCCTCCGCTTTGCCCTTCTTAGAGGGACCTGGCCTCTGTTCAGCCCTCAGGGCTGACCCAGTAGCTCCCAGCCCCCTCTTTGTGCTGACGGCCCAGACGCGGGAAGGGACGTGCGTCTTGCCCAGGGAGCCAGTGGGGAAATGGAACAATGAGACAGGTTTCCAGCCCTGGTGACTCGAGTCTCCCACCCCTGGGGCCTGCAGGAAGCAAGCGTGGGGTGGCTTTAGGGATTCTTCTTGCCTTATCTGTGCACCATGGGGAGGGTCCTGTCCCCGGTGCTGGGGGGCTTCCTCAGACTGTTCCCCTAGCACAGACATCCCATACGTGAGGGGCTCTTCGGGGAAACTCTGCCGAGTCTACTCACCACCCACTCCACACCCTCAAGGCTCTGAGAAGGCCTGCTCACTGGGGTTGACCCAACATTGCCCACATGCACCCACGAGCCTCGTGACACCCCGCCTCCCGCACTCATGCGGGCTTAGCAGCCCCTGGTCAGAGCGGGGAGGCGACGCCCTTTGAGACCAGGCAGGCGGCTGTCAGGGGGACCGGAGCCCCCTGACCTCGCTGAGAATGCGTTTGGGGTCTTTCCCAGGCTTTGCTCCAGCTCCAGTCACAGTACAACTTTGCCATGAACGTGCAGGGCCGGGTGAAAGGCCGGTCCAGGCTGAGGGTGGTGGTCAAGGCTGTGGACCCCCCCACCGGACAGCTGCACGGCCGCGCCAGGGAGCTCACTGACGAGATCTAAATCCAGGTAAAGGGCAGGTGGGCGGCAGCCCCTCCCCGCAGGGGCATTTGGGCACACATCGTCCCTTCGGCCACCCCGTACCTGATGAGTTCTCAGGAGTCGGGGAGCCCGGAGCTGGGGCTGCCTGAGAGCGCAAGATGGAGAAGAGTGGCTGGCAGGCGGGAATGGCATGCACGGAGGCCTGGAGGTCCGAAGTAGCTTGATGTACTCCCCAAGTAGCAGATAACTCTGAGCGTGGAGTCTGAGGCACCTTCGTGGGAGGAAGAAGCTGGAAGATCCTCTGGGTGGGACGTGAATTGAATTGTCAGTGTTTGTTTCGCAAACACTCACAGATCGCGTAACGGAGGCCGGCCTGCCTTTCCCCAGTTCCCAGCGTGGCCTCCCCCGTGAGGTGCCCCACGAAGCCTGCGCGGCAGCCTGCTGCCTGCGGATGAGCCTGAGGCCCTGGGGGTGCGGGTCAGGGTGTCCCCTCCAGGTTGCAGTGAGTGGCTGGGGGGGTCCTGAAAGGCCTGGAGGGCTGTGCGGTGTGTATGACCTGGGAGACAGTGTGCCCATCGATTCTCAGATGGAAACAGCCTCGGAGAGGGAGGGGCCTGCTCCAGCCCCAGAGGCGCAGCCCTGGGTCGGGACTGGAAGCGCAGCAGTTCTTCTCCGGCCGAGGCCTCGGCGCCTGCGTCTCTCTCTCCAATCTGCCCTCCTCCCTCTCCTGCCCGTGTGGCCCTCAGTAAAACTCGGGAGGTGACAGGTTCCTTCTAATGAGCATTTTTAGCTTCAAGAGCCCATTCTGCCCACCTGGGCCCCAGTAACCTTGGGGATGCCTTAAATTGCAAAGAAAAATTGGGGCACCTGGGTGGCTCAGTTGGCTAAGTGTCCGTCTTCGGCTCAGGTCATGATCTCACAGTTCGTGGGTTCAGCTTGGAGCCTGGAGCTGCTTCAGATTCTGTGTCTCCCTCTCTCTTTTCCCCTCCTCCACTCACACTCTGTCTCTCTCTCTCTCAAAAATATATAAATGTTGGGGCGCCTGGGTGGCTCAGTCGGTGAAGCATCCGACTTCGGCTCAGGTCATGATCTCACGGTTCGTGGGTTCGAGCCCCGCGTCGGGCTCTGTGCTGACAGCTCAGAGCCTGGAGCTGCTTCAGATTCTGTGTCTCCCTCTCTCTCTGACCCTCTCCTGTTCACACTGTCTCTCTCTCTCTCTCTCTCTCAAAAACATATAAACATTAAAAAAATTGCAAGGAAAAATTGAAAGCAGCCCCTGAACATGGGAAAAGAAACAGATTCATGCCCCCTCTTCAAGAAGAAATAAACCATTTTCTAACCCAGGTGCCTACCTAGTTGGGGGTAAAGATTTTCAAAGAAAGAAACCCTCACTTACCAGCCCCTCACGTTGGCCTGCACATGTGTGTACAAACACACACACACACACTCACACATGTGCACACACAGAGACACACACGTGTGCACACACAGACATAAACACACCCAGACACGTAACATACATACTCATGCAGAGGCGCAGACACGTGTACACACACACAGACACAGACACACACACACACACACAGGTACACGTTCTTCCCAGTTAAAAATAAAATGAAATCATGTCTGGCACCTTCTCATCAGATTAAAGACGGGGCTTCTCAGCCTTCAAATTCTGTGACCTCACATGAGTCACAAGCATCTTTGTGCCTCGGTTTCCCTAGCCGATAGCAGTTGGAGGTTTGAGTATGTCAGACGCTTAGCGATGCTGGATTCAGCCACAGATGTATTTGATTTGGCTCATTCAGTGCTGCAAAACCATTTTTATCTGTTGCCAACATTTAAAAATAGGAAGATGTATAAAAATCCAATAGGCAGCTTGTCCTGAAGATACACGGCATTTTGCCACGTGCCCAAATCTGCAGGAGATG
>NW_027531872.1:93490-97135 GCF_008692635.1 Crocuta crocuta | reverse complement strand
CACCACTTCCCCCCCCCGCCCCCCAGCCCCCAGGTCTCCTGATGGTGAGACCACATGTCCGCGCCATTGACCCTGGTGCTGGCATTATTGCTTTCCTTACCCTTGAGTTAACGGGAAAGTAAGGTCTCTCCTGCACCTTCATTTCCCTCTAAAGAGCGGCAACAGGGGCGCTTGGAGGGCTCAGTCGGTGAGGCTTCTGACTTCGACTCGGGTCATGATCTCGTGGTTAGTGAGTTCGAGCCCCGTGTCAGGCTCTGTGCTGACGGCTCAGAGTCTGGAGCTGCTTCGGATTCTGTGTGTGTCTCTCGCTGCCCCTCCACCACTCGTGCTCTGTCTGTATCTCTCTGAAAAATAAATAAACATAAAAAAATAAAATAAAGAGGGACAACAAAGAACATGCACTGAAGACAAACAGGAAGTAGGAGGAGACATGTCTGTGTGTGTACTTCCTGTGCAACATGAATCCGCGTCAAAATCACCTGCCGAGTGGAAGGACTCCCTTGACCCAGGAACCCCATCTAGTGCCCAGAGGCCATGTATCACACTACCTTTCCGCAAGTACCGCCACTCACATCGCCGCTTGAACCCCACGGCTCTTTGAGACAGACACGGCGAGGATTATTAGTTTTAGACCCATTTTACAGATGAAGAAATCCAGGCTCATGCATATGATCAGAACATAGCAGTGCTGGGAGGGAGAGGGTTTTCTCAGGAAACCGAGCCCTTAGGGTCCAGCAGCCTGATCGGATCAGAAGCCGGTGGGGAGCTCAGAGCTGTGCTCAGCATCCCGGCCCGGGTGCCAAGGGAGGTCCTCCCCAGGGTTCCTGGAGAAAGGGTGGCGGGCAAGCAGGGTGCATGTAGGGAGGGGCCTGGAGTTCCCGGAGGTGCGCCGCCGTGGGCTGGGGAGCCGCCGAGGGCCCCCTGGGGAGTGATGGTCAGACCCGCGCGGACACTAGCAGGGTTACCATCTGCTGCCCTGGCTTGCTGACGTTCCCCACCCCCCCGTGCGGGTCCGTGGGAGCGAGATGGCGGTGAGTCCGNAGGATTATTAGTTTTAGACCCATTTTACAGATGAAGAAATCCAGGCTCATGCATATGATCAGAACATAGCAGTGCTGGGAGGGAGAGGGTTTTCTCAGGAAACCAAGCCCTTAGGGTCCAGCAGCCTGATCGGATCAGAAGCCGGTGGGGAGCTCAGAGCTGTGCTCAGCATCCCGGCCCGGGTGCCAAGGGAGGTCCTCCCCAGGGTTCCTGGAGAAAGGGTGGCGGGCAAGCAGGGTGCATGTAGGGAGGGGCCTGGAGTTCCCGGAGGTGCGCCGCCGTGGGCTGGGGAGCCGCCGAGGGCCCCCTGGGGAGTGATGGTCAGACCCGCGCGGACACTAGCAGGGTTACCATCTGCTGCCCTGGCTTGCTGACGTTCCCCACCCCCACACCGTGCGGGTCCGTGGGAGCGAGATGGCGGTGAGTCCAAGATGGTCACAGTGAGGAGCAGCTGAGCAAGACCCTAGGTCCTGAGCTCCGCGCGCTGCCTGCCGTGCCCCAGAGCTGTCCCCACCGCCGGGGCTTCGGGGAGGGGCCCGTTCCCTGGCTCCGTGAAGCAGATGCCGCTTGCTCTCCTCGCACCCTCGGCCTCTCTTGAACGTCAGCCCTCCCGTCCCGTCGCCGGCCGCCTGACAGGTGCCGGCAGCAGGGAGTCACGACTCGGCCCCGCGGGTCTCCCTGCCGGGAGGGGCGGGGGGCGGGTGCTCGGCCGTGGCTCCGGTAGCATGACGGGAAACAGAACTCAGCCTCTGTTCCAGGTATTCAGGAAGGTGCTGCTGCTGAGCCCTCAAACAGAAGCAGAACAAATATTAACGTGGCCCAACTCATTTATAAAGCCTCAGACAAACAGGTGCGTGACTCAGCGCTTGTGTGCAGCCAGGCTGAGGAGCTGCGCTCGGCGTCCGACGGCTCCTTTGCCAAAGCTGTCAGGAGCCGGGTGCTTCAAGCCAACTGCGTCTTTCTGGGCGTGAAGTGGGTGCAGCTCCCACGCTCCCCCTCCCCCCACCACGGACGTCTTCTGCGGGTCCACTTGTTCCCGAGGGTCTGGCTTTTCTCCCCTGTAGCCTCGAAAGCCTGTAATGCCGACTGCTCACGTCTGCTGCTTCGGAGGGAAAGGAGTCGTCCCTGGGAGAGTTCAACTGTCAGATGTCGAGGCTTGATGTGCAGTGGGAGTCATTCCTGAACCGGCAGCGTGGGCACTGCCTGGGAGCAGGTGGAAATGCAGATCCNGGGCTGAACGCCTCGGCTTCCTCTTGTTTCTTTGTTCCGTAAAGAGCAGGAAACACTGCGGGATGTGTCTTCCACCCAGCGCAGGTCTGCGCCAGCAGCCATCTCATCCCGTTCCCTGCCCTTGAGAACAGGACGGGGCAACACCATTGCTTCCCCTTCACAGTCGGGGAAACTGAGGCCGAGAGAGGCGGCCCGCAGCTGCTTGCCGGGCGTTGGGACTGCCCGCGGGCTCTGCCCGGCTCAGCCCCGTCGTGTCTCCCCCGTGCCCGGCCGCCTCGTGTCAGTAACTGGGAAGCTTGGCCCGGAAACGAGCGTGCGCAGCGAGTGTGCCCTGCGGCTGGTGAGAGGCGCTCGCCCTCAGTCCCTTCTCCCAGGAGCAGCGCTGTCCTTGCAAACATGGGTTTTCCAAATTAAGTTTCCTGTGTAGTCGGGCTGCGCACTGGGGCCTGATGCACAGGGGGGCTAAGATCAGGCCTGTGTCTTCTCCCGGGGCGCCTCGCTGGACCTCAGGACAGGGGCGCCTCCCTGGACCTCAGGGCAGGGGCGCCTCGCTGGACCTCAGGGCAGGGGCGCCTCGCTGGACCTCAGGGCAGGGGCGCCTCCCTGGACCTCAGGGCAGGGGCGCCTCGCTGGACCTCAGGGCAGGGGCGCCGGACGCCTCCGACCTCAGGGCAGGGGCGCCTCCCTGGACCTCAGGGCAGGGGCGCCTCGCTGGACCTCAGGGCAAGGGTGCCTCACTGGACCTCAGGGCAGGGGCGCCGGGCGCCTCGCTGCGACCCACTCCCGCTGCCGTGCTCCGAAACACCAAGTCTGTTTTCCAAAGGGATGGAGCGGCCTCTCTGAGCTACCGCGTCCTGGACGGGCCAGAGAAGGTTCTTGTGCACGGTGACGAGAAAGGCTTCCTGGCGTCCAAGTGACCGCCCGAGAGCCTTTCGGGGCCAACCAGACCGTGCTGTTTGCTCTGAAGGTAGCATCATGTGTTCCTCTTTTCTGGAGTAAACAAGCAGTGTATTGAGGTAAAGAATCCCCCTCGCAGGTGTAAAATAGACCTGTTCACCTCCCAGCTGAGAAATTGGAGGTGAGAACTTATTGAAGAATAACTTGGGGCAGAGGTCCTAGATGGAAAGTTATAGAATCTTCTAGATGTCAGAGCTGGAGATGTTTGGAGATTATTGATCGCAGTGGCCTCCTTTCATGGATGGGGAAACTGAGGCCCAGCGAGGCCCGTGATTTGCTGGGACCGGCACCCGGTGTCCCGACTGGGCAGCTGGTGCCTGGAACATGGTAGGCGCCTGTGTGCGTTGACTGCATGCGCGGACACCCCGCCCAGAGGTGGTTGCATTCTAGGGACCCGTTTTACAGGCAACGACCCCT
>NW_027531872.1:82410-93298 GCF_008692635.1 Crocuta crocuta | reverse complement strand
CGCCCAGCGAGCCACTCAGTGGTGGAGAGTCCGGGTCTGGGCCCGAGCCCCGAGCCTGCTCAGCCGCCTTGTGTCCTCTGGTCATGTCACGGCGCGTCCCATGTCCCTCTCCCATCCCGTGCTCCGTGGTGACAGGGACTTTGTCCCCCGGCGTCCTTGGGTCGGGTCCCCGAATTTCCCTCCACTGTCTCATCGTAGCCACTTGCTGAATCCCGGGTGACAGACAGGATACGTGACTTCAAGTTCGAGATTTTGCCAGGGTTACAGACGTGTTTCCTTAGCGAATGTCGTCTTGTTTCCGTAACTACTGCCTGGCAGGGAACCTGCACCCCAGGTTTTGAGTGAGCGAAAGCGACTTGCTGCTCATCCTCCTTCAGCAAACACGTGCCGAGCACCCGCCGTGCACTGGCCACTGCACCCGCCGACCTCTATCCAAGACACTAGGTCTCTGAGCGGGGGCTGCCTTTCTGGCCAGGATAGATTCTCCCCGGGGTGGGGGGGCCAGGGCCGCTCCCTCTGGAGCTCGGGTTTCCAGGCTCCATAATCCCTTTCCCTGGAGCAGGTGCTGGCGAATACTTGCTCCGCAGTCCAAACGGGCACAACTTCCACTTTAAACACCCGAGCGCCAGGCTGTCGAAGGAAAACTGAACCCTGAAAACCCTGGGGATATTTTTGCAAATGTGAATAATGACCTAATTTTTCAACGTCAGGGGTTTTGATTCTTGTAGATGGAGGGGTTTGGTTTTAGTAAGTCCAGCCTGCTGTGTGGGGAGGTGAGGTTCTCGTCACTAGGTTGGGACTCTCAGGGGACCACAGCCTCTTCTCTTTCCATGACCTCTGAGTCGATCCAGCCCCCGGTCCCTCCTGAGGTGGGCCCCCCTGGGGACAGGTGACTCCTCCTTGGGAGGCTGGGCAGCCCTGTTCTGGGAATGACCGTGACCTTCACCGTCCACTTCCACGACAACTCCGGAGACACCTTCCACGCTGGCAATTCCGTCCTCAGCTTTGCAGCTAACAGGTAGGGTGTGGGTGAGGCTCATTTCCCCCGTGCCGGTGCAGGCCAGGTGTACCGGGATTTCGTGTGGGGGCGGCCGATGGTAACACGGAGACCCTAGTGTCCCTAGAAGGAGAGCTTTACTGCCATGTGGCGCGAAGCTGTTGGCCATGTCCGCTGGAGGCCGGAGGCGAGGAGTTGGGTTTGTGATAAACTCTGTGTAGCCGTGAAAGCGGGACTGCAGGGGAGATGTAAGCAGCCCGGCCCTTGCGCTGGCCCTGTGCTGGGTGGAAGCCAACCACAGACTCTACAGAAGTTGGTCAGAGCAAGCACGCACCTTCCGGTGCTCCGGTGCTGGTGAGGAAGGAGTGAGACATTCACCGTATCTGCCCGCTGACTCCTCCCTGCAGCCTGTTTGCAGAGAGGGACAGAGCGCGAGCGGGGGAGGAGCAGAGAGAGAGGGAGACCCAGAATCCGAAGCAGCTCCAGGCTCTGAGCTGTCAGCACAGAGCCCGATGCAGGGCTTGAGCCCATGGGCTGTGAGATCATGACCTGAGGCGAAGTCGGACGCTTAACCCACTGAGCCCCCCAGGCGCCCCACCATCACCCTGCTTAACGAGACCTCCAGGCGATTCTAAAGGTTGAGAACTGCGGGCCCAGGGGCAGGCAGACCAGCTCGGAGGAGGAGAGAGAAGCAGCCGGCCTCGCAGGAAGGACGCTCGGGCAGGGCTTCCCGGGCGCCTCGGGGGCAGAAGGCTGTGTCCAGGTGTGGCTGACCGCTGCACTTGGCCTCCTCACGGGCCTGCTCAGCACGCCCGGGCCGGGCACAGGGGGCAAAGCCTGGTGGAGCATCTGGGGTTAGGAGTCGGACGCAGCTCAGCCCCAGCTCTGGCCTTCGTGGGGCCTTCCCAAACCAGGCAGCTCCCCTCTCCGGGGCCCTGTTTCTGCACCTGTCACGTGGGAAACACGCCTAGTTCAGGGCCAGCGGCTGAAGCCGTTGTGGAGAAGGNCCCCGACAGAGGTCCCGCCGGCCCCGTTAGTGGTGGAGCCTCTCTCCTAGGCCCCACGAGAGCTCTGGGGAGGGAGGGCGCGGCGGAGGAGCGTGATGAAGCCAGAGGCCCTACCCCTCAGGCCTGCCAGTCTGGGCCTTTCCGTCACAGCGACCTTGGCTGCTGTTGACAGAGCCTCGCTGTGTGCCGGGCGCCGGGCTCGGGGCTTCAGAGCCACTGACCTGGTTTAGTGCTTGCGTCGAGCCTGGATCCGGGTACGTATTATCCCCATTATATCGATGAGGAAGCGGGCAGAGGCTGTGCCTCCCGAGAATGTCCTTGTTCCCTGTTCGGAAGGACCAGCAAGCATCTCGTGGCTCCCCTTGCCTTCTGCGTCCCCTGCTGGGACGTGGGGGACGTGCTGTTGGCCATGGGTCCCCCCCGGGGGGGGATGCGATGAGGCCAGGTTTGTGCCGCTGCAGTGGCCCAAGCTCTGCACCAGCTGCTCGGGAAACTTAGCCCGAGAGACGCCTGGGGCCACCGTGCACAGCAAGCTCGGCCCAGCAGAGGCCTCGACTACGCTTCGCCCTCCAGAGCTGCGGGCTCTTTCCTGAGACTGAGAGGCCGGGAAGGGCGTCGCCAGCAACACCTGCTCGTCCGCACCGTCAGCGCGGGCCTGACGCCGCTCAGCGTGCGGGGCGCACGGGCCTGTCCGACTTCGTCCCGCTGCCCATCCCGCAGGCCGTCTCCCCGGAGCGTGGTGGGGGGTGACGGCCTGTGTCTGGCCACAGTTCTGGTCGACCTGGAAGGTGAGAGAGAGAGAGAGAAAGGTACTGGCCGGGGTTGGGGGGGGCACATTTTGAGTCAGGGGCAGCCCTGAAGATGGGAGGGGCCCCCGCTGTGGGCGTTAGACAAGCAGGCGTCTATGAAGCTCAAGAGCACGGGGCAGACGATGGCTTTTACAAACACAAGTGTCTGGGAACTCCGCCCTCCCCGCTTCCGTGTTGTCAGGGGCCGTTGTCACCCTACAGCCTCCGGGTTTGAGCAGTGACATCCGAGTCCTCTGGGCCCGTACTGCCCAACGGACATGGCACGCGGCCCATTATGGGGAAAGCTCGTGCGCTAGTATAGTGCTGTCCGCTAGAAGTTTCTAGCGCTGTGGAAGCATCCTGCATCGACCTGACTGACGGGGGGCGGGGGGGCACTCACCATCCAACCCTGGGAATGTGGCTGGAATGTGGCTAATGCAGCCGAGGGGCTACGTTGTTTCATTTTAATTCATCTTGCGGCTGGTGGATACCGCGTGCCACGTACAGCCTGCATCTAGAAGGAAATGTAAGCGCAGAACGGCTACGGGCAGTTCAGGCATCTCCGCACGTCAGCCATTCCTGTTCTGCCTGTACATCCACGGCCTGCGTTCCTCAATTTTGTTTTTTACATTGACTCCCTATTTTATACCTAATTGAATTCATTTTAAAAGGACGTTCAACGCTGTCCCTAAAGAAAAGCAAATATCATTGGCCAGAAACAGGATGTGGTTGTTGAGATATTTTGTTGTATCTGTTACATAACGCGATCGGCTTCTCACTAAGAAACGCCGTCTGGCGCCAGCGCTCAATCTGACGCTTGCTTTGTTTGCTAAAAAGGGGTTGATAAACGGCCGGGTGGGCAGGGGTGGTGGTGTGGGGCCAGCCCGGGACAAGGGAACCATCAAGAGGTTCAAGCAGGCAGGCGCTGGAGTGAAAGCAGGGCCGAAGGCTCCCTGAGCAGGTGCGCTCCAGGAGGCTGCAGCCAGGTGACCGCAGCAGGGGCGGGGGAGCGGCCAGAGCCAGGGCGCAGAGGCGAGGGGCACGGCTTCTACCCTGAGCGTGATGCGGGTTCCCCCTGGCAGCAGCGTGGGGCACGGGTCCGGAGGCCGGCACGGTCACCCAGGTGACGGGCGGGGCGGGCATGACAGGTGCGGGAAGATAGACTGACAGCCCGAGCTTTCTCTCCCAGGCCTGTCGGGAACCTGGAGCTCCTCAGCCGACAGCACCCTCGTGCGTGGGTGTGCGTGGCTGTGGCCCGAGAGGCGGAAGCGGTGATGGTTTTTACTGCGAGTTGCTGGGCACCTGAAGACCTACAAGGAGGTAGGGCCTCGGGGCGTGTGTGGTGCAGCCCTTAGCTTTCTGTCCAGAATGGCTGCTCTCCCTTTACAAAGGAGAAGTCCCAGCACCCTGGTCAGCAGTCAGGGTCTGGAACCCGAGTTGGGGTCTGCTCCCCACTTCCTCTGGGATCGGACAGGGGCCCTTTTCTTCGCAGGCCTTTTCCTCCTCACGTTTCGAACGGTGTCACGACCAGGGCTGACCTCTCAGGTCCGGGGCCTCCCCCAGCGCCCATGCACGCCAAGGGAAGGGCAGGAATGTCCCCCGTGGGCGCTTCCCCGGAGTCTCTGCGTGGGCAGGCCAGGTGGCCATTTGGCGTCACTGGCAAAGTTACGCCTCCGCGGCAAGTCACCTTTTGAGTCTCTCTGGAGGCGAACATAACCGCTGCCTCTTCTGTTTGCCTCCAGCCGAGAATGAATCAATGAGCAGCGTCTGGCCGCGTTCCAAACCTGTCTCATTTCAGAGCCAGCGTGCACGTGATCGAATCCAGCAGTTTAACCTAGTAGCTCGCATGTTTAGAGCCGAGGCTCTGCAGCGGGCGAGCCGGCGCGGATGGAGGCACCTTGTGACTGATAAAGCTGTGCTCTCCCGGGATGAGCCACGGAGAGTGGGCAGGGGCGGGTGGAAGGGGGCTCGAGGGGAGCGCCTGGCGTAGGCAAAGGTGTGCCGGGCTCAGGAGCGTGGGCAGTGGGGGGAAGTAGAGGCAGGAGCTGCAACCAGATCGTGCGATACACGTCGGGTTCTGGGTAGTTCTGGTTGAGCATGTAGGCTCTGGGGCGAGGCTGCCTGGCTTCAAATCCCAGCCGGGCCGCTGAGAGGCTGTGTGGCACTGGGCAAGTTATTTCACCTCTCTGAGCCTCAGTTTTCCTGTCTGTAAAATGGAGATAAGAGGGCCGTGAGGATTAAAAGAGTGAACCTATGTGAAGCGCTAAGCATGGTACTCAGCACTTAGCAAATGTTGGGAAGGTATTAGCTGCACCTCTTACTCTTGCGGAGTGAAGAGGCAGAAGCTTATGCCAGTCCCAGTAGGGATTTACCAGGGTTTTTTGGTTTTAAAGTAAGGAGTGATGGCGATCAGAGAGTATGTTTGGAATGAGGACCCCGTGGCTGGCAGCTTCTCGGGAAAGATGAGGAGTGGACAGAGGCGTGGCCGGCTTGAGGCGTGGCGGCCCCTCCAGGCAAGGCTGGTGACGAGGCAGCAGGTCCCCAGGCCGAAAGCTGGAGACGGGGTGAGAGTCCACAGCACAGAAGTGGTTCTCAGAGACCTGAGAGTGGACGGGGACGTGCAGAACGTGCCAGAGCGGAGAGGGGCGAGGCCTTGGGCCCCTCTACCAGGTGTGGGGGATGAGGCGGAGGAAGCAGGGAGAAGATGGAGGAGTCAGGGGTACAGGAGAAGGTGGAAGACCAGGGCCTGGGTGCCCACACGTGAGTCCGGGGTGACGGGCCGGCCTGCGCTCCTGCATCAGCCACGGGCCTGGGAGCCGCGTGGGGCTTTAGGGAGAAGTGGGACCCATCCCTGCCCCCCAGGAGTCCGTGTTCTGCTAGAAATCAGACCTGTGGGGGCCCCGAAGTGCCGAGGGCCTGCCCAGAGGTGGGCAGACAGCCTTCCAGCTGGAGGGGGCCTGCGCGGACCGCGGGCGTCAGGCTCCGGGGGCCTGGGGGGGAGGGGTGATCCCAGCCCAAGGAAGGCACAGAACTGGGGCATCTGGGTGCAGCCAGTGTGGGATGGGCAAAGGGAGTGAGCAGGGGCCTTCACTACCCAGGCTGCGTGAGTTGCATTTGGTCAGGTGGATTTATCTGGAAGAAAGGACAGTAAAGTAAAACGGCTCCTCCTCTCTTTGCTGGACGACAGGTTAACCAAACTGATGCACAGGCAGGTGGTCTGCAACTGCCACAGGAGCCCGACCCACAGCCCACCCCAGACTGAACGCGTTCAGACCTGCTGTTGGGACAGGCAGCCTGTTCAGAGGGAGGGGGGGTCTGACCGGCCCCGGGTGTGACCCCAGCTCCGCCACGTCAGGCCACGGCTACAAAAGACGTTGGGCCTCAGGTCTGTCCCCGGTGCAGTGGGCAGTGCCTGCATCCCAGGCAGCAGGGTGAAGCCACAGGAGCCCACACGTGGTCGGTGCTCAGTGCTGCTGCCTCCCCAGATAGTGACCCGTGTCCCTCAAAGGGTCGTGTCCCGTTCCGTCTGCCCAGGCCAGACCAGCTTCCAGGAGGCCTCCAAAGTGACCGGCAGTGTGGGAGACAGAGGCTCTAACCTGAGAGGTAAGGAGTGAGGGGCTTGCTTGGGGAGGGGAGACCCCACCCCCCGGCTCAGGGAGCAGGGAAGAGGCTCCTCGTGGCCCTCCTCAAACTCACACCAAAGGCAGAGAGAGTGTTTAACCCCCAGGGGCCCGTTCCTTCCAGCTTTTTAGAAATCCGAGGCTTTCTAAAAGAGCCCGGCACCCAGAAACTGCCTGTGTCTGAGCTGGAAATGCCACCTCAGCCCCCGCACACCCGAGGGAAGAAAGCCCCAGTTTACCGCCGGCAATCCCGGGAAGTAATGACCGGGCAGGCCTCACCGCCGATTTTGGTTCTTGTAATTACCTTTTCCAAGTCATGCATAGAACGTGCGACCCTGTCCCCTGCCCGTGGCAGCCCTGGGCAGCAGCTGCCAGAAATAAACACATCGATAGGGGCTGGGATTGTTTTTTGTTGTGTTTCTTTTAAAGCCACGTACCCGGTAGAATTAAATACCGCTGTCCTCGTTCTGATTGATGAGGCAGCTTTACCGCGTCATGGAAACCTCTCTGTTCCTGCTTCAGGGCACGGGGCCGATGCTGCGCAGGTGCCGAGACGACGGTGTATTAGTCGGGGACGCTTGCCCCCCTGATGCCCAGCAGGCAGTTGCCCATCCCCCCGCCGACGGGAACAGACGATGTGAGTTATGGGCCCGACCCCTCTGCCGTGCTGCTGGGTGCAGGCTCTGGCCCACATGCGGAGATTCTGATCTGAAGTTGCTCGCGATTCAGAATGACCCTCCTCCTCCGTAGAACGGGCCTCAGCTTTCATAAACCATGGCGCTGTCACGAAGCTCTGGGCCGCCCTCGGGGGACCTGGTGGGAAGGAACGTGGGGCGTTTCACAGCCCGGCCAGCGGCGCGTGGCCTGCTCTTCCCTGTTTCGGGGCCTGCAGGCAGGTGCGGGGGGCTGGGGTGTGGCGGCCAGGAGGCCCGGCCCATGCCCGTCCCGCCCCTTCCCGCCTCCAGGTGAGTGCTCCCCTCCCAGCTGGAAGCCATCGAGACCCTGCACCCAGAATGGCTCATCGGCTGCCACCTCCGGTTCAAGGACGACGACTCGGATTTCCCAGCGCGTCACGTGTTCACGGCAGAACCGGGATTTGGCGCCGCTCGGGGTGAGTTTGCCAGGGTTTGCGTGTGAACAGTGGCCTGCACGGAGGGTTCCCTTTGGTGCGTGGGGCTCACAGCAGCCATCTGCCCCGACAGCCATCTGTCAGGAGCCCAGCCTGGCGACTGATGCCCCCACTCTGGCCGGTCGTCCCTTTCGGCCACCAGGAGGGGCTGGCCGTCCCGTGCTGGGTGACGGGCATTCTCAGCAGCCACCTACACGCAGCAGGCAGGACACAATCGGCTTGGAAAGCCCGGGTTCAAGTCCCTTTCTGCTCTTCCCAGCCCAGGCCCAGTGGTGTTGAGCTGCTTCCCTCTGTGAAATGGGAAGGATGGTGCCTTGGCCCCGAGCGGTGCGAGCGCGAGGCGGTNCAGCGGCGCGTGGCCTGCTCTTCCCTGTTTCGGGGCCTGCAGGCAGGTGCGGGGGCTGGGGTGTGGCGGCCAGGAGGCCCGGCCCATGCCCGTCCCGCCCCTTCCCGCCTCCAGGTGAGTGCTCCCCTCCCAGCTGGAAGCCATCGAGACCCTGCACCCAGAATGGCTCATCGGCTGCCACCTCCGGTTCAAGGACGACGACTCGGATTTCCCAGCGCGTCACGTGTTCACGGCAGAACCGGGATTTGGCGCCGCTCGGGGTGAGTTTGCCAGGGTTTGCGTGTGAACAGTGGCCTGCACAGAGGGTTCCCTTTGGTGCGTGGGGCTCACAGCAGCCACCTGCCCCGACAGCCATCTGTCAGGAGCCCAGCCTGGCGACTGATGCCCCCACTCTGGCCGGTCGTCCCTTTCGGCCACCAGGAGGGGCTGGCCGTCCCGTGCTGGGTGACGGGCATTCTCAGCAGCCACCTACACGCAGCAGGCAGGACACAATCGGCTTGGAAAGCCCGGGTTCAAGTCCCTTTCTGCTCTTCCCAGCCCAGGCCCAGTGGTGTTGAGCTGCTTCCCTCTGTGAAATGGGAAGGATGGTGCCTTGGCCCCGAGCGGTGCGAGCGCGAGGCGGTGGAAGGGCCCTTGCGAACCAGCCGAGGGCAGACGGTGTGTCGGAGCGTAACCACGATGACCGTGATGCCGGGTCACGGGCTGGAGCGACCGCCTGGCCCCCTGGCAGGCTGGCCCCATGACGGGGTGCGTGGCAAGAGGGGTGCCCACTCGGGGTGCTTCGTGGGTTCAGTAGGGTCGTTCCTGCGATGTGCTCAGTGTAGTGTGCGGCACACACTCCTGTCCCGTCTCCACGATCGTGCCCAGTGTCGTCATGATGGTGGTCGTCGAGGAGCACTGGGGCCATTTTTCAGTTCCGTCCAAGAACGTGCAGCTCAGTCTTGATTAGAGGAGTTACCAACAGCGTCGTTATTTACTCACCCCCACACCGAGCCAGGATGGCTAGGCCCTGACACGCACAGCTGGCCCCGACGTCCCTACCCCGGGGACGTCAGTGCAGCCGGGATCCGGTGAGCAGAGGATTCTGAGGAGGGAGCGAAAGAGCTGCCACAGAAAGGGTGTCCAGGCCGGATCGGGGTGCTGACGAGAGAGGTCCCTGGAGGAGGCGACGCCCCACCTGGGCTCTGAAGGATGCGTAGGAGTTGCAGTTAGAAAAGCAAGGAGGAAGTGCCGCGTCCGGGGTGGGTGGGAGAGGGGACGACGTGGAGCACCCTTGTCTCCACGGGGCGGGACCCCTGCTCGCTGACGACGCACAGGCTGTGGACCAGCAGCTGAGGCACCTCAGCAGGAAGAAGATGGCTCTGCTGGTCACCGCCTCCGTCCCGGGCAGCCGCCTCTCTGGGGAGGCGGCCGGCGCCAAGGTGCCCTTCAGTCCAGGGCTTTACACAGACCAGGCTGAACTCGTTTTGAGCAACCAGCTCTGAGGTCAAGGTCTTCGGTGCCGTGGGCATTCCAGAGAACCTGCAGGTGAGCGGCATCCGCACACAAGCCAGGGGCCTTGGAAAGGCCGGGGAGGCAGGGAGACCAGGTGGCACGTGGACGTCCTGGACCACCTCTCTCTAAAATTAAAGAAAATGTTTCTAAGTAACTACCTTTAACCTTTTCTTTTTCCCCATACGACTATCTATGAGTTTGTATCATAGTATTAGTTACTGGGAATTTTTTTTAAGGTGTATTTATTTTTGAGAGAGACAGGCAAAGCTTGAATGAGGGAGGGGCAGAGAGACGGAGACAGAATCTGGGGCAGGCTCCAGGCTGTCAGCACAGAGCCCGAACTGAGGCTCAAACTCAGGACCGTGGGATCATGACCTGAGCCGAAGCCGGACACTTAACCGACTGAGGCACCCAGGCGCCCCTAGTTCCTGGGATTTCTGCCAGACGCCCCCAACCAGGAGTTCGGCAGGTGAGGGCAGCACTGGGCCTAGAGCTTACCGAGCATGTAGTATGTGCTCAGTGAACATTCAGTACGTTCAGTGAATGGAAGTCAGTGCTGGAATGTATGCTGATGTGGGGCAGGAAGAAAGGCTCTAATCCGTAACCGGTCGCTGACTCCACACAGCTGCGGACAAGTCCTAGCCCTGTGCCTCAGTTTCCCCGTCTGCTGGATGCTGGGTGACTCATGTCCTTGGTCCCGCAGCCCAGCAAGCTGGGAGGAGACCTGGGGTGATGTGGCAAAGGGGTTTTGGCTTCTCGGTTTGCTCCGTCCCCGGTCTCGCTACAGCAAATGTGGGTGAACATTATTGTACCGTGACGGTGATGCGTTCATTGCCGGTGACGGAGGGTCTGCCAGCCCAGGTTGAGCCAGTGCCAATCGGCCATTAACAGAGCTCCAGGCTGTTCCCTTGGAAGGCTCGCATTTGGTGGTAGTTCATGTTGGTTTAGCATTTTTTAAAGAGCGCGTGATTAGAAGCGCATGGTATTGATTTGTCCTTTCCTTAAAAACACTGTGAGCACACACGGGATGCTCCTTCCCTGACGTTGTGGATTTCACGCTGTCAGCCAGAAGGACCCAGGCAGCGTCACCTGCCCAGGACAGGAGACCAGGGAAGGGTCCCCACCCCTGGCCTTCGGGCCCTGGGGGGAAGCACAGCCTGTCAGGCAGGAGCGGAGGGGGGCTCTCCAGCCTCGTTCTCTCTCCCTGGTGAAATCGGGGTCCCTGGCCGTGCTGCCCTTTGAGAGGGAAAAGTCTTTGGGGTTCCCCGGCTTCATCACCTACACAGTCGTCATCTCGGGTCCCGCGGCCGGCAGCCAGGGGCCTCTGACCACCGCCCTGACCTTCTCCAGCCCCGTGACTAACCAAGCCATCAGCACCCCCGTCACGGTGGCCTTTGTGATGGATGGCTGAGGGCCTGGTCCTCGTGAGTCCTGGGACGGGACGCGGCTGGCACGGGCCTGGGCGAGGAGGGCCGGGCCGGGCGGGCTGGGCTGTGGGTGGGAATCT
>NW_027531872.1:80470-81695 GCF_008692635.1 Crocuta crocuta | reverse complement strand
CTGAAGGACTCAGAAATGCAGAAAGTCCCACCAAGGGAATTTGGCCCATTCGGGTAGACAGAGGCATCCTGTTGAAATGTGACTGGACGGTGGCCCCTCCTCTGCTCAACACTCTGCTTTGGCTCCCACCTCCCTCAGGAGGTAAAGCTCAAGTGTCTCCAGTCTGGAAAGCCCCACATAACCTGCGTCTGCAACACCTGTGTGACCTGTCTCCCCCTGAGCACCTCGCTGCAGCCACGCTGGCCTTCTTCCCGTTTTGGGAACACGTGTAGCCCCAGCTAAGCCCCTGGCATTCACTGCTCCCTGTGGCCGGGACACCTTTCCCCAGAGAGCCCCTGGGCCCCGCCCCGCCTGCCACACCAACCTGTCCTCAGACGTTCCCTTCCCAAATATTAGGAGATTCTGAACTTTATCTCCTGCTTCCATAGCGCTATTCCCAACTGTCAGCCTGAGAATAATTAACACAATTAATTATAATTTCCGCGGTCTTCCCTGACTCGAAGGCACGTGGTGCACGTGGGGACAGCACTCAGAGCAAGGCCCACCTAGCGCATACAGTGGGTGCTCAGTAACGGACGACTCGTTTGTAACAGTCCCGGGTCAGCACCTCCTGTGTGTCCGCCCGCCCCGACTGGGGCGCCGGATTCCAGGATTACAAACGCAGCAAGAAAGGAACGAGTCTAAACATGAGATTGAAGAAGTGGGGGACACAGCGGGGGTCCGTGTACGTCTTTGCCTTGAAGGTGCAGTTCAAGGGGCTGCTTCTGCCAGGTGTGGAAGGGTCGGGGGGGGGCGTGCAGTCAGAGGGCCTCTTCCCCTGCTCGCCGGCAGCCCCCCCTCCCCTTGAGGGCGGCCGCGTGCCCCCCACTCTGCCTGCCCCCGGAGCTCTCCCGCGGGCTCACCCCGAGGCCGAGGCAGGTGCGAGAGCGGAGCCCACGCCTGGACAGACCCGTGGCCGCACAGGTGGCAGGCGGCCCGGAGGCGCCTCTGGCAGAGACCGTGTTCCCCCCACGTCATCGGCCTCCTTCCTGACTCGGCCGGGCGGCCAGCGGCCAGAACACCCCAGGTTCCCAGCCCTTTCGGCTGCCGGAAGCCGACACGTGACAGCGTGTTGGGGACAGAACGTGCGCAGCTCTGGGACTGGGCCGACGGGAGCCCCCCCCCACACCACGTTGTCCCGACCTTGGCTGACCTGGGGGGGGCCCCAGCCCGGCTCAGCCCGGGC
>NW_027531872.1:72739-79844 GCF_008692635.1 Crocuta crocuta | reverse complement strand
CCCGCTGCTCCCCTCCCCACTCCGGCCTCCCCAGCGGTGCCCTCGGAGTCCCTGTGAGGGAAGCAGGGTGCCGGGTGGGAGGCTGTCTGGGCAGCGGGCTGGTGAGCAGGTGACCGGGCGCAGCAGTGCTGGGGGCCGGGGGACAGCGTCGGGCCCGGGAGCCCTCGCCCGCCCGCCCTCACCGAGCNGGGGGGAGACATGGGCCATGTGGGGTGTGCCGCCGTCACTGTCGGTGCTGAAGCTGCCACAGGCACAGGGGCCCGGACACCGGGGAGCCCTCGTCTGCAGAGTGGGGGACCCCAGGTGGCCCCCCTCAGGGACGCAAGATGGCTGCCAAGACCCAGGCATCAGGACGCATCCAGACATGGCAGCAGCCGGGAGAAGAAGAGAAGCAGAGAGACCACCTCCTCCCGTCTCCTTCCAAGGACTAAAGACGTCTTCCCTGAAGGATCGCCAGCTGACGGCTCCCTTCGTGTCCACAGCTGGGGCTGGTCTCCCGGCCCCCCCTGCCCCGGGGCTGGTGAAGGCGACGGGAGGCTCAGGCCCACGTGCGGCAATGCTCACCGTCCAGGGCAGGTCAGGGTGTCAACACGCTCGGCTCTTTCAGATCCAGATAGAAAGGTCTCAGTCCCTGCCCAGCTGGTTTTCTCTGCGATGCTGGAACTTTCTGCCCTTTGCCCACCTCGGATGCCCTGGAGAGAGAGCCAGGTACAGGGGGCGGGCCCGGGCTTCCTTCCCCCAGGGGCGACCGCGTGTCAAAGCACCCGCAGGGACCGCGAACCCTGTGCTGCCAGAGGCAGGGCCACCTTGCCGGAGTGAGGGCTTCGACAGAACCAGGGGACACACGGCGCGTTCCACTTTCCGCTCCCAAGCTAACCAGGCAGCTTTCACTCTCCAAAGGGTGCCAAAAAATGCTTTTAGCACCATTTAGCACTAAAAATATAGTATTGCATATAGGTTTTTTTTTTTCTCCAGAATTCCTAAGTTTGGGCAAAAATGAACTCTCTGTGTCTTCATCTTCCTGCTCCCCCGTGCGGCCTGGAAATGTTCCATCTCAAGGCCTGATGGACTGGCTACCAGAAAGCCCAGGGCCTGGGACGTCCGGACGGGGGCACAGGTCTAGGCTAGTGGGGGGTGCGTGAAGCTTCGAGATCAGGGGGCCAGGGGTGTAGGCCGACCTTCCGGGGCTAGAGAGAAATCACTGCACCTTTCTGGGCCACAGCACTTCCCTGTTCTGCCAGGTGGCCATCCTGACACCCCCTGCCGCCCACCCCAAGGTGCTGCCTGCAGGAAGCAGGTCGGCCCTCTGCACGCACACCCTCTGCACGCACACCCTCTGCCTGTCGCTGCAGATCCGCCCACGAGAGGCAAGTCGACTTCCTCCCCGCGGAAGCCGCCCGTGGCCCTGTGACTGGCTTTGGCTGGTCGGCTGTGGTGCAAGTGACGTCAGCTCAGGGCCTGGGACCTGAAGTTTCCGTTCACCCTTCCTGTGCTTCTCCCCCTGACATAACAACACGGACGCCCGGGCAGCCGCGGGTCCAAGGAGGAAGAAAGACACCTACAAGGGACTGAAGTGAATCCGCCGTCCTGGAGCGACTGACCTGCAAACCCATGACTTGGAATAAGTGACACTTGTGAAAACCCACTGATTTGGGGACGGTTTGTTAGGTGGCATTATCGTACGGTAGGTGACTGACACAAAGCGTGATATGGATTCCCTTCTGGCTGAACCATTGGTGGCTTCCTGCCACTTGTCACAGAGTCTGAATGACGTAGCTGGGCCCTGGGGTGGGGCGCCCTCCGCCCTTCCTGCTGGGACCGTGTTTTCTGGGTGGCTCTGGCACATGTCTGGAAGGGCACCGGACCAGGCCCTCAGCAAGAGCCTCCAAGGACGAAGGGCACAGGAAGGCTGTCGGGTGCAGGGCCTTCACCTGAGCTCTGATTCCCTCCTTCTTGCGAGGGGCGCCATCCGCCACACGTCCGGGGCTGGCAGGGACCGGTGGAAACGTGGCTCTGAAGGACTCCTTGCTCCATTGACATGGGTCCTTTACGCAAATAAAAACCATGCCTACCGCGGCCTTACCCTCCAATGTGTCCCTCAGGGTGAGGTCCACACAGGGAAGGGTGTCCTGAGGATGGCTTGTTGAATGAATACAAGAAAGAGCCCCAGGAAGGGCTAAGTGAGTGTGGGTTTTCCTCCATCATGGGCTATAGTTTTCTGGAACACTCTTGAGCTTTCGGCCAGTGGGGAGACGAGCCAGGCTGAGAGGGGCTGGTGGTGACTACAATTCTGAAGTCCATTTTACCCCAGAGGCCCGTGGGGCTGGGTCCCTGGCCTAGCCTTTCCCCCAACAGCTGTCCCCAGCCACCTCCATGCCACCTGGACCAGAGCCAAGCAAAGATGGCCCAGCAGGGAGCTTCTTCCTATCGCCAGCCGTGGCTCCCTGTGGCCGGTACGATCGCTGGAAGAGGCCTGGGGGCGCCCAGACGAGCGGCTGCTGACATTCACTGCACCTCCTCTGCCAGGCTCATGCCAGGCCCTTTCCAATCTCTAGTTCGCTTCGTCCTCACCTCAGCTGTTGACAGGTGGGGAAACTGAGGCACGCGAGGTTGAGCCACCCTTCTGGCGTCCCACAGCCGACCAGTGGCAGAACCAGAATCGGAATCCACTCAGGCCGCCGTCAGCGTTCGCTGTTCCGCCCCAGGCCTTGCCTCTGCGCACCTGGACCGGGCAGCGGGGACCCAGCCCCGAGGGGAGGCTGCGCGCGGCGGCACCCATGCCCTCCAGCGCCCCGCCGCAGCCCGTCTCACGGGTCATTTGAGTTTTCACAAGGAATAAAATTGAATAGAGACAAATACAAAGAATGGTAAGACAGCTCCCTGTGCCTCCGCGTGGTGTGGGCCACCGTGAGCACGCGCTCCTGGGCTGTGGCCTTGGTGGCGGTGTGTAAGAACACAGACAAAAAATCTACAAATATGACTTGAGTTTTATTTCCTTCTGCCTTCTGCCCCCCCCTCCCCTCCCCTCTCAGAAGCAGCCACCTTTATAAATTTGCAGCATGTCCTTTCAAAGCAACATTTATTATTGTTGTTGTTTTTAATTTTTTAAATGTTTATTCATTTTTGAGAGACAGAGACACATGTCCATGGGGGAGGGTCAGAGAGAGGGAGACACAGAATCTGAAGCAGCTCCAGGCTCCAAGCTGGCAGCACAGAGCCCGACGCGGGGCTGGAACCCACAAACCGTGAGGTCATGACGTGAGTTGAAGTCAGACACTCAACCGACTGAGCCACCCGGGCGCCCCAATATTTATTGTTGATGATAAGCAGCAGTAAACAAAATAGTACTGTTTTGTGTGTATTTTTATAAGTTTGCATGGCTGTGTCATACTTTGTCTCATTTGGCTCTTGCTTTTTCTCTTCCTTGTATGACTGTTATTCAGCCTCATTTCAACGTAACCCTTCCCTCCCCCAGGGCTGGCCAGCAAGCTTGTTCCAGGGTTTGCTCTACTGAGCACGTCCCTGCACGAGGCTCCATGGGCCCAGGGCTGGGGCTTCCCAGTGGGGCTACCCAGCCACGGGGCTGCTGGCGCAGAGGGCGTGCCCATTACCGGTTTGCCCTGATGCTGCTAGATTGATTGACACCATCCTCACCCCTCCCATGCTCATCCATGCTCATCCATGGACACTTGTTTCTGCTGGTTTGGTGGGTGAAGCTGAATCTTTTAAGTTGAATTCGAATTCTTGGATTGCTTCGGAACGTGAACTTTTTTGTTTATTTATCGGCCATTTATATTTTTCTCTGTGAATTGTCTGTCCTCCACCCAAATGTTGACTGTTTTAAAGCTTGTCACTCCAAAAGAGAGATACTAGAGGATACCTATTCATATGCCCAGCTTTGTATTCAGCGTATCAGTTAGCTACTGCTGTGTAACAACTTACCCCTCCCCATTTTCCGTGATTTAAATCAGCCAACACTAATCATTTCTCATTAGCCCAGGGTCAGCTAATGCAGGCTGGACTCAGCTGGGAGTGGCCTGTCTCTCATCCTCCTTCCAGGGCCCACAGGCCAGGTAAGACACGTCCTCCTCATGTGACAACCTTGATGTAAGAGAGCAAGTGGAAACGCCGTAACGCTACTTGAGGGCTGGGCTGGGCTGGCCATGCTATGATCTGCACTGCATTCTACTGGACCAAACAAGTCACGTGTCCGAGTCTAGACTCAGGGCTTGGGGAATAGACTCTCCCTTTGACAGGAAGCCACAGGTAGGGATGTGAATGGAAGGCGGTCAAGAATCAAGATCATTGATGCAAATTTGTCATGGTTGTGGGTTGTTTTGGGTTTTGTTTTTTTACTGATCCGTGGTAGCTCTGTAGTCAAGGTACACATTGATAGTGTATATATTGACATTTTGTCTGAGATATTCTGCTTCTGAAATAAAATTTTGAAACCCATTGATCCAGTTCGATTCCCTCATCGTACAGATGGGAAAACTGAGGCCCATTCCTGGGAAGGACTAGCCCAGGGTCCTACCTGAGTAACACACCAGGTGCTAGCCCCTTCCCCGACCCTTCAGGCCCCCACCTGGCCGTGTGGCCGCCGCGGCTGAGACAGCTCAGGCGGACGAATCGACAAATCGCTGTGAGCGTTTCACCCCACGATGAATTCTCGAGGAGCCAGCTTAGAGCCACAATTTTGACATCAAATAAAGTGAGCAGTTGCAGTTAAAGAGTGAGAAAAAGGAAGAAGACAAAACCCAAGGCCATGGGTTTGCCGATCGTCTATTATTTTGTTAAGCTTTATGTTGTATATAATTAGCAGATAAAATTCTGTGCAGGATTTCATTAGCAGCCTCATCAGGTGACTGCTTTCATGTGGGGAGTATTTACTGAAAGCAAATAAAGACCATTTACAAGAACCAGGAAAATGGAATCTGAAAGACCCATTGCTTCCCAGCTAAGGCAGAATCGCCCCAGGGCAGTGGCGCTCTCTCAGCACCCTTCTCCGCGGACGGTGGTTGGAGGCCGGGAGCCTGGGGGACAGGGCCCAGACCCCGCTGCCTTTGCCTCTCACCGGCCAGGTGGCCTTGACCTTGGGTAAGTCACGTTGTGTCTCTGAGCCTCCGTTTCTCTGTCTGTAAAATGGGGATTATGATATGACCTCCAGCGGTTTGCTGTGTGGGTTTAATGGGCTCCTGTGCAGAACACCCCCAGCATGGGGGGAGCACATATTTGGTGCTCGTGAACTTCTCTTCCCTCCTCTCTCGCTGGGGAGACAGCCCCCCTCGCTCTCTCAGGGGCCACAACATGTACCCTCAGGGAGTCTTTTCACAGTTGCCCCTCAGGCCCCTGCCAAGTGAGCAAATCGGTAATCAGTCGGGCTTACAAACAGGAGTGCGGCAGGCCAGGGAGGTGATACCCTGAGGAGCCGCGGCGGGACTGTGACCTGGAGCGATGGCCTCACCCACGTGGCTCCAGCTGCCACGTGAGAATAAAGTGGAGCCATTTATTGCGGTTGTCTAGGGATTGCCCAAATCCAGTTGGGAGGTTGGGGGTAAAAGCTTCCACTTTATAAACAGTGGTAACAAACTGCAAGTTTAAAAACTAGAAAAAACAGGAGCGTCTGGGTGGCTCAGTTGGTTAAGCATCTGACTCCTGATTTTGGCTCACGTCATGATCTCACGGTTCGTGGGTTCGAGCCCCGTGTCGGGCTCTGCGCTGACGGCTGGGAACCTACTTAGAATTCACTCTCCCTCTGTCTCTGCCCCTCCCCTGCTCAGTCTCTCTCTCTCACTCAAAATAAATAAAAAATAGAAAAAACCAACTTGTGTGGGCCCAAGAAACCTGGCCTCAGACGAGCGGTTTTTTATTTTCTCTGAATTTCATAAGTGCTAAAATTCTATGGGTGCATCTCCACGCTCCCTTCCTGGGGCAGACACTGCTAATCGCTCCCAGCGCTCCTTCCCGCTCGGCTCCAGCAGGGCTTCCTCCCGCGTTCTGGGCGGCCACGGCCACGGCCACGGCCATGGCCAGTCAGCCGTGCTGAGGGAGGAGCCCTCTGGAGACGGGCTGGTTTTCGCTCATTCGGCATCAAAGATGTGAAGGTATTAGCTTTTCTCCGGCAACTTGCCCGGGATGGACACAGATAGAGCAAGAGACAGAGGCACCGGCTCACAGCTGCTGTGTGTGCTCGGAGGGTTTCACCCCCATTCAAAATTCTAGGTTCGGAGCTGAAACATCTTAAAATGCGAAGGGCCAGGCCACGCTGCAGCCCCAGCTACTCGCTCCCCACAGGCCCCGGAGGCCGTGGGCAAGGAGACTGCCTGGGGGTGGGGCCAGCGTGCTCTAAACGTACATAAATGTAATCATGTCGCAGTTTTCAGGAGGCACTGAAATGACATTTCCTATCCGTGGAGGTGGGGGGAGGGCGGATGGGAGCTCATGATCTAAATCAAAGGGCAATTATCGAGGGGCTGTTTCTTAGACGCCCGGGTTGGAGGCTGCCAAGTCCATGGTTTTGTTCCCAAGGCCAGGAAGCGCGAGTTGCTGCTCTCCCCCCCAAGGGACGTTGGCACCTTTATCGATGCCCTGCTTGCCCGTGTATTTGTTCTCTAAACATGTATTAGCTCAAGTTATGTGTTGGCAGCTGCCCAAGGAGCCAGCAGGGATGGGAGGGGAGGAACTGAGTGTGAGTCAGATGGGGCTTCTTGACAGAGAGACAGGGAGGGAGACAGAGACGCACCTTCTATGGGACGGAAAGTGCCAGAACCTCAGGGAAGTGACTGCTCCAGGTTGGGGGGTCAGAGGAGGGTCCCAGGAAGAGGTAAGTCAGAACCTGGGCCGGGACAACGGGCATCTCAGCACAGGAGCCGGTTGGAGCCCAAGGTCAGAAAGTCACGTAGGGGCAGCTTGAGCAGTAGGGGGGGCATGCACTGGCCTGGGTTTGAATCCCCACCTGCTTGGATGTGGCTGTGGCATGTTGTGCTGGGTATAGAAAGCTCCCGGCCCCCAGACTCGGGGATGATGGTGCTGGTTTGGGAAGACTGGGATCACTACGTTCAAACTGCAGGCTCCCTGTCTCTTCCAGACTTGTAGCAACGCTCAC
>NW_027531872.1:67425-72668 GCF_008692635.1 Crocuta crocuta | reverse complement strand
CGTTCCGAAATCAGCACAGCCAAAGGAGTCAGCAACCATGATTCTTTCCCATGTCCCTGGATTCTGTGAGGTTCTCGCATTTTATCCACTTTGACTTACAAAATGGATAAGACCCATTCAATAAGAATTTCAGCTAATTTCAGATCCCGAGGAACGTATTTAATTGGATTAAAATCTATTTTCTCAAGTTATATTATAAAGTATTCTAATTATGGTAGATCCTCATCCCATTTCATCCTACAAAATGTTTCATACATTCTATTCCTATTAATAAAAGTATACCTTTAATCACGAGAAGTCACGGGTGCTAACTTAGAAAGGTTGGGGAGAGGGGCGCCTGGGTGGCTTAGTCGGTTAAGCGTCTGACTTTTGCTCGGGTCATGATCTCGCGGTTCGTGGGTTCAAGCCCCGCGTCGGGCTCTGTGCTGACTGCCAGCTCGGAGCCTGGAGCCTGTTTCAGTCTGTGACTCCCTCTCTCTCTGACCCTCCCCTGCTCACGCTGTCTCTCTCTCTCCTAGAAATAAATAAAACATTTTTTAAAAAAAAAAGAAAGGTTGGGGAGATGGGATTTTGTGAAAATTCTAGGAGAGTCAACAAAAATTGTAAAACCTCTGCCATAGGCCTTGGGGAGCCATGGATAGTGCCTGAACAAGAGCCTGATACATTCGGGTGAAAAGGGGTGTCCTGGGGTCAGTATGTGCAAGGGTGCAGCCCCCTAAAAGGGGTGTCCTGGGGTCAGTGAGTGCGAGGGTGCAGCCCCCTAAAAGGGGTGTCCTAGGGTCAGTGTGTGCGAGGGTGCAGCCCCCTAAAAGGGGTGTCCTGGGGTCGGTGTGTGTGAGGGTGCAGCCCCTCAGTGGTAGCTGGCAGGGTGATTGGTCAGTCACGGGGGCGGACGGGCTGTGTCTGGGGGAGTGTTGCCTCGCCTGTACCCCTGTGTCCTTCACCCGGTCTTCCCCAGGCTCTCCTTCTGGTGCTTTCTGGCCAGTTCCCTCCTCTGTCCAGGCCTCACGTCCCCCTCCATTCTGATCAGGTGCTCCCAGCTCCGCGGGGCGCAGGGTCCAGGGAAGGGGGAGCCCAGGGCCCAGGCCCCAGCAGCAGAGGAGTGAGACCTCGGGGGGACAGCTAAGCCGGGCTGGACGCACCAGCAGGCCCACTCCCCGCAAACCCCGGCCCCATTCAACCGATAACGGCCACTGCGAGGGTCTGAAGGATCCTCCCCACTCTCCCTGCCTGATTCCGGACATCTGAGAGAGAGAGAGAGAGACTAGTCCTTGGGGAGAGCATGGGAGTCCCCTGGAGCCCCCCCCAGACCAGCTGGACCAGACCCCCCGGGGACTCGTCTGTGCTTCTCTAATTACTCAGTGATCTGAGGTGACTGAAGCAGAAACTAAAAGCAAGAAGAGAAGAAACATCACTGGCAGCCCCCCCGGCTGACGGCTGACTGCATCTCGATTTGCTGTTCTTCCTTCCAAGACTTTTTTCTCTTATATGTATGCAGATAGAGAAATTGTTTTCCATACAAAAAAGTCAGCAAGGGGTAGAGATTTTGTAACCTATGCTCTTCACGCGTGTGAATGTATCACGGGCATCTTGCCATGTCGGTAGTATGGGTCTGGTGCCATTAGTCATTCCTTAATATAAACATCCTTTCAACAAATAGTGAGCGCCCACTGTGTGCCAGGCACCGCGCTAGACTCTGGGTTTACATGCGGGAATGAAACAGATGAATCCCTACCTTTTCGGTGCTAACGGTCCATTTGGCGAAAGAGATGAACCGAGAATCAACACCAATCAAACCTCTGCGGATGTAATGGTTCCGGGAAGGCCCGGTTACCGGGGATGCGGCCTGGGCAGGGAGGGCCCTGCAAGGAAGTGAGGGCTGGGTTGGGATGTGAGGAGTGAGCGGAAGTGACCCAAGCACAGAGCGGAGGGAAGAGTGATCCAGGCCGGGGGAACGGCGTGAGCGGAGGCTGGAGCCGAGGGGAGCTGGGCTGTGGGGGCTGACGGAGAGCAGGACGAACATGGTACGAGAGGAACGGCAGATGCGGGCAGAGGGGCACGTGGACCCCAATGTTCACAGCAGCATCTCCGCAGCAGCCAACACACGGACAGAGCCTAAGTGTCATCAACGGACGAAGGATCAAGAAGCTGTGGTTTATCTACACCATGGAATCCTACCTGGCAATGAGAAAGAGTGAGATCTGGCCTGTGTAGCAACATGGCTGGACCTTGAGGGTGTTATGCTGAGCGAGATAAGTCAGGCAGAGGACAGATACCGTATGATTGCACGTATAAGAGGATTAGGAGGAACTTAACGGAGGACCGTGGGGGAGAAGAAGGGGGACATCGTGGGGGAGAGGGAGGGAGGCAAACCATGAGAGACTCTTGAATGCCGAGAACAAACTGAGCACTGATGGGGGTGGGGGGAGGGGAGGGGGGAGACGGGCACGGAGGAGGGCACTTGTGGGGATGAGCACCGTGTGTTACATGGAAACCACCTTGACAATAAACTATTTGTAAAGAAATATATATTGTAACAAACATGAAAAATAAATAAATAAAAACGGTAAAATTAAAAAAAAAAAAAAAAAAGAGGAACAGCAGATGCAGGCGGAGCCAGTTGCCCAGCATGGATGCAGCACAAGTCACTAGACCAGTGCGTGCGGTGTGGGCATCAGCTGCTGTCCAGTGTTTTAGATTTTATTACTTTTTAAATTTGTTTAGGGTTTATTTATTTTTGAGAGACTAAGAGACAGAACATGAGCAGGGGAGGGTCAGAGAGAGAGGGAGATACAGAATCTGAAGACAGGCTCCACGTTCTGAGCTGTCAGCACAGAGCCCGACGTGGGGCTCGAACCCACGGACCGTGAGATCATGATCTGAGCCGAGGTCGGCCGCTTCACCGCCTGAGCCCCCGGCACCCCTGCAGCGTTTTACTGTTATAAATGTTTCCAGTGTTTTCTGTTCCCCGAAATGAACATCCTTGCTCATCTGTGTGCACCTGTCTCATTATTTCCCTAGGATAAATTTCTTTAAAATAAAAGTTTTCTAGCGTCTATGTATGTTTCAGAGGGAGTGGATGCAGGGAGGGGAGGGGCAGAGAGAGGGAGACAGAGGATCCAGAGCGGGCTCCGTGCTGACAGCAGAGAACCTGGTGCGGGACTCAAACTCGCAAACTGTGAGATCAGGACCTGAGCCGAAGACCCTAACCAAGGGAGCCACCCAGGAGCCCCTCCCCAGGCTCGCGTTCTAACTGCGGCCATGGGCTTTCCTCCGCGTGGGCCTTGAGAGTTGTTGAGCCCAAATCCTAGCCCGGACGCCGTTTCCGGAAGCCCCTCCGTGACCAGCGGCCACAGCCCAGTGGCCGTCGCCGTTTCAGCCCTGGACTCCGCTCCAGGTGGCCAGGGACGGCCCGGCATGGGGGCCACAGCCCTGCTGAGGACACAGGGACAGGAGCAACCGAAGTCCCCGCTGACGGGAGGGGTAGCGCTCGCAATCCTGGCCTTCTTTTACCCTCTCCGCCCCGTCTCTACTGGGTGCCGGGGCCCTGGGCGGCTTCCAACCCACTTCTGCCCTTCCAGAGCTCACGGTCCAGCACGAAGGGAGCCCAGGCTTAGACCAGGGCCAGAGCGCGAGAAGTCCTGAGGGAGCTCAGAGGGCCCCTGCCTCGCGCCGGGAGGGGGTGGGCAGGTGGGGCTGCCTGGAAGAGGGGACACCTGTCAGGCATCTCGACGGAATAGTAAAAGGGTTTCAGGTAAACGAGAGAAAGAAGGTTCCCAAGAAGAAGGGCAGCCGTTGCTCCGTCGGCTGGGTCGGGACAAGGAATTGCGTGGGTGCTGGCGGGAGGGAAGCGTGTGGCTGAGGTCGGTGTCGAGGTCGTGTGGCCGGGGCAGGGCTTCTGTGGGTCTGTTAAAGTCGGACCCCTCTTCTCATGCGCTGTGTGACTGTGAGTGAGTTGCTGAATCTCTCTGTGCCTCAGTCGCCTCCACTGGGAAATGGAAGCAGTCGTGCCTCCTCGCTACGGCTGGTTTGAGGTTAAGCGAGTTAAGTAACGGAAGGTACGGGGCAGAGTTCCTGGCCTGTGAAGGGCCGGCTGGAGACCATGCCATTCACCCCCCTACTCGGTTTCTGGTGCTACAGTGTAGACAAAACGAAAGCTCTCTTGCAAGGGGGTCCTTGTACGTACTCGACACCACCCGAGATGCGTGCGGGTGCCCGGCCCCTGCTGGGCAGACTTCGCTTCTCTTGCGGCACCAAGTAGTGGGAGGGACAGAAGGACACACACAGATCGGCTCAGAGATCACGCTACACAGCACGAGGAACACAAACCCCAGTTGCAGAAGAGAGGCCAGCGGCCGTGACCGTGACGGGCTACTTCGGTCTGGTGATCAGGGACGATTTCTGCAGCCGTGACGTTTGAGTTGAGGAATCAGCAAAGATGGGGCGGGAAGAGTGTTCCAGACTGAGCACGTGCAAAGGCCCTGAGGTGGGAATGCTCTTGGCCTGGCTGTGGAATAGCAAGGGAACAGTGTGGCTGGAATAGGGCTGCCAGATTTAGCACATAAGAATGGAGAGCACCCAGGAAAACTTCCGAAATGAGAGTTTCAGATACACAGCAAATGAATTTCTAGTACAAGTATGTCCCAGAATGTGGCACGGGGCATACTTATACTCAAAAATCATCTGCTCTTCATTTGAGATTCCAGTGTAGCCGGGCACCCTGTATTTCGTCTGGCGACTCAGGCTGGGGGGCAGGAGGGGGAGTTGGAGGAGATGAGTCGGCAACAAGGCTTGGCAGGCCCAGGGAGGCGGCTGGGCCTTATTCGTGGGGCCATGGTTTACGGGGGCCGCGGCCTCCAGCCCCCAGCCTGGTGCTGACTGGGTGGGCGTTCTTCACTCAATGGAGGCAGCATCTGTCGGGGACCCAGCACAAGTGATTGGAGTCGCCCACGGTATGAAGAGCCCTCCCTCCAGAAGGTGATTCATCCCCAGTCCCAGACGAGAGAGTTAGGGCTGCACACGCTCCTCGGAGGCGAAAACCCCCCTCCTACAAGCAGCAGGGAGGGGCGGCGGCAGGAGGTAGGACGGCAGTGAGGTTAAAATTAGAACAGCCGAGTTCCCTCATTAGGAATGCAGGCGGTGCCACATGCATCCGTGATGGGCTTCCTCGCAGACTTCTGGAAGGAGGGGAGAGTGGACGGGGTCAGCCGTGTGCACATTCATGAGGATGCAGGACAGGGTCC
>NW_027531872.1:37801-67018 GCF_008692635.1 Crocuta crocuta | reverse complement strand
AGAGCCCGACGTAGGGCTCGATCCCACAAACCGTGAGATGTTGACCTGAGCCGAAGTCAAGAGTCAGATGCTCAACTGACTGAGCTACCCAGGCGCCCCTATCTCCTCATTTGATTGTATGGCCTCCACCATCTCTCAGCAGTAGATATTCTTATGCCCATTTTACAGACGAAAGACAGAGACTTGGGGTGGGGTGAGTACGAGCCCTGTGGGGCCCTAATACACCTGAGACCAAGTCCCCAGGGTCGTGTGAGATGTGGACAAAAGCGCACCGAACAGCATAGGGTAATTGGGAGAGAAAGCTCTCTCTTCTTCAGTCCTTCTGACTATATGAAGGCAAAGGGCTCAGCGATGGGCTAATGGGACTTGAACTCTCTCTAGCACCTGCTAGAAAGAACAGCCCTCAACAGACAGTGTAGAATGACAACAGTTTCTATCCAGATACCAGCATTTTTCTCCATCCTATTTTATTGTATGGATGAACTTCTAATTACGACACATGCTACAAAGTTTTATTTCAGACCAAATATGTTTTGGTAAGAAAGTTTTTAAATTAACGGTATTTTGTTTAAACAAAGCAATTCAAAGAAAAAGATCAAGAATGCGTTTAGGAGCATCCGGTGATGGCAAAATTCACAAAGGCAGCACTGGATGACCAAATGTGGGGTCAAGTTGAGGGTGGGCTGTGTATCCTCAGAGAAGTCACTCCCCGTCTCGGGGCCTCTTCATTTGTAATAAGGCCCAGACAAGCATCAGTGCTAAGGTAATTCTGAAGATTCCTTTTTTCTGAAGGGAAGACCAAAGTCTTCCCTTTAGGCCCAGCAGACAGTAGACCGGGGGCACTTAGAACAGGCCTGAGTCCTGACTGTGCTCTGTGCACACACACTCCAGGAGCTTGGCCCTGGGGGTGTCAGAGCTGGGGGGGTTGCTTTACNGGAGGGGGAGGGTCTGGGACATCAGCACAGGTGAGGGGGGAGGGGTGGAACGCACGGGCTCCAACCTGGAGGGAGTCTTGGAAGCCGCTCCTCTTGTGAATACAGACGACTGGGCATCGTGCGGGTCCTGAGAGTCTCTGCCGTTTAATAAGGGAGTTGACAACACTAACGTTTCTTACATCTGTTGATCCGTGTGGACTCATTGGTCACCTTGCTTTATGTTGTTACTTAATCATAATTTCATTGTTTCACTTTTAAAGCGATCAAATTGTTTTGCTCCATTTTTTTCCTCTCTACTGCTTTGAAAATCACGCCTTCTCTCTCTATTTGTCTAATGGCCACTTTGACGTGTTTACCATACTTCGTCTCCTAATCATGCTTATTGTCTCTCTATTCCAACTTGATGTTGGTGACACTGACAGATCAGAGTGTGGAGACGGGGACAGTGTGACAGCGTCTGCCACGTGCCAGGTGCTAAGGGTTTCCCTAGGTGACTCCATGTTACCGTCAGAACAGCCTGGAAAGGGCGCTTAGTCTCCCCATTTGCAGACGAGGAACCTGAAGCTTAAAGAGACAGCTGAGAGTTGAGAGTTGCCGTGGGTTAAACAGCAGCTCGGTGGCCAAGCAGAATTTCCGAGCCTGGCTCCGCTGCTTTTGTCTGTCTGTCTGCCTGTCTGTCTGTCTGTCCTGTCTACTGCTTGTCTGTACTTAAAAAAGGGTCAGGCAAAGTGAGAGTGAAGACAGGAATGCCAGGGGCAGGGATGAGGGTGGGCAGGGGGAGGAGGGCACTCCGCCCCACCCCCGATCGTCCGGCCCCGAATTCCTGCCAGGGAGGGAGCCAGGGAGCCTGGCACAGCTCTGGGCAGCACCCACCCCTGCACTGATTCAGGTCTGATCTAGGAGCTCGGGGACTGCGCACACCTCGTAACACCGCAGGCTTCTCAGACACTCATCCCCTCCTCCATTCGTTCGTTCGTTCGTTTGTTCATTTGTTCAGTAGTTCATGCATTCGTTCATTTATTCCTCATGTATTTCCTGAGCCCTTCTTGGAGGCGGCATGTGGGAATGGAGGTACGGGGATTCATCAGACACGGTTCCAGCCCACAGACTGGTGGAAATGAGAGGCAGAAGTGCCTAGAGAATGTAATTCCCTGAAATCTTTTGTTTTCTGTCAGTGAATCATTATGGCTATATTTCAAAAAGACAATGCATGTGCGGATGGAAAATGATATCCAGCCTTTACGAAAGGCTACAGCAGCGTCAGTCTACCCGCTGTTAGGTTCTCGTCACTTTGTAAAAGGGTAAAATATACATGAGGAGGTAGAAAAATTCAGAGGCACCATTTTCAGCACTATGTGGAGTGTGTCCTTCTGGAAAAAGTCTATACATATTCAAGCACTCAATCTGCATATCCCTGCATATCGTTACACCGTTAGAGACATCCCTGGCTACCGTTCCCGCACCCAGCCTTTGTCACTTCCTCCAGCCTGAGGTCCCTGTCGTCAACCCATAGGGAGCCTCCTAATGGCATCTAAGGCTGCAGAGGGTCGTCAGAGAGAGTCTCCATGATTCCTTTGAGCATGTGAGTGAGTTTATCGTGGGATCGACTTCTGATCCCGGAGCTTCGAGCATGCATGTGACGTCTGGAGGACCGGTCGATTCCCCAGTTGTCCTTCAAGGAGCTCGTGCCGACTGTCACCCCAGCAGTGATGAAGAGTTAGTGCTGTTTGCCCACAGCCCCATCAAACTGGTGAAGACCATCTTTTAAATATCAAGAAGAGCCAAAAGGAGCCTTCACGTGAGCTAGGGAAGAAGTCTGAGAGGGCTTCCGGAGGGAGGTGCCACTCGGATGGGGTCTTGTAGGATGGGTAGGAGTCTGCTAGTCTGGGGAGTAGGGGAAAGTGAAAGGAGTGTCTGGAAGAAGGAACAGCGTGTGCAAAAATGCAAAGACATGTCTTACATGAGGAACTGCAGAACGGTAGAGCAGAGAAGAGGGAATGTGGGTGCCCAGTCATGGGGGGGCACTGGTGGCTGTCCCTTGACTCCTTTATCTGCACCCTCTACGATGGAGTATGAAAGAAGTCTTCACTTCAAGGTGAGGTTTTGTGAAAGAAGAAACCACCGGACGTGGTGCAGGATGGGGAAACCAGGCATATAGAACCTGGAGTTCCAGGTCAAACTCCCCTCCCCCTAACTCGCTGGGTGGCCTTGGGCAAGTGACTCTTGTCTTGGGTCTCAACCTGGTCATTTGCACGGCACAGCCGAGAATCCACACGTGCTTGTTGGCAGGGCCCCGGTGAGGGGTGAGGGGAAGGTGGCCGGGGCCAGGGCTTAGCAGGGAGTTGCTGCCCCAGCGTGCGGGGACTTCAGCTCTCCCCTGGCTCCACTCGCCTGGCCTCCCACCTCGGGAGCCCTGTGCGCTCTGCCCGTGACCTTCCACGCTGAGACTCAAGTCACCGAGCAGACACTGCGTGTTCAGCAGGTCCGCTGGCTCCGCACGCCGGCCGGGAGTGGGAAGACGGGGCGGGCGCCCGTGCACAGGGCCCTTGGCGGGGAGGCGGATGCCCGCGGTCGCACCGCACATCATCGTCACGGGCAACGGAGGGCACGTGATGGCACATGGAAGGTGACAGCTACCACAGGGGAGACCGGTCCTGCCGAGGAGGGGCCAGTTTACGATGCTGCCGAGGGGCCCTGGCTGCAGGGGCCATACTGCATTCCCACCAGCAGCACCCCGACTGTTGACTTTCTCTGCATCCTTGCCAACAGTTACTATTTTTGTATTCTTAATTTTCGCCGACCCACAGGGTGTGAAGGGACATCTCAGGGGCTCTGATTTGCATTTTCCTGCAGGCTACTGAGGTTGAGCCCCTTGTCACGTGTTGATTATATCTTCTTGGGGAGAAAGGTCTGTTTCAGGGAGGAATGTCTATTCCGATCTTTGCCCACTATTTACATTGGTGTTATTGGCCTTTTTAGTGACTGAGCTTTACAAGTTCTTTAGGTTTCTGGATACAGGTCTCTCATCNGTCGCACCGCACATCATCGTCACGGGCAACGGAGGGCACGTGATGGCACGTGGAAGGTGACAGCTACCACAGGGGAGACCGGTCCTGCCGAGGAGGGGCCAGTTTACGATGCTGCCGAGGGGCCCTGGCTGCAGGGGCCATACTGCGTTCCCACCAGCAGCGCCCGACTGTTGACTTTCTCTGCATCCTTGCCAACAGTTACTATTTTTGTATTCTTAATTTTCGCCGACCCACAGGGTGTGAAGGGACATCCTGCGGGCTACTGAGGTGGAGCCCCTTGTCACGTGCTGATTATATCTTCTTGGGGAGAAAGGTCTGTTTCAGGGAGGAATGTCTATTCCGATCTTTGCCCATTATTTACATTGGTGTTATTGGCCTTTGTAGTGACTGAGCTTTACAAGTTCTTTAGGTTTCTGGATACAGGTCTCTCATCGAATATATGATCAGCAAACACTGCTTGTCCCTGTTCTGTCAGTGGTCATTCCAGTTTCTGGACTGGTGTCCTTTGAAGCACAGATGTTTTTAATTTCCGTGATGTCCAGTGGATCCTTTCCTCGGGTTGCTTACGGTTTTGGTGGCATTGGTGAGTCGCTGTGGTGTTGATTTGCATTTTTCTAGTGACTCATGATGTTGAGCATCTTTTTAAAAAAATATTTATTTATTTCTGAGAGAGACAGAGAGACAGAGAATGAGCAGGGGAGGGGCAGAGAGGGAGACACAGAATCTGAAGCAGCTCCTGAGCCGAAGTCGGATGCCCCGCTGGCTGAGCCACCCAGGTGACCCTTGAACACCTTTTTATGGGCTTATTTGCCACTTGTTTGTCTTCCTTGGTAAAATGCCTGTTTAAATCTTATGACCCATTTTATGTTGGGTTATTTGTCTTGTTACTATTACATTTTAAGCGTTTGTTGTATATTCTACACATAAGTCCTTGGATGAACACACATGTTGCAAAATATTTTCTCCTGTACTTAGCTTGCCTTTTCTTCTTCTTAACAGTGTCTATGGAAAAACAAGTTTTGGGGGCTCCTGGGTGGCTCGGTCATTAAGCATCTGACTTCAGCTCAGGTCATGATCTCACAGTTCGTGAATCTGAGTCCCACGTGGGAAAAGCTTCAACCCCACTTCAGGTAAGCCCCACTTCTCTCCCTCTCTGGCCCTCACTCACTTGTGCCCTCTCTCTCTCTCAAAAAAAAAAGTTTTTTATTGCAATGAAGTCCAATATACTGATTTCTTTAATTCTAAAGCTCATGCTTTTGGTTCCATAAACTTCAAAAGAAATGTTTGCCAAAATGAAAGCCATTCAGATTTTGTCCTTTCCCCCTCCCCCAAAAGTTATATGTACTTGACTCTTACATGTAGGTCTACTTTCTATTCCAAGTTGATTTTCATAGATGTTCCATAGAGGCCTGGGTCAGAGGTCAGTCTTTTGCCTGTGAATCTCCCATTTTCTGGTGACATTTGTTAAAAGACTATCATTTTCCTCATTGAGTTGCCCTATTAGTATCTTTGTTAAAAAGCTACTGTCCATATATATGTGGACATATATTTCTAGACTTTCTTCTGTTGATCTTTATGCCCGTCTTGATGCCAGTACCACTCGTTTTGATGACTCTTGCTTTACTATACGTCCTGAAATCAGGGAGCCTGAGTCCCCTGACTTTGTTTCTCTTTTTGGCCATCTGAGTGGGACGGTTGGGGTTGGGTGGGAGGACTCTGCACAGTGGACCCCAGGCCCCTGCCCATGAAGACCAGAGTGTTTCCAATCATTGTGACAATCAAAATCTCCCTCGTCATAGTTCCACATGTCCTGATTAGGGTCAGTACCATCCCCGGTTCCCAGAGAGGATCTCTTATTCAAGGGAACGAAAATCAGATGAACATTAGTAATGCTACGTGATGGGGAAAACAGCACACCCTTCCAGGTTTTGAGGAAATTGATTTTTAATCTCGAATTCTATACCCAGCTAAACTGTCAGTCAAGTGTGAGACCCACAAAGACTCAGAGACCGTCTGACAGGCTGTCAGTGGGAGAATTGTTGGAGGATGTACCTGGCAAAATAAAAAATGATTCCAAGAAAGAGAATACACAGGATCCAAGAAACCGTGGACCCAATCCAGAAGTGTCATGCCAAGAAATCTCCAGTGATAGCCACGTAGCAGGCCAAGAAAGCAGCCAGCTAAAGTGCCAACAGTGAATCAGAGCGCCCCGAGGAAGATTCTTAAGAAGAAAAATGACTATGCTGCAACCACCAGGAATATTTAAAAAGATAGATGATCTTACTGAGAAGCTGAATGTGGATCATCATCGTAAAAATGAATAAATAATCATAACAGGCTTCTTCCCTTGTCTCCTCCTTCGAATTTTTGTTACCAATGTTTTCTTTGGAATGCATAGTCACATCTCTTTCTGTGCAGTTCAATGTAAACTATGTGGCCTTGTATTTATATAATTACAGTATTAATTATACTGGGTTTAGAATCGACCTATATGCAAAGCACGGAGACCTTAACTAGAATTATGGAACGGCTTGTGAACTGCACAACTCATAACAAGGTAAAAGTCGTGGCGGACTTAGGGTCAGCGGTCCTACGTGGGAAGATCATAAGAGACACCGGGCAGCTGGGCATCTTGCCCAGAAGAGAGAGGTCAATTTGCTCACAACGCTGGGGTCTAGTGGTGGGGGTCCAAGCCAGGGAGACCCTAGCGTGCGACAAAGAGCTTGTCATAAGGCGTGTCTTGCTGGACCACCTTCTGAGGTTGAGTCTACGTGACCTGGTACGTGACCAGGTCCCTCCACCATTTAAGGCATGTGAGGGAGGGGGACACTCTCTCGCTTGGAGCAGGGCGGAGGCGTCCATGGAGCCTTCTGCGGTGGGAATCTTTGCTCTCAGCTCTCAACTTCTTTGACCCAAAGACGAAACTCTTCTGCGGACACCTTATTATGACACTTCGGTTTACGCTGACCCTCAAACAGGCCGAGCACTTGCTACAGCTGCCGCAACGCCTCGTACCTCGGCGGCACCGCCATGCATGCCGCCCTCAGCTCTGTGCCCACTGTGGTCTAGTGGCATCGGCCGTGGTAGGAGTGTTTACACCGCAGAGATTCCGCAAATGCTACGGACAGTGCTTTCTTCTGATCGTCCCCTGCCCCCCAGCACCCCACTGCACTCCTCCGGGACTGGCCTCATGATTCAGGGGGCTCAGTGCAAAATTAAAATGCTCGGCGCCTTGTCCAGAAATTACGGTCATCAAGACAGGTCCTGCATGACTGCCCAGGGCACATGCCCACCCACCCTACCCGTTCCGGGTCTGTCTTCACCCGGGTACTCCAGGAGAGCAGGGCCTTGCCTGTCACGCACAGGGTCCCCGAGCCTGGCCTGAGTCATTGCTCAGTGACATTTGCAGAATGAGCGACTGGGTGATGCTCCTTGAGGAAGAGGCCTTTGGGGTGGGGAGCAGCCTTTGTTCTGGGTGTGAACCTGGGTGTGAATGGGGAGGGCTGGTGTACGTGGCCTCGGGGCTCGTGGCCGACTCTCCTGGAACACCCCAGAGTGCCAAGGGAGGTCAAGGAAAATGAGCACGACCCAAGGCCGACCCAAGTCAGCGGAGGCTCACTCCTTTGCCCTCTCCCGTTGCCTGAGGCGCCGGAGCTCCGCGACAGGAGCTGGAAGGGGCGGGGAAATGCATCGCGAAACTCGCCCCCCTGCCTGCCACCCATGGGCGTCCGCTTCGTGCTCTGCGGACACGTCTGTTTGGCGCAGGGGTCCTGGGGGTGGCAGGTGCAGAAGGAAAGGGTCCCGCCTAGTGGGGTGTGGGCGCAGGTCCCCTGATGCTCCCACTGTTGCGGGGTGGCCAGGCCTGGCTGTGCCGGGGGGGGGGCAGGGACGGAGCCTTGGGCCCCAGGGTCTCCGTACCCACAAGGGCTTGGCGCTGCTGAGCGGAGAGGCGGTGGCCTCAGAGGGCAGGGAGGCGGTGTGGAAGCGGAGAGGAGGGGGCAGCTTCCACCTGAGGTGGCTACAAGGGGCCTCCGGGTTGCGGTGGGAGGGGTCCACTGCTCCACCTCCTCACGCCACCCTCACTGACAGCGGGGTCTAGAATGGATTTCCTTCTCTCCCAAACCCTGGCAGAGCCCCACGCCCGCCTCTGGGGTCAGGCATCCCCCTAGAAGGTCAGGAGAGGCCTGGGGCGCTTCCCTTTTGGGAGGTTCTTGGCATATTTCTAAAATGAGGAAGTATTAAAATAGGGTTGCAAAGATGTTGGTATATTGTAAATGTATAGATCGAAGTGATAAACACTGTACACACACACACAGTGTAATATTATTGCGTTCTTCAGTGGACAATTATGGGATTTATAAAAATAAGATTAATCTTTAGACCACTGCAAGTGCAGGGCTTTTCAAAGAGAATATTAATTTCTAGAGGACTATTACTGGCCTCGTGTTGAGAGCCAAGTATAAGTTAGGGTTGAGAGTTTTCACTCACCCTGGCGTGTGTATGACCTTATCCTGATGTAACACTTCTTGAATTCGAGGACCCCAATGAACGGCCCCACTTCGATTCTCTCCCCCTCCGTAGGCCGTGCGCAGGGGGTACCCACGGAGGGATTAGGGCCTTGGAGCTCCACGCAGGGCCCATCCTCTCCTGGACGTAGAGAGAGATCAACAAACATGGGTTTGGAATATCAAGAGTCTGCAAACCCAGGCAATGGGACCCTTAACAAAGAAGAAAATACCATCAAAACACACATTATTACAGTTTGAGAAACTTAGGAGACGTAGCTAAAGCTGCACCCAGAGGTAAAAGTACAGCCTTAAAGGGATTTGGTGCAAAACAGCAATGGAAATAACCTGCCTCCTCAAGCCAAAAAGGTTGAAAACTATGTGCAGTCCCAGAGAAACGTGGAGTACGGAAATAATGACAATGACAGAAAGTAAGGAACTGGAAGCCGTGCTGAGGAAACAGCAGGTCGGAGGCGAAACAAGTTCCCCAAGGTCTCAACGCCAGTGTCGGGAGGGTGTTTGCTCTACGGCCCCACCGGCTCCCCGAGCTCGAAGTGCCATCGGAACGACCTTGGCTGATTCTCGGTGGCTGGTCCCCGCGGACACGCTGGAGGCTTCGGGCCACCAGCCCTGTAGAAGGCGGACGACAGGCTCGGAGCAGCCCACCACCCCGGCGCTGAGCGGCCGGACGGTTTTAAAACTCCAAAGTTCTGAATTTATTAACTGTTTTTCTACTCACCCCAAAAATCGTTTGCTGATGGCAGGATGAAGATATATTTTGCCGAATTTCTTTTAAAATTAAATGTATNGACGCCGGCCCGCTGCAGCCACACCTGGGGCGCCTGGCCTGGTGCGCTCGCCGCCCATTCCCGGCCCCGTCCCCGCAGCCGCCCAGCGTCACCCCGGAGGTCGGCTGCCACCGCGACAAGTAAGCGGGCGCGGGGTCGGGGGGCGGGCGTGTCGAGGGCGCACGAACTTCTTGGGGGCCCCGCTCCCCTCGGGGCTGGGCGGGGACTTGGGCGGAGGCGGGGAGGGTGCCCGACCTGAGGGCGCGCCGCCCCCCCTTCCCCGACCTGGCGCTGGACCTCGGGCGGGGACCCGGCTCCCTAGGAAAGGGGTTCTGGGGCGCTGCCTGGCGCTTCCACTGGCCGGCTCAGGACTCGGGCTCCAGCGACCCCCGAGGCTCGGTTGCGGGATCGGCCTCGCTACGGGGTGCCGTCCGCGCGCAGAACGGGGGCTCCGGTAGTGGGGCCACAACTCCTGACTCGGAGAGCCCGCGACTCCGTGGAAGGGGGCGCGGGAGGCGCAGGGGCCGCCCTTGAGCGGGCCTGGGTCTCTGGCAGGTCCCTGCCCCTCCGGGAGGCCCCGCACCCCCTCTCGCCCGAGATGAGCCCAGCCTTCTTCCTTCTGGACGCCGCCTCCGCGTCTTCCTTGGGGCCCGGAGGGTACACCCCGCCCGCCTCGCCCTGGGATCACCCTGGCTATTTCGGACCGAGGATTAAGCGGGGGACCGGGTGGGGGCGGGGCTGCCGGCCGCGCTGGCCCCAGGCGTCCTGGGTGAGCTCGCAGCTCGCAGGCTGCAGCCCGTTCGCTTTCCAGGGGCGCCCAAGTCGGGTGCGGGGCAGAAGTCCGAGTGCTTGTCTGGGGGAGACCGGGGCACGGGGCTGCGGGTGACTCCAGGGCTGGGTTCCTGGGTGCCCTGGNCCCGGCAGCAACGTCCTGCTTCCTCTTCATCCTGCTAGAATCCAGATGCTGCCCAGGAAGCAGGTCTAGGGCAGGCTCAGGAGCTCCCAGGAGCCGCACACGCCGCTGGCCCCCAGGACGCACCGTGGCAGGCGGTGTGGCACCGGCACGGGAACGGACCGTGGGTTCCCTCGAGATGAGGCCGCCGGGCCCGTTCTCCAGCACCCCCTTCGTTTCCCGGCCTTTTGGGGGGAGAGTGCTGGCGCCTCGTCCCTTCATAGGAGACCTGGGGGCTGTGCTGTCATACTTGCCTTTTTGCACGCTCGCTGTTCTGGGTCACTGGACCGTGTAGGGGGAGAGAGCTGAGGGCTGCTGAGGGTTTTGACCTGCCCGCTGTCTGTCTATGTAGTAAAATGATTTATGCCTGAGGAGCATGGTTTAGCAGCCCCCTTGAGAGTGGCCAACTGTTAAGAAATGCCTACAGTATGCAGAGCTGTCAGTGACGTGCTTGGAGACACGAAGGCGAGAGCAGGGAGCAGAGGAAGAGGTGAAACCGCTTGGCGTGGAGAAGGGGACACGTGCAGACTTGGGCCCGATGGCCGGCTCTCAGCCTGGGAGCATGGGACAAGTCAAGCCTCCTCGTTTAGCCTCGGGGTTTCTTTTTTTTAAACGCACACAAAGCAGGGTTGATCACAGCTGCCTCCCATCCTTTTTCTGAAGGTTTAGGGCAGATCACAGGCATGGAGGAGGCTGGTATACAGTAGGTGCTCAATGCATTTCAGATTCTTCCTCTGTCTATCCGATTCTCTGTTCTTGGGGGCCCACTGTGCCCTAGTAGGAGGTGAGTGAACTTCCAGACAGCCTGGCTGAGACCCCCCGGGGCCCGGTACAGGGGCCGTGGAGTGGGGACCGGCGGTCCAGACTTCCTGCTGGGGCGCCCAGCCCCCCCTTCTCCCAGGGCACTGCCGGGCCGGCCCCCAGGCCCTCCCGCCTGCCGACGGGTCCTGGTAGGCAAGGGTACACCGAGCGCGCCCGCCTGCCTAAGGCAGGCCCGGCTAACTGTTTCTTAGGAGCCACCAGCTGCTCTGGCCCCCGCCACAGGGACAGGCTGCACCTGCGTGTTGGAAGGGGGCACGGGTAGATGCAGGCTAGAGACTTCTGGAAAGGCTCTTCCTGGGTCCACGGTGGTCTCGTATCTCCTCACCCAGGCCCGGTAGACGCCCAGGCCCCAGACCCTGAGCCGTGCTCAGAAGTCCTCTGCTGGGAGACACCAGCCTGAGCTTCTCAGCTTTGGGGACAANCCCTCGAGATGAGGCCGCCGGGCCCGTTCTCCTGCACCCCCTTCGTTTCCCGGCCTTTTGGGGGGAGAGTGCTGGCGCCTCGTCCCTTCATAGGAGACCTGGGGGCTGTGCTGTCATACTTGCCTTTTCGCAGGCTCGCTGTTCTGGGTCACTGGACCGTGTAGGGGGAGAGAGCTGAGGGCTGCTGAGGGTTTTGACGTGCCCGCTGTCTGTCTATGTAGCAAAATGACTTATGCCTGAGGAGCAGGGTTTAGCAGCCCCCTTGAGAGTGGCCAACTTTTAGGAAATGCCTACAGTATGCAGAGCTGTCAGTGACGTGCTTGGAGACACGAAGGCGAGAGCAGGGGGCAGAGGAAGAGGTGANGGGTAGATGCAGGCTAGAGACTTCTGGAAAGGCTCTTCCTGGGTCCACGGTGGTCTCGTATCTCCTCACCCAGGCCCGGTAGACGCCCAGGCCCCAGACCCTGAGCCGTGCTCAGAAGTCCTCTGCTGGGAGACACCAGCCTGAGCTTCTCAGCTTTGGGGACAACAGGATGGTGACAGGATACTTCTGGTTCCGTCGGGTCTTTAGTTGATTTTTTCTGACAGCATTCGTATCCAGTGTTTAGTGGGCTACGTTCCAGTGATGTTTCTAGAACTGCCCCCTCCNGGAGAGAGGGCTTCCCTCGCTTGCCTGTCCCCTCGGGCACCTCATTCCAGGAGGAAGTTTCCCTGTAGCTCCGAGTCAGTGACTCACCCTGGGGGAGGTTCCTAGTGGCACTCGGTCTCTGTTGAGTTACCAAACAGGCGCTCTCCCCAGGTGTGTGGTGACATTCACCGCGACGCTGGTGTAGCCCCCCGGAGGGAGGCTTCAGGGTGGCCGGCGGGGGGCGGGGGGCGGCAAGGTCACTGACGCAAGAAGCTGTACTCGGGAGTGTCCTGGCAAGAGGCCTCTCAGAGCGTGCTGTCCTGTTGTGCAGAGTCGCTGGGAGCACCCCCAGTGCGCCCCCAGACCCGTGCACCCCCCCCATCCCAGCAGCTAGCCGGAACCGTGTACAGGCTCAGGGAGGCCCGAGGGTTTCTCCTGATCTGAGAGGGCGGCAGACAAGGTAGCAGAGGGAGAGGCCGTGCTCACGGCTTCAGGAAGGAAAGTTCCTGTCCTCTGGGCCAAGACAGAGCCGAGTGCCACACGCCGGGGAGGCTGTCCCTCGGCCAGAACGAGGTAGAACGTGTCGGAGAGGCCGGTCCTGCCTGGGCAGCATGTGTTCAACTCTGAGGGCGCGGGGCCAGCCTCTCCGATGTTTCCAGCAGATGGTAGAATCCGCAGAAAGAGGAGGAAGAGGGTTTCTCTGAAGTTCTCCCCCAGCTGTCCGACAAGCTAAGCAAGTTATTATTTTACAACCTGGAAGAGAAATCGTGGAAAGCTTCTGGATCCGGCTGGGCTGGGGGAGACCAGGGGCCGCGGTTCTGGGCGAGGCCCTTTCCGCCTCCGCTCTCCGGGCCCACGCCTCCCGGTGCCTGCAGAGACCTCGGGGCTGCACCGCGGTGAAGGGGTTGCGGGCGTCGGGCGTTTGGGGGCAGCGGCCCTACTTGTCAGCTGTTTTGTCTGGGACGGTGTCTAGACAGCTGATGGTGGTTTGTGTTCCTCGCTGGCTGTTTGTGGAAGGAAGAGCAGCAGCGCTCTGCCTGACTTGGGAAGTGCACCCTTCCTAGCTTGTCAGGGTAAGTGCCATCCGAATAACTGCCCCAGAGCCGCAGAAAACACAAACACAGACGAGCAGGCAAGAACTGGGGTGGGGCAAGCGGCCTGACCTAGTTGAAAGGGAGGATGAGGCGAGAGGCGGTCCAGGGTCGCACTCGTGACCTGGAAGTCCCCGGGGCCTCGGCCTTGCCATCCCCTCCCCACCCCCCGCCCCAGTGCAGACCCAGGCCAGGCTGCGGCTGCCTGTGACCCAGGCTGTGCTGAGTGGCGACGTCCCTGAGTGGCCTGTGGAGTCTGGATCCTGCTTCCACAGGGCTTGCACTTCCCTCAGGACGCGCCCGACCTGGTACCGTAAACGCTGAGTGCGTCTGTGTTAAAAGGTGAGGAGCTGTGGCCTTGAGTTTTCAAGTGCTTCCCCACCCCCAGCTGCCCTTGGCCTTGCTCTGAGGACGCTCAAGGTCGCCCAGTGACCAACACCGGAGCACAGAAGCCCTGCTCCGGGAGCCGGTGCGCAGGAAGCCCGGCCTGCCTAGGTCACCTCCCAGCAGCGCCGGCTTTCCAAGGAGGCAGAGCGTAGCCGTGGCCTCCTGAGGCCCAGTGCTCCCCCCTCCCCCGTGTAAAGTGGGGGAGGGCTGCTTCTGTTCAGTGAGATCAGAGTCAGCTGAGAGCTGGTCGCCCCAGGGGCACGAACAGCTAGAGTGCTGAGAATGCATTTGAGGGTTGTTTTCCCTAACTTTTTATTGTGAAAATTTTCAAACATGCAGAGAAATGAAAAGAACTGTCCAAGGCAGAACACCATCTCCGTGTCTACGATCATAGTTTTGTGCTCTCTGCCGTACTAACACGCCCGTCCGTGCTTTTTTTTTAAGNTGTCTGCATGTCCTTTCATTCACTAACTGTTGAACACCCGGCAACTCAGCCGGATTCGTGTCCTAGATCTGGGCAGCCCCGCCCACTGCCTGTACTTGGACGGCCACGACCGGGGACATAAGCCTGTAGAGAAGGTTGCCGAGACACTGGGCCGGGGCAGGAAGTGGGGTCAAGCGGTGTGCCGCCCCAGAGCAGGACGCAGATGGCCACCCTCGGGCATCAACAGAGGCTTCCTGGAGGAGGTGACATTGAGCTGGAAAGAGGAGGGGGAGGGCTGCATTGAGCCAGGAAACAGCACGTGTAAAAGGGGAGGTGAGAGGTGCCTGGCAGGTGTGCGGGGTGGGAGGCCATGCCAGGCCTGTGAGCGGGGACGGTTGGGCCAGGTGATGTCCAGACAGGCAGGGACCAGCCCCGGGGCACTTGCTTAGAACCTAGATTTCAGCCGGGTAGTGGGGGTGGGCAGGTGCACAAGACCAGCCCCCCGCCCCCGCCCCGCCAAGCTGTGCTGTGTCTGAGCCCTGATAGTGAAACGCTTGGCTTTCCTTCCCAGAGGAGGCAAGATTCACAGAGCAGCGGGACCAAAATCCTGCGGTTTTTTTGCGCCTAACCTTAGCATGTTCTGATTATAGTCCAACCACGGTAATAACAGAGCACATTCCTCCGTGTGCCCGTTGAGGCGCTAATCCTGTGACACCTGTGAGCTGTTAACGTCCCATTTTGCGGATAGGAAAACTGAGGCTCAGAGGCATGAAGCGGGTTGCACGCCGTCACCCGGTGGCAGAGGCGGGGACCCCCCTCCAGAGCCCGTGCCACTCACTGGCCACCCTGTGCGGCTCCAAAGCTGTTTGCCGCTCTGAGTAAGTGTTTTGTGAAGCGTAGGAGCCGTCTCCGGATGGGCGTGGCCGGCTCACCCGGCCCACCCAGAACTAACTCCCGCGCTGTCCCCGCCCAGGGGACAGCTCTGGCCTGAGCGTCAGACCAGCCTCTCATCGTCCTCTCCCCTTGGAGAATGTATTTCGCTGCCAGGAGTGCACATCCTTTTTGGCAAAATGACGATGGAGGCCGTGCCGCTGGCCAGGTGGCTGTGGCGGTAGGCGAGCACCAGCAGGGCAGGGGTCTCTGCGCCATCCGGCGCCACCCGGCCAGTGCTGGGCGTTCCGCCTCGAGGTGGCTCCACGTCCCCCCCGCGGATCACGAGGGCGTTTGCTAGCCTGCCGGGGAGCTGGTCGTGAAGCGGCCGCGGGCATCTGCGCATTCCTTCACCGGGACGCCGCGGACGCTCGGTCGTCTGGGAGGGTGGGCACACGTGCCCCTCCTCTGGCTCTGCCCCTCCCTCCCCACATCCCGTGCTGATCTGAATGGCCTGCTTGCTCAGGACACCCTCGCACGAAGTGTCAGGGCTTGCGGAGAACCAAGGCGCCTGGGCCTGGCCCTCCTTCCTCATCTGAACCGCGGAGGCCAGGCTTCCGAGGAAGCTGTCCTGGATTGGCACCTTGGAGCAGCCCCTCAAGGTCACGTGCGACCCGCCCGAGAGTGTGCGGCGTGGCAGGCGTAGCCGCGGCGCTGTGGGAAACCCCACTGTCTTCCCCGAGGGTCTGCTGAGCAGAAGCACGCAGGTTGTGGATCAAGAGAACGCGGTCCCATCCTGTGCCCTCCCCCAACAGCTACCGGTCCAGGCGGGAAGGACAGGGCGTCGCGTCCGCGGAAGGAAACCTTGGTCGGCAGAGCGCGTGTAGTTCTTTGCTGCCTGCGGTGTTCTTGGACTGAGGGGTGGGGGGACTGGGAGGGGAGGCTGGCTGCCGCCCCTGGACCCCGCCTGCAGCCTGCCCCTCTCACTCACCCCTTGGAGAAGAACCTCAGCAGGGCCACCCCTCCCCCACGTTCTGGCCATACTGCCTCCAGCCTTCTGCAGCCTCTCTGTGCTTCAGTGTTTTCACTTGTAAAGTGGGTTAGAAAACACCACCCCCAGGGGCACCTGGGTGGCTCAGTCTGTTGAGCACCTGGCTTCAGCTCAGGTCATGATCTCCGGGTTCGAGCCCTGCGTTGGGCCCTGTGCTGACAGCTCAGAGCCTGGAGCTGCTTTGGATTCTGTGTCTCCCTCTCTCTCTGACCCTCCCCTGCTCATGCTCTCTCTCTCTCAGAAAAAAAAAAAACAAACCAGGCCACCCCCCTCAGAGGGGCCGTGCGGATTACCCCTGTAATACGGGCAAAGCAGATTACCCCTCATTCTTGCCAAGTGTTGTTCACCTCGGTGGAGAAGGAATTTGATGTTCGAGAAAAGTCTCGGGATTTAGGGGCCAGTGAGTGGGTTTTAGCGTTTCTCTCTCTGTTGTCTGTCTGACTCGTGCGCATTGATTGTAGCTGATCACGAGTCCAAGCCCTTGTAAGACAGGCCATCGCCACCCCTTTGACCTGCAGTGGAAGGGGCGGCTTACGTTATTTCAACAGAATGGAGGACCCCCCGGGAAAAGCAAAGGCATCTGGAAGGCTCTGCCTGCCCCTACCCTCCCCAGCCCATTGTAGACTCACATCTCTGTCTAGACTTCTTTGAGGCCTTCCTGTACCCAACTCAGCACCTCTAAATTTTGAGGTATGTAAAATACTCCACACCCACAGGGGTGCCTGGGAGCTGATCACCCCCACGCGATGCCCACCCGTAGGTCACCTGCTCCCTCCCTGGTACCTACTGTGAGCCAGGCGTTGGACGAAAGGCTCAGCAGATGCTACCATACCGGGGCCTCCCCACTACCCACTTTCTGCCATGTAAGCAGATGGTCCTGGAGGACCACAGTGAAACCGTGGGGACGAAGGCAAATTGAAAGTCGTAACGCGTTGTGTGAATGAATGTCTCCTCAGCCAGAGACGGAATGGAAGGGGTTGTCCGTGCCACCCTCCATCGACAGTGAGTAATAACAAGGACGACTTGTTTCGTGCGCACACTACGGCTCTGGGAGGGCCCACTGTTGTTCCTATTGTATGGGTGGGGACACAGAGGCCCAGAGAGGCGAGAGCGGTGGGGACGGTTGTGGTTTGGGCAAGGATGAGCCAAGCGCATTCCCGTGAGAGCTATCATCCAGACATTTTTAGGGGACTCTTTAAATTTCAATCCATTGTGTTTAGAGAATATTCTTTGTATGACTACCAGCCTTTTAAATGGGTTGAGACTCATTTTAAGGGCTAAGAGAGGACCTGCCCTGGAGACTGTCCCGAGTACAGGGGGGAAACCCGCACCTGCCGTTGGGGTGCTCCGTGTCTGTGTGCTGGGGCTCGCTCGTCTCCAGCGTCCCAGTCCACTGCTCCTGGTTGACCTTCTGTTGTTTGTTCCGTCCATTGTTGAGAGCAGGACACCGATGTCTCCAACATGTGCAACTGTCTGTTTCTCCCTTTATTTGTGTCAGCTTTTGTTTCGTGGCTTTGGGCTGTGTTGCTTGGTGCATGTATGTTTATAAGTATTGTATCTTCCTGATGGATTGATCCTTTGCTCCTCCTTTGTAGTAACAGATTTTGTCTTAAAGTCTGTGTTGGATATCCATGCACCCATTCCTGCTCTGCTCAGCTTCCTATTTGTATGATATCCGTTTTTCCATCTTTTAAAAAAATATTTTTTTTTTGAGGGAGAGAGAGCAAGCCAGGGAGGGGCAGAGATAGAGGGAGAGAGAAATCTCAAGCAGGCTCCATGCTGTCTGTGAAGGGAGCCCGATGCCGGGCTCACACCCACGAGCCGCGAGATCATGAAGTGAGCCGAAACCAAGAGTCAGATGCTTCTCCCACTGAGCCCCCCGCTCCCCCTTCCATCTTTTATATTCCACCTATTTGTGGGTTTTGTAATCTAAAGTGACTCTCTTCACACATAGTTGGATTACATGTTTTTTAATTCATTCTGCCAGCCTCTCCCTTTTGATCGGAGTGTTTTATGTATTTCAGGTAATCCTTAATAACTTCGGATTTATGTCACAACTTTGTTGTTTATTTTCAGTATGTCTGATCTTTTTTCCCTCCTCTCTCCCTCTACCTTCTTTCGTGGTAAGTAGGTATTTTCTAGCGCGACATTCAGATGCCTTTGTTGCTTTAGCATGCAGGTGGCTTTTCTGAGCATACTAAAACCTTTTGAGAGGCAGAAAGTCTCGCCCAGAGAGAATGAAGGTGGGGCAGGAGCTGGACAAGCTGGTCATGAAGGCCAGACGTGACAGGCCCGCTCCCCGTCGCCGAAAGCTCTGGTCATCCGTGGCTGTGTAACAGAGCACGCTCCCGAGGTTCTGTGGGTCGGGGTGGGCCAGGCGTCATCAGCTGCTTCTTTGTTCTTTGACAATGGAAGTTACACGGTGGAATCCATGTAGCCGGTGAGCTGGTCTAGAGGGTCCAGCACGACCTCACATTCATATCTGGGAACCTGTGGACACGTCTGGAAGGCCGGGCTCAGCCGGAACTGTGACCGGAGGGCGTGCGTGTGGCTTCTCCAGCACGGCCTCGGGGAGTCAGGCTTCCAACGTGGGAGCCCCAGGGTCCCAAAAAGTCCGGTGGGAGCTGCGTGGCTTAGTTAACTCGCCCTTGGGAGCCCTGGGAGTTCACGTCTGCCCCCCCTGCTGGTCCCAGTGAGAGGAGGAGCGGGGCCTGGCCTTACTACTCTGCGCATCAGGCTGGCCCGGGCCGTGTTGCCGCCTCCGCGGCCGAAGGCTGGCAGAGCCTTCCCTGGTAGCTTGGCTGCAGGTGGGGCCCCCTCGCGCCCCGCGTCTGTGGGGAATGCGCCGTCCGCCCCGTCCCTCGTGCTGACCCACCCGCGTCGGGGAACTGTTACTGGTGGCCGTCGTCCAGGGGGCTTCTCCACAGCACATTGGGAGACAGGCTCCGAGCCGCCTAGAGCGTCCCGGGTCCTGCTGCCTGGCCAGGCCACCGCCCCCACCCAGGAACTTGGGGAACGCTTGCCCACTCTCGCCAGCACCCCCTCCCTCTGAGCTGTATTTTTAACTCCCGCCATATGGCAGAGCCGCCAAAACATCCAGGGAGGAGAGGGGAGTCTGGAGGAAATCGTCGTCGCTAATGCGTTTTGGAAACTGCAGTGATTAAGATCACGGCGTTCCCCCCCCACCCCGACGTCTCCCCCCCGGCGTCTTGGGGGGCTTGTGTGTGCCCCTCTCCTGCCTGGGGAGGCCGTCGTCCCAGGGGGGCAGCTGGGGCCTCCCACAGACTCACTCCCGTCCCGCCGGGGACCTCAGGGAGCTCGCCAGGCAGGGCAGCCGCACGTGGTCCTGGACTAGCTCCCGGGAGAGGATGCCGCAGGGCACGCAGAGCCCTGCCTCCCTGGCCGCCGACGCAGGGGTGTCTCTTGCTCGGATCCTGCCCCGGTGGGGTGGCCGGGTGGCTGTGTGTGCCCCGCAATGCCACCCACTGTGCACGTGTGCCGCCATCACACCTCGGTGCCGTGGCCCCCGCTGTTCCCTCTGCCCGGGATGCCCTTCCCACCCCTCCGTGCCTGCCTCCAGAAACCCCACGTGTCCTTCAAGGATGGGCTCCCGTCTCAGAACTTTTCATGACTTTATACACGTTGGAATCAGTGTAAAAAATTTTTTTAAACATCTATTCATTTTTTGAGAGATACAGAGAGACAGCGTGAGCAGGGGAGGGTCAGAGAGAGAGGGAGACACAGAATCCGAAGCAGCTCCAGGCTCCGAGCCGTCAGCACAGAGCCCGACGCAGGGCTCGACCCCACGAACCGTGAGCTCATGATCTGAGCCAAAGTCGGACGCGTAACCGACTGAGCCACCCAGGTGCCCCTAAAATCGGATATTTTAGATAAATCCTCGATCGTTATATGGTCATGTCCAGGGTCTCCAAAAGGGAGGGTGCACACCACTGGGGACAAAGCACACCGTGCCCTCTGCGGTGTAGGAAAAACCTTGGAACTTCTGTTTCCCTGGATTGTTTACTTTCATCCTTCAGTCTCATTCTGGTGGACTCTGGCGATATGGGTGTCAGCAGTGTAGGCGCGCCTACGTTTGCTGTGCGGACCTGTGTTCAGACTCTCGTTGAAAAGTCTAGCGGCCGACTCTGCTGCTGCTTTCCTCGAGGCAGCTACTTTCCTCCACCATGAGACTGGTTGAAATAAGCCTTTATTGAGCACCTGCTGTGTGCTGGCAGGCCCCCCTTTACAGATAAGGAACTGAGGCTCAGAGACATGAAGCGTCTTGCTTGTGGTTGCACAGCCAGCAAGCGGCAGGCTCAACACGAACCGCGACTCCCAGCCCAGGGCTCTTTACCCTTCTGCTCTGTGTGTGGCGGCCCTGAGGCCCCCACCAGCCAAGCGCTCGGGCTCTGCCTGTGGTGGGGGAGGGGCAGTGTCGGGAGCAGGCCGCCTCTGTGGTTCCGGGGCCCCCGGGGAGGGGGTGGTCCCGCCAGCCGGGCCTGGATGCAGCATGTCGTGTTTTGCTCGCAGGTGCGGCTCCGCAGCCTGGCCTGTTTCGTCTGCCCAGAACCTGAAGCCGCAGCCCAGGGGGAGAGGACGGGGCCCCGCGGACCGTCTGGCAGGCACGGCCCTCTTGTTTGAGAAACACGCAGACTCTGGTCCCGGGGACCACAGGCGGCATGGGGGTGCGANTGAGCCGCACAGCTGCCCCCAGTATCTGCTTTCCCTCTTGGTCTTTACCGTGGAAACTTCTGTTGTGCGTGTGTAGTCGTTTTGCTTTTTAACGTGGCCACGAGGCCGATCAGCATCCAGACTGCATTTCTGAGCCTCCCCGGTACTTAGAGTTGGCCAGGGGACGCTGTTCTGGCCAAAAAGAGGGAAGCGTGAAGTGTGGTGTCTTTAAAAGGAAGGAGCGGGTCTTTTGCTCCTTCCTCCTTCCTGTTGGCTGAAATGAGAATGTGATGGCTGGTGCTTAGGCAGCCGTTCTGGATCGTGAGGGCAAGGGCCCCACCACAGGGATGCAGTGAGCCGGGGGAGCCCGAGCCCCTGATCACCAGGGGGACCCGCAGGGCACAGCCTGGCCTGCCTGCCTGCGGCTCTCACGTGAGAGGATAGAACCATGTGTGTCGGCCCATGTTAGTCCGTTGGGTTTTGGCCTCTCTTCGCCACTCCTTCCCGTGAGGGTGGTTTTACAGCTGTGATTTGAAGATGTTTGACCACATCTCTGGGAGCCCGAAGCTTCAGAGTCTGAGTCATGGGGAATGGAGGTGGGTCCCCCGGGGACCCTAGTGTTAGGGTAGTTGCTAAATTTAATCTTATTAAGGGGATGAAGGCCAGTTACTTCATACAGTATGAGTCACCGAGGCAGAGGATGGGCTGAGGCCCGCGCCCCCTGACGCTAGTGGGTGGTGGCACCCAGTGGGAAGTGATGGGGGCCGGCAGGGTTCTCTCAGGGGAAGACTCGGTGGGTTAGCCGGGTGGCCGCTGCCCAGGCCAAGAGGGGCAAGAAGACAGGCGTTCCGGAAAGGGGGAAGGTGGGCAGATGGACAGGCCTTCTGAGAGGAGGAGGGGCCGCACCGCTGCCTGCTGGGAGAGAAGCAGAGAGACGGACAGATCTTGGTGGGTGTGTGGGGTTTAGAAACACAGACAGAGGGACAGAGGGAGACCCAGGGAGAGGCGGCGACTGAGTGATGTGTGGGCATCCACAGGTCTGGGACCGTCCTCGCGCCGCCTTCCTTTCTTCCCACGTGTGTTGAATTAGTCACTGATTTGTTCATTCATTCCTTCACTTAGCCAGCACTTGCCCGGCCTCCTAAGTGCCAGCGCCCAGGGGGATGCCCCCTGGTGTGGGGGGGGGAGGGGGCTGCGCAGCCACCAGAACATGCCTCTGCTGCTCGTCCTGGAGGTGCCTTCTGTGCCGAGAAGATCTGAGACTAATTAGAATCCTTGTAAGAGTTGGGGTAAAAGTGGGACCGAGTCGCAGGTGAGGGGGTGCATTTGCACTGTCAGCTCCCAGCCGCACCCCTTCCCTGTGCCCCGGGTCTGCCCCACCACCTCACCTCTCACCTGGTCCTTCCCCAGCAAGCCAGAGGCTGTCCAGGGGCAGGGAGGAGACTTCCTGGATTTAAAACCAATTTCAGTTTTAGAAGAGGAGTTGGGACAGGCTGTAGGGAGGTGTGTTGGGGCACAAAGCCCGAACCCTGAGAGCAGAGGAGGGTGTGGCCTCAGCTGCCGGCGTCGGGGGAAACGAGTTTGCAGCCGGGCTTCCTGGGGTCCCCCTGGTGTGCCCGACCGGCGCCCGATTTAGCAGCAAAGCCGGGGCTTTGGGGCTGTTTTCATCCACTCCAGCAAACCTTTTGATCTCGGTGATGCTGCACGAAGCCGGGTTGCGCTGGCTCCTGCACGCCGGCCTCCTGGGTCGACCGATGGGGACAAGGACTGAATTCAGGGGAGGGCTCGAAGGACCTCCCCGTCCACACCCGAACTCAGGCAGGCGGAGAACTCGGCCAGAGTCGCCAGCTTGTGTGCGCCAGGCCGGGGGCTCTTGTCTCTCTGTCCTCAGTGGGAAGGTGGGTGCGGGGTGCTGGTGGGAAACAAGCGTTAGTTGTGCAATTACTATGTACCAGGTACTTTTCTTGTCCAGAGGAGTGTTTGTTTTAAATATTTTATTAAGTTTTTAAATGTTTACTAATTTCTTTTGGGAGAGCGAGAATGAGCTGGGGAGGGGAAGGAGGAAACGGAGAGAGGGAGGGAGGGAGGAAGGGAGAGAGAGAGAGAGAGAGAGAATCGCAAGCAGGCTCCATACGGTCAGTGCAGAGACTCAAGTGGGGCTCAGTCTCACAAACGGTGAGATCATGACCCGAGCCACAGTCAAGGGCGGGCTGCTTAACCTACTGAGCCACCCAGGCGCCCCTATTTTTAAAAGCTATGGTCAACACAGATTACATACGACTTCTCTTTTGTAACCATTTCTCGGTGTCCCGTTCAGTGGCGTGAAGGACGCACACAGCGCTGACGGCCGTCCTCACCGCCGTCTCCAGAACTCCTTCCGTCTTGCAGAACTGAAACTCTACGCCCATTAATCACAAGCTCCCCACTCCTCCTTCCCTGGCGCCCTCCCCCAGCCTACTTTTCTGTCTCTAGGGATCTGACCGCTCCAGGGCCCTCGTATCAGTGGGTTCGTACGGTAGTTATCTTTCTGTGACTGGCTCATTTCACCGAACATCAGGTCCTCAGGCTCATCCGTGCTGCGGCCGATGCGAGAACTTCCTTCCTCCTTACGGCCGAGGCATATGCCACTGCTCCGGGAGGCCACACTCGGTCCACGCATTCGCGATGGACGCTTCCGCCTTTTGTTTGTTGAATAATCCTGCTGTGGACGTTGATGCCGTACGTGCACCTGCTTTGGGTGTTTGCCCACGAGTGGAATTTCTGGGTTGTGTGGGGATGTGCCCGAGACTTTTAGGTACAGGGACTCAGCTCTCGCATAACTGCCGGGGTGAGTGTTGTCTGTGTTTTACAGATGGGGAAACTGAGGCCGGGGAGTGGTTAGGAGGCGGGTGGAGACCGGAATGGTTGACGGCAGCCACGCGACCCCTCTGTGTCCTGGCTCTTCCCCAGGGAGGGGTGTGGCTGCCCCCGGGGTCTGCCTTCCCTGCACCCTGAGACCCTGGCTCTCCCACAGCCCCCCCCCCCTTCCCTCTTTCCCTCTCGGCACAGATCTCTGCACCCTGTGTCCTGGGGGTGTTTGCTTGTTACCCCGAAGGACGCCGATTACACAGAGGCAGGATTTTGTCTGTTTGCTCATTCTTTTATTTTTTTTAAATTTTTCATGTTTATTTATTTTCGACAGAGAGAGAGACAGAGTGAGAGCAGGGGAGGGTGAGAGAGAGACGGAGACACAGAACCGGAAGCAGGTCCAGGCTCCGAGCTGTCGGCACAGAGCCCGACGCGGGGCCCGAACCCTCGGACCGCGAGATCACACCCAGGCTTCCCAGTCTGCTCATTCTCGAAGCCCCGGCAGCACAGAGCAGGGCCTCAGGAAATACTCCCGGGTGACGGATCGGGTGACGGATCGCACGCAGCAGCCAGTCTCCCTCTCCTGGGGCTTCTGCCTCGGCCCAGCTGGGGGCCGGGGGGCCCAGCGGGTGGGGGGCCGCCCCAGGCCTGGCCTTGTGGCCTCACTCACGGAGCTCCTTTCTCTGCACCTGGACAGCTGCCAGGGTGGCCCAGGCCTGGGGGCCTCTGGCGGGTCCCCGGCTGGCCCTGCGCCCCGGGCTGACCGTGACGGGNCTTGTTGGTGGCCGGGAGCACCTCGGACGCGGTGGCCCCGTCTGCAGTGTGCAGCCCCTGGCTGTGCGGCCCCCCTCCCGCGAGGACGGGGGTCCTCACACTCGGCCAGCGCGGTGCAGCCGTCGTCAGCGACAGCCGAGGCCTCTCTCTGGCTTCGTCCATTCATTCTCCCCCGCCCTGCCCCCACTCTGCGTCCGATCGCACCCGTGGCGATTTCCGCACGTGGTCCCGGCGTGGTGGGGACAGACCCCCGTGACCACCCTCCCTCCCAGGGGCTGCAGCTGGGCTGGGTCTTCTCGGAGGAAACGGTGAGGGGCCTCCCCCAGCCAGGCTCGCCCCACCTGCCTCCCCTCGAGGTGCGATGTGTCTGGGGAGTTTACTGTCCGGCCCCCGTGGGTCAGGCGGAGCCCCCCCCGCCCGGCGTCCCCCGGAGCCCCCCTCGTTGACAGGACCCCCGCTGCTGGACAGGCGCCCTGGGCATCTCACCTTCCCCGTGTCCCCTCTGCTCTGTGTTTTCAAGGTTCGTGGTGAGGCCGACGTGCACCCAGCTCCTTGCTTCTCCCTGGGCCGAGTCCTCCAGGGTGCAGGGTGATTGTCCGCCGTGATCCAGAACCTGAGTGTCAGGAAGGCGCAGGGTCCTTAGCTGCTCAGGGAGGCCTGCTTCTACCTGCTCACATGAGGACCCCCGGGCGGGTCCCCGAGGTGGGCACGCTGGCGTTTGCCTCCGGGACGGTGACTTAGCGGTTTTCCAGGACAGCCTGAAGCCCAAGGCCAGCTGTGCGACCCTGGCACCCTTACCTCCTCTGTGCCTCAGTTTCCTCATCTGTAAAATGGGGGCGGTGGGTGTGCTTCTGAAGATTGTTGAGGGTGAAGGCATGTGTGAGCACAGAGTCTGGCGTAGAGGATGGGGTCGTCGTTATTGTTGCTACTACTGTCACTGCCTCCTGCGACCCCAGGTGCCCGAGAGCATGGGGTTCAGGTGTGGGTGCCCATTGCCCTTGACATGCACGCACCAAGGGGCTGCCCATTCCGGACCTGGGTTCACAGCCATGCGTGTCACCTGCGTTCACAGCAGCGCGTGAAACCGCGGCTTCCGGCGCTCACAGGAGCGGCTCATGCGCCCGGGTATAAAATGCACAGATTTCCTAGCCTAAGAAACAACGGGGCAGATATTCGTACATCCATGAGGCCCCCAGCAGCGTCCTTCATACGCCAGCTCCTGGCTGACCTGCCCGCAAGGGTCGGGGTCCCCCCCAGAGGCTTGGAGCATGGGCGCCATAAATCACAAGGGCGACAGGGCTGCCGGCCACGAATTCACTCGGCTGTTGCCCTGGGGAGGTTCACCACCCCCCCCGGGATAAGGCTTTGGCCCTGTGAGCTCTTGTGGGGCCCCACGTCCCTGGCCTGTGTCCCGTGCCCCGGCTCTGCCCCAGGAGCCCAGGGGACAGAAGGCTGGTCACGTGGTGCCCCGTGCGGGGTTTACGGAGGGCAGGGAGGGCCGCTGCGATGTTGGGCCACGACACAGTCCCAACACAGGGCTTCCTCAGCCAGTGCCAGTGGCAGCTCCGGCGCCGGGAGGGCCCCGCAGAGACGCCTCCACGTGAGGCAAGGAGACGGGCCCTGGTCCCTCTGCGTGGACCAGACACTGGATGTGGTTGCCCCGGGGAAGGGAGTCCTAACCTTGGCCGAAAGCGGCTTCCAGAAGGGACTCAGGTGAGAGGTCCCAGCCAGGTGCCCCCCCCCCCNNCATGGCGGGACCCTGGCGGCCCCCACAGCGTCCTCTGTACCCGGGCAGGCTGGTGTCTCCATGTGCCAAGCGGGAGACGTCCCTTCTGCTCTGAAAACCTCTCCCGTGTTCTGTTCTTCCCGAGCTGGCAAACCCGGCCCCTCGGACTTCGCCCAGATGACAGAGCTGTATTTTTAAGACCTGAATTCGTTGCCAACGTTTACAGATCAGGAGATCTCACGGGAAACCTGAGATTTCCAGCTTCTCGAACACCGAGCACCGAGCGCTGCCCCCTCCCCTGCAGGGGCGGAGCTCTGGCCCTAGGGTGGTGGGCGCCCAGCCTGTGGGAGGGGCCCGCAAGGCCACCTGCTTCCCTCAGGCCCCCCGGGGGCTTTGTGGTTATGCCCCGGCTGGCTGCAGGTGGATTTTCCGCTCTTCATCCCTCACTGCGTACGCAGCCCGTGTTTGGGGAGGGGGGGGTCCGGCTGGGTGCCAGGCTCTACGCTGTTGCCTGGGTCGCCCCTGTCCTGGGGAACTTACGTTCTCGTGGGGGGACAGGCAGCAGAGAGACAGGCAGGTCAGGGTGGATTGGGCCGTCCAGCAGAGGGGGCGCCAGACAGAGTTAAGCAGGGCAAGGAGGTGAAGAGTGGAGGGGTGTGGTCTCAGGCCACCTGGTTGGGGAGGGCCTCTGGTGGGTGACCTTGAGCAGAGGGCAACAGAAGTGAGGGGCAGCGGGCGTGGGGGTCTCAGGGTGCCCTGCTGCTCTGGCAGCTGCCCCTGGGGACCAGGGTCTGCCGCGGTGCAGGCTCTTTGCACCCACCAGGTGGCTTTCCTGCTGCCATGTGCTGGCTCAGTGCAGACTTCACCTCCCCTCAGCCTTGACCTGCCTCCTCCAGGAAGCCTCCCCATTAGGCCTCGGACGCAGAGTCACCTGGCAAGATGATGGTCTGTTTCTATGCCCGTGTCACACACCTGGAGGACCTTGGGGTCAGGGTCAAGGTCAGAGTTGGCCTCTGGGCCGTCTTGGTCTCTAAGCCTGGCACAGACGAGGGACCCGAGCTGGACATCAGGAAGGAGGCGGCTGTGGGTCAGGCGGGCGAAGTTAGACGCAGTCGCCCCAGAGGGACACTGGTTCTCCGTCTGCTTGGGACACCAGGACTGGAGCAATCTTTAGGATCCCGAGCTTTTGGCCCCCTTTGCCAGATGTGCCTACTTTGAATGTTTATGTTATTTTTGAGAGAGAGAGAGAGAGAGCAGGGGAGGGGCAGAAGGAGAGAGAATCCCAGGCAGGCTCTGCACTGTCAGCGCGGAGCCCGACACGGGGCCCGAACGCACAAACCGTGAGATCGTGGCCTGAGCCGAAATCAGGAGTCAGACGCGTAACCGACTGCGCCACCCAGGCGCCCCTGGATGTGCCTGTTTTGAGCAGCACTGGTCACTCGGACGCATCAGAAAGTCTTGACCCCGACTGGGGATAAATCAGTGAGCGTGTCGTGGGGACAGAGCCCACGGGTGATGGATGGCAAGTGTTACCTGTACTGATCGGGTTTCCGCGTCACCAAACAGGTGCCCTTCCTCTGGCTTCCTGCAGAATGTCGGCGGGGGATGTAGGCAGCTCGTACCTTTCTGGTTGGCTTCCAAGCAGCAGACAATGTCAGGCCAGAGAACGCGGTTAAGCAGCATCACACAAACGAAGGCTCCTGGGTGCAGGGCTGTGTCTGTCTTCTCCTCTGCCCTCTCCCTCCCTCCCCCTCCCCTTTCCTCCTCACCCCCGTCCTGAGCCCCAGCACCTGGTTTTGCCGCTGGCGGGGGTAACTTTCTAGAATGCCATGCGTTCCTTGCTGGAGTCTCCGTGCCAGCACGACTGTTCTAATTAGTCATATTTTGAAAGCAGATCTGCTTAATTGCAAGCAGTACTAAATATTGGTGTATAAATACAGTCATTAATAACTATATTCAGAAACTTCTCCCGCTGGGCGCCGCGGCAGCTGAGCCCGTTGACCGTCTCTTGGGTGGCCTCGGCTGGACGCTGGTGTCTGCGGCCCCGCTGTCAGTAATGCGAGGATGGCGGCAGGTGGCGGTGAGCCGGGGAGACTTCCCACAGGAGGGAGAGCAGAGGTGGGGCGGGTGGGCCCTGGCCTGGAAGAGACGGTTCCTAAGAGGTGGCTCCTGAATGACCGCGGACCTGCCTACTGGGTCTTCTGCGATCATCAAGTTAACAGTAAGCACTTGGTACACACTTGTGGCTGACACAGGCCTCCAGCCCCGGGGGCACCCGCGAGACGCTCTGACTTCCCGTTGACAGAATGCGGAAGACAGCATCTACCCAGCGCACCGCAGCGCTCTTTATTCCGTGGTATAGTCAGCTGCATTTATTGTGCGCCCACAGTGTGCCGGGCCCTATGCTAGTGGAAGACGCCACGTGCGGGTGCCTGCGTGGTGGAGGGTGGTGGGGTGAACAGGCGAGGGAGCAGGGGCCTGGGCACTTGGGGGTTTGCCCTGGTTGCCGTGGACCAAGTCCAAGGTGTCATTTTAGAGAACCTCCTTGGCCGTAGCGGGAAGCTGACCGCAGGGTCACAAGACCAGGGCTGTAGCAGTGACCCAGGAGAGCGATGACGGGGCTTGGGCTCGGGAGGTGTGTGTGGGGGGGGGATGGTCAGGATCCCGGATTTGGGGTGTTGTGGGGCAATGCCCACAAGCCTCACAGACGGGCCGGGAGGTGATGCTTGGAATCACGGAAGGCCCCCTCGGTTTCTGGCTCCAGGAGCTGAGTGGGGGGTTGGCGCCACGCTGTGCGCGGGCACGGTGGGGGGAGGGGGCAGGGCAATTCCAGAGAGTCCCCTTTCTCCGTGATCTTCTCTGGGTTCTAGGTTTTTTTAAGGGCTTTACTTTTGGGGACGTTTTGGGTTTTCTGGGACACGGAGCAATCCCTACAGGGTGTCGCTAGGAGCTGCCCCTCCAGTCTCCGCCGTCGTGACCCCTTGCAGTCGCATGGCGGGCGTTACAGGCGATGAGCCTGCGCTGCTGCCTCATCAGTCACTGAAGTCCATAGACGGCTTGGGTGTTCACTCTTACGTCCTGCGTTCTGTGGGGTTGGGCGTGTGTAAGGACATGGATCCACTGTCACGGTATCACACAGAGTGTTTTCATTGCCCTGAACGCCCCCCGTGCCCCCCAGTCTGTCCCTGCCTCCCCGTGACCCCTGGAAGCCACCGTCTTCCTGCCTTTCCCGGAGTCTCGTACAGTCGGGTTCCTTGGCACGTGGCCTTTCACACAGGCTTCTTCCCTCTTGGTA
>NW_027531872.1:25191-37779 GCF_008692635.1 Crocuta crocuta | reverse complement strand
CTGAGTCACATTCCCTTGTCTGGATGGAGCACAGCGTGTGTCTCCGTCCCCACCGAAGGACATCTCCCAGCTTCCAGGCTTTGGCAACAGCAAATAAAACTGCTGTAAACGTGCTGGGCAGGTGTTTGTTGGGATGTAAGGTCTCAGCTCCTTTGCGTAAATACCAGGGAGCCCGATTACTGGGTCCTGTGGTAAGAATAATTTCAGTTTTGCAAGAAACTGCCGAGCTCTCTTTCAAAGTGGCCGTGCCAGTCTGTGCTCCGGGGTTTCTGACCCCTTTAAGGGGCTGCACTTGTTCTGAGAACTTCACAGACCCCGGTACACTTCCCTCCCCAAGCCCCCTTCGGTCTCCCCGGCCTTCTCCGACCACGTGGGGGGCTCGGAGACCAGGACACGAGGGTCTCAAGCAGGCACCGACCAGGAACAGGTGCCGAGTTTCTGGATTCTCCTGGGTCCCACTGGGCTGGGAGCAGGACGTTTGCAGGGAAACTCGGCGGGCGCTGGCCTGTGTTGCGTCTTGCAGGGTTCAGGTGCTCGCTCTAGGCGCTCCACGGGGGGCCGGGACCCAGCACGGGGGGCTGCAGTGTGGGCGGTCCGTTAGTGAGCTCTGAGAAACGGGTGGCCTTGCCGGAGGGTAGTGTCTGTCTGCCTGTCTTACACACTCGGGGGTGAAGCTCCTCACGGAGCTTACACGTGGATATCATGATACGAGACCACACCCCTGGGGACGCTGGTCCCGAGTCCCCGCCACGGCCCGTGGGGGGAGCAAATCAGGCATGAGCACATTGTAGAGCTTTTTCAGTCACAGTGAAGAGCCCTTTTTTTCTTTCTTTCTTTTTTGATGTTTACTTATTCTTTTTTTTAAAAATATTTTTATTTATTTCTAGGAGAGAGGGAGAGAGAGAGAGAGAGACAGCGTGAGCAGGGGAGGGTCAGAGAGAGGGAGACACAGACTCTGAAACAGGCTCCAGGCTCCGAGCTGGCAGTCAGCACAGAGCCCGACGCGGGGCTCGAACCCACGAACCGCGAGATCATGACCTGAGCGAAAGTCGGATGCTTAACCGACTAAGCCACCCAGGCGCCCCAATCACCTGAAGATGATGTTTATTTATTCTTGAGAGAGAGAGACAGCGTGAGCAGGGGAGGGTCAGAGAGAGAGGGAGACGGAGAATCTGATGCAGCTCCAGGCTCAAGCTGTCAGAGCCCGACGCAGGGCTCGAACTCACAGACCGTGAGATCATGACCTGAGCCGAGGTCAGACGCTTAACCGACTGAGCCCCCAGGCGCCCCAGGAAGAGCCCTTTCCTTACGTTTGGCTCCTCGAGCCCCGCGGCCCTTTGTGTGGACTCTCCCCTGTGTTAGTTGGAGGTTTTGGCCTTGAGGCAGCCACAGACTGAGACGGTGAGATGGTGAGCCGGCGCTGGGGCACTCAAATTCAGGCTCACATTCTTCCTTTCAAATACTGGCACCGGCCCCCGGCCGGGGCGCCCCCAGCCCTGTCCACAGCTACACCCCGTGTCCCCGGATGGGCAGGGACAGGCCTCCGTCGCACACAGCAGACCGTCCCGGGGACCTAGGCTGGGGCACTGACGCAGTGTCCTCTCCCTCCCTCGGGCCAGACACCTCTGCCTCCCTCCCTCCCACCTGCCTGCTGTCGGGGAAACCCCGCTGGGTTGGAAAGCAAACTGGTTTTTATGTCTTTGCCAAAAAACTAGTCCTTAATAAAAATGAATGCAGCTCCGAGAGCTGCCTGAAGTCAAGGTTCAGAATGGCCCTTCTAGATGTTTCTGAGAGCATGCCTGCTGTCCAGGACAGTCCAGTGTGGGGGTGGATGGGGTACGGCCGGGTGTGGGGGTGGATGGGGTGAGTCGNTCTGAAGTTTTCTTGATGACGCTGGCCCGAGTCTCCCGGTCCGGCCGACTGCTGCTGGGCGATGGGGTCACGGAGGGTGGGAGGGGGGCTCTGCTGCCCCGCAGGTGAAGCCTCCACCTGGCCTGATGGGAGGAGCCCCCCTGCGAGGTGTGTCAGGACCCTGTGCGCTGCTCACACCCTCCAGCCTGTCCGTCTTCCCAGCCTCCTGCCCCCGTCTCTGCAGTGATGTCTCGCCGACACCTTTACTCGGGGATGGGGGCAGCCTCTGCTCAGCACCACTCGGGTGCGGCGGAGGCAGGGGCCGTGAGGGGGGAGGCAGGCAGCCGGGCAGGGGCCCACAGCACCCCAGGGCGCTGCGGCGTGTCCCCATCCACTCGTCCCTCCCGGCTCGGCCACAGCACCTCTGGCCGTGGAGCTGGGGGTGTGTGCTTGCCGAGCGACAGATGCGCCGAGGCCATCGTGCTCTCTAACGTGCAGCAGCCCGCAGGGCACCTGCGCGCCCCCCGCACGCGGCCATCCACCCAGAACGTGAGGCTACTGATACTTTGGAAACGGAGTCCCTGAAGAGTATCAGTTCGTTTATCGCCCCGTGTGCTCTTACGTTCTGCGATTTAGAAATCAACGGCTGACTGTTCCTCATCTAGTATTTTGGTGGATGGAATTTTTATGAAAATGGAGGTGAATCGAGTTCTCTCCGTGGCAGCATTGAAATACACGTGTAACAAGGTGTCACTGAGGCGCAGGCCCACGGCGCCCCCCGCAGTGTGGCTGCACCAGCCAGCTGCCACCAGCCAAGCTCACTTACTTAGATGTGCGGCTCAGGCCGTTCAGGAGCGAGGTGATCACTCGCGGGCAGGCGTCGGCTGCCCCGGTGGGCGCCAGGCCCTTTCTCTGGGCAGCTTTACACTCTCTGTGGAGTCTGACGTTCTGGGTTCAAATCCTGGTTCTGCTACTTACAGTGTTCGCTTCTGTGCCCTTTGGCAAGTTCCTGAATCTCTCTGTGGCTCGGTGTCCACGTCTTTAAAATGGGGGATAATCATGGTACCTGCCCCATAAGGGCTTAAATGAATTAATCTGCAAAGCACTTGCAGTAGCATCTGGCCTATAGTGAGCCCTGGGGTTCCTGTTTGCTGCTGTTGTTTTACTTAGTAAGCTTTGAGCTCCCAGAGGTCAGAAATCCCTGTTTGGGACTTGACAGTCTAGCACTCAGCCCTGAAAGGGGCCTTTGTTGAATCGCCTGCCTGGCCTCTAGTTCTAGCGTGAAGTGGGGGAGTCGTTGCTCAGCCTTCCTTGGTGAAGCCTCCTTGCCCCTTGATTCAGGCATCATTTGCAGTCCTTATCAGGACCTTTGTCTTCCTTAGTCAGACCCCAGCTCTGAGCTGGCATATTTCATCCTTCCAGATGCTAGCGTCTGTGATTTCAGTCCCCTGAGTGATGTCTGTGACAGCCATTCAAAGTTTTCCTCTGCATTAGCTGGCAGTGGATTACAGCTACCTGTAAAATGTTCCTGAGTACTTAGGGTTTTTTCAGCAAACATCATTCATGTGCTCATTCAAGATGTATTTATTAAGCATTACATGTGCCAGGCATGATTCTGGTTGCTGAGCAGTTACAGGGCGTACAAAACACGAAACTCCCTGCCCTCGTGGGGGCTCCCTGGAAAGCTTGTGACAAGCCCTGGAAAGGCCAGGAAGGGAATGTCCTACCTGCGCGGTGCCTGGGGCAGCGTGGAGCCCGCTCTGAACTCGTAGCTGTGACGCTGCCACACTGCAAACCCAATCTCCCAACTTCAGACGTGCAGGAGGCGGAAGGGCCCCCGAGAGGTGAGCGCTCATAAGGCTTTTTGGGGCCCAAGCTGCCCCGGAAATCTGGGGTCTTTGTCCTGACCTGAGGGAATGCGGGCGGCGGGCGGCCGCTCTGACCGCGAGGCTTCCTCTGGGTCGGGGTCGGCGCCCGCGCCCTCTCGTCTCGTCCTCACCTCCTCTGTGGCCTCTTCACTCCATTTTTCAGAAGCAGGAAACGAGGCCCAGATGGGTGGAGTCACCTGCCTAGGGTCACACAGCAAGAACAGAGCCTCCATCCAGGGTTCTTCGCTCCTGCACTGGCTCCTGCAGTCGACTGAAATAAGCGAGACTAAGCTGACGACCGAGACAGAAGCGTACACATAAAATACATTTTGGTAAATGGAGCTCCCCAGAGGAAGCCACTTCCTTTCTTACAAGCTGGCATGGAAGGAAGCCCTGCCCTTCAGGAGGTGGAGCTGCGACCCGGGACCCCCGGCCCCGGGGGAGGCGGGAGGTGGAGCCTTTCCCACGGGCAAGAGCGGCCGGAGGCACTGATGCAGGGGCCTGAGCGCCACCCCAGCTCTGTAGCGGCCGCTGTGTGACCTCAGGCAGCCACTTAGCCTCTCTTCGCTTCAGTTCCTCCTGTGCAATACGGAGATGATCCAAGTGCCCGCAGAGTCGTGGTAGAGAGTAAAGTACTGTGAGTGAGGTGCTCAGAACAACGTCTGGGGTGTACTTATCACTCAGGAAATGCTGGCCATCGTCGTGACTCGTGTCAGAAGGGCTCGGAGGGAGCAGGTCGCGGCGTGCGGCTTGTAACCCCTGGAGAAGGGGCAGTCGGAGGGGTCTTGAGGGTGGGGAAGAGCCCAGCAGAGAGCAGTGGCTTGGGGGGCACGTTTGGGGAGCGGACACGGGCGGCTGATTGCCTGCGATCTGGGCGCAGGGGGAGGCAGGGGAGGGGGAGAAGGCCAGAGCTGGCAGCCTTGAATGCCCACGGAGACCTCCACTTTGCCCAGCCCGCGGCGGCCAGGGAGGGCGCCAGTAAGAAGCCCCGCGTCCTTCTGCGCCAGAGCAGCCACGGAGAAGCGGGGGCGGGGGGCAGGGGGGGGTTGGAAAGAGCTCCAGTTTCTAAGTCTGAAGGGTTCCCTTCCTGCCCTTCTCAGAGGCTGATGGAGAGGGGGTCCTCCCCACCCCAGTGACTCCAGGGACCCTGTTTCCCAGCTTGGGACATTCGGACATCAAAACCCATGCTGTCGTGAGCTGGGCCGTGGCCTCGGGTGGGATGCTGGAAAGAGCTGCTAAGCAGATGGCCGTGGCCCTGGGCAGAAGACCACAGGGGCCGTTGAGCACCGGGGACCCTGAGGCACCCCCGCGGCAGCTTTCCCAGGCCCTCAGCCAGGCTGTCGCCCCGGTCACGCCGCTGTGGGAAGGCTGGGCCTGAGCCGTGTGTGGCTCTGGAGGCGGCCGGGCCAGGCCGGGTAAGCCACCAGGACGCGCCCCCTCCTGGCTCCGGGGCCGCTCCTGGGAGATCCAGACGGAGCCCACGGAAGCTCATTATCACATTTGCACTTGACACAGAACCGACAAGGCCGGTAATGTGATGGAATGAAGACTGTAAGTGGTTTTGACACCCTAACTCCCGGGCGAAAGCTCATGTAGTGAAAATTATCGGAGATAAATGTCTAGTCCAGCTTTGTGTGAAAGAAAACCAGTGTGCCCAGCGCTCACTCGACGCGGTGAGGGCAGAGACGAGGGGAGCCCTCTGCTATCCATGGCTTGTGGGGCCCCGAGGGCGGTGAGGCCGCAGGGGCCTCCGTGTTCACCCCGGGGCCTGAGTGTGTGCCTTGGGCCGTCTCTGGGCAGAGGGTGGGGACTCGGGGATCCAGAGGAGGGGCTGGGCCAGCGGAGGAAGTGACGGGACACGCCATCAGGTGGTCGTGTTATCTGAGGGACTGAAATGGAGTCCCAGGGCACCCTTGGGGCATCTGGGGGGTGTGGGGCCCTGGGCAAAGCCAGTCTGGGCAGACAGATTCCTTAGGTGATTTCTAGTAGATTTCGGAGGTCAAGGTGGCCGTGGCTGAGTTAACAGCCTCCTCTGCAGACTTCACTAGGGGGTGTTAGACCCAATTCTGAGGCGAGCAGGCGAGGAGTCACGCAGCCACTCTGAAAAGCTCAAAGAAGTCCTTTCGAAGGCAAGCAGCTCAGTGTTCCAGGGGCAGGATTCGGTGTCAGTCGCAGCCCAGGTCAGCAGAGCAGCGGAGACCTCCATTCACCCGTCGGAGTCAGGTCTGTGTGCGGACCCAGCCCTGTACCCCCTCCCCCGCAAGGACACTGGCTTCCTGGCTGCTCATCCCCTTTCATGTCGGGGAGGGGATCGTTCGCAGAAATCCGGTGGGAACACCACCGCGGGGCGGGCCGGAGCCTGTTCCCACTGCAGCCGCGCCGGTTAGCACGCCGCTCGCTGCTTCCGCGCCCCTGCTCCAGAACGGGCCTGATGCTGACTCGCAATGCCTGTGGACTTGACTGGAGGTTGCCTAGGGCGTGTGGCCTGTGACTGCACTCGGGCCGGCCACGCGGGGCGCGGGCATCTCCGAGTTAGTGTGCTGACTTCCACGTGATAGGATGTCCAAGCGGAAGACTTTAAAGTCGATTAAATCCTCTGTACTAAGAGGCTTCTGAAAACTGCCCTCACGATCTCTGCTGTGTCTACTTGGACTGCTTTTTGCTTTTCTTTTTAAATTTTTAATTTTTTTTTTTTTTTGAGAGAAACATAGAATGTGAGCAGGGGAGGGGCAGAGAGAGAAGGAGACACAGACTCTGAAACAGGCTCCAGGCTCTGAGCTGTCAGCACAGAGCCCGACGCGGGGCTCGAACCCACGAACTGCGAGATCATGACCTGAGCCGAAGTCGGACGCTTAACCGACTAAGCCACCCAGGCGCCCCATGATATTTAAAATATTTTTAAAGTTTTATTTACTTCTGAGAGAGACAGAGAGACAGCGTGAGCAGGGGAGGGGCAGAGAGAGAAGGAGACACAGACTCTGAAACAGGCTCCAGGCTCTGAGCTGTCAGCACAGAGCCCGACGCGGGGCTCGAACCCACGCACCGTGAGATCATGACCTGAGCCGAAGTCGGACGCTTAACCGACTAAGCCACCCAGACGCCCCTGTTTTGTTATTTTTGTGACAAAAATCCACACAGAGTTTACCATCTGAACCGTTTTTAAGTGTACGGCCCTATCATGTTGGGCGGCCATCACCACCATCCACCTCCAGAATGTGCTCATTTTGCAAAACTAAAGCTCCGTGTGTATTGGACAGTAACTCCCCCCTGCCCGTCCCCAGCGCCCAGCACCCACCATCCTGACTTCTGTCTCCATGAGTTTGACGCTGGGTCACGGGACCCCAGCCATCCCGGGCTGACCAGCCCCCTGAGCCCCCGCCCACCACAGACATGATGGGATGGGCTGGGCCCAGCAACCTGTAGACTCATGAACGAGGTCGACTAGTGGCTGCTTTAAGCCACTAAGTTTCGGAGCGGGTGCGGGGCTTCGGCCCCTTAGCAAGAGCGAGCCGACGCATCATGCCTCCCACGACCCTGGACTCGGGCCGTGTCCCACTGAGGTTCTCGGGACACGTCAGGCGTGTGTGACGCTGTGTCTGCAGCTGGCCGACGGTTGAATATCAGCTGCTTTTTAAGAAAGCGACAGCATGTTGTAGTCAGACAGGCCGGGGGGCTGGACTTTGGCTCTGGTCACAAAGCAGGGCCACCTGCTGCCTGGCTCTGCGCTGTATCCCCAGCACCTGGCACAGCGCCTGGCACAGCGCACGCAGCACAGGTGTGTGCAGAGCAGAGGAAGGGACGTTACGTGCTGTGGAATTCTAACCTGCAAGCGTGGCCTGGGAGGCCTCCTCCGCGGACAAGAAGGCCCGATCCCAGCCCGATGCCCGTGGCTACTCCCCTCCCTGCCCAACTGCCTCCCCCAAAATCTAGAGAATGGCCGAACCGCCGCAGATCCAGACCCTTCTAGGAGGGAGACGGGAGAGTAAGGTGACCGCCCGCGCTGTTTTATCCCAGGCAGCGAAGAGGACGCCTCCGCAGGAAGTGAGTCGGCCCTTGATGGTCACATGTCTTCTTGGGACTTGTCTTGGGTCCTCCGGGGCCGCGCTCTGGGGGCAGGCCCGCCCAGCTGTCGGTCCCCAGCCAGCTCCCGGCTGAGCGCTTCCGCTTGACTTCAGCTTTTCCACCGGGTGCCTCTGNGGTCGCTGGCTGGCCGGCAGCCTTCAGCGCACAGGCTGGAGCTCGTCTGTGGGCAGCTGATCCTCTTTCTTCCCCAAAGCCGGCACGCGAGTCCCCCGACCGAGGAGGTGCGAGTCCCCTGGGTGACAGCGGCCCCGGGCAGGCGGAGGGACCGGCCCCGCGAGAGGCGCGTGCAAGTCAGGACCCGTTCTGAGCCCCCTCTGCGCCCAGGCCTGCAGGGGGGCCCCGAGCTCCTCGCAGTCGGGAGAGCGGCTCCCAGCTTACGTGCCAGACGGTGTGGAGACCTAACTTACCCGGAAGGAGTCACCGTGCAGCCCCTGGGACACCGTCAGTTTCTGTCACCGTCCCCGTCGCTGCTGCGGGTTTAGAGTTTCCTGTCAGGCCCAGCACCTGCCTGGAGATAAGCCCTCCCCAGCCCGCCCCCCCAGGAGGTAACTTAAGGAACTTCGAAGGGTTCTTTGCTGGTGTGTGATTTCTGCCTCCTGCATGGGTGTTAAAACCTGGCACCCACCTAAGCTGAGACCCCAGTCCGGTCTTGGTAAGTAAAGCCCGTGAATGAGCTCGACAGAAGCAAAATACTGCATTTTTTAAACGGGCTGCTTATTGAAGAAGCAGCAGCACGGCACAGGGCCGTGACCGAGTGACTGTGCTCGGAGCGCCCGCCGAGGGCGAGGGGAGAGTGTGGCCAGCGTGTCCCCGCCCCCCGGGAAGCACGGTGCGGGGGCCGACCCGGGACGGCCTGCATCGTGCAGCCAGGGCGCCCGCTGTGCCCCGCTGGCTGTGTGACACGTGCAGGTACTGAAGTTGCGGAGAAGAGGGATGTCCCTGCTCGCCCGTCGCACCTCTTGGATCACGCGCCGCACAGTCGTCAGGATGCGCCTTCTGTAACACTGACGTCAGAAAGTCACCGAGTACCCTGGCGACCACCTTTGCCGGGACTGCCCTGTCCCCCCGGCTTGCGGTGTGGCCGAGTCCGCCACCGAGGTCAGGAAGGCCTAGAGCCCAGCTCCAACCCAGCCCTTCCCGACGTTTCTTCTACATGAATTGCTTGGGTGCCCGCGTGCCCAGCCCTGAGCTGGGCCTGGAGCTGCTAAGGTGAATGTGGCACCGTCCCCGCGGTCACTCAGGGGCCGTCTGTTTGCCCCATGTGGGTTATTTCATTAAAACACACACACACATTATTGTGGTAAAATCTACGTAACATAAAGCTGACCGTCTTCACCATTTTAACGCTTGCAGCTCAGTGGCATGAAGCACTTCAGGTGGTGCCGCCGTCCCCACCGTCCAGCCCCAGAACCTCTCCGTCTTCCCGAACTGTGCACCTCCTCCAGCTTTCATTTAAAAAGAATGTTTTTAATGTTTATTTTTGAGAGAGACAGAGCACAAGCAGTGGACAGGGAGAGAGAGAGANTAAAACACACACACACATTATTGTGGTAAAATCTACGTAACATAAAGCTGACCGTCTTCACCATTTTAACGCTCGCAGCTCAGTGGCATGAAGCACTTCTAGTGGCATGAAGCCACTAGATCACGAGCAGAGGAGCGGGGGTAGGTGTGGAAAGGCCCGGCGCACAGTGGGAGCCAGGGCCGACGCAGGCCCACCTGACTGCAAANGCACCTCCTCCAGCTTTCATTTAAAAAGAATGTTTTTAATGTTTATTTTTGAGAGAGACAGAGCACAAGCAGTGGACAGGGAGAGAGAGAGAAAGACACAGAATCCGAAGCAGCTCCAGGCTCTGAGCTGTCAGCACCGAGCCCGACGCGGGGCCCGAAGCCACGAGCCGTGAGATCACGAGCAGAGGAGCGGGGGTAGGTGCGGAAAGGCCCGGCGCACAGTGGGAGCCAGGGCCGACGCAGGCCCACCTGACTGCAAACCACGGTGTCCCCTCTGCACGTGGACTCTCAGGTCAGCGGAGCCCCAGGGGCCCCCGGGTACGAGTGAGGGAGCCTCAGCGCAGCGCCCCTCACGGCCGGTGTGGGAGTGACTAAGGAAGCGTTTGGGGCCTGACCGAGGTCAGGCAGGGCTGCCTCTGGCTCCGGGGGCCTGTGCTGAGCTCCCTGTTTCCTCCTAAAAGCTGAGCCGGGGGTTAGAAACAGCTGCTCAGCAACCAGAGGGGGTGCTGTGATCTGATCTCCACAGAGCGCTTCCCGGACAGGTACCAACCCCATTTTACAGATGACGAAACTGACCCAGCGCTAAACAGCTTTCCCGAGCGCGCACCTCTCCGAGGGCAGGGCTGCGGCCCAAACGCGACCCTGCTGATTTGAAAGCCCCCCGTTTCCCATCATGCCACAGAGACTGTGCTGTGATGTGCACCGTCCGACGCTGTGTCTCCGGGGGGCCGGGCCCCCGGGCTGTTCCGGAGCACCCCCTAATGTTTGTTTCCTCGGTGGATGATTTTGTCGTCCGGGTGCACTCACCCGGAGAGTGATTGGCGGCCGATGACTGAAGCAGTGAACACAGATTGTTGGAGGAAAACTTCAGAATGGGGAATGTTTTGCATTTGGTCCTTGAGTCCCGACTCTGTGAGGAAGGTTGTATGTGGATGTGGCCGGGCCGGAGCCCCAGGAGGGGAGGGCGCTGACCCAGCCTCCGTGGGGCGGTCACTGTTAGCCCACCGACCGTTCTGGGTTGCCCTGACTCAGCGCTGCCCTGCCCCCCACACCAATGGATCCTTCACGGAAGTGGTTTCCGGACCTTTTATGTTTTGAGATTTTTATCAGCAGAGCCCTCTCTCCAACTGTGAGGAGCCAGGATAGACCTGCTCGGGCCAGCGACTGCTCCTGAGGCGGCCCCAGCCCCGGGCCCAGGATCTGGGAGAGCGCAGTGGGACATCCCTCACCACCAGGAAGCCCCCCCTGTGGGCAGAGCATCAGCAGTTGTTAGCAAGGCGTGGGGCAGCCTCTGGCCGGCCCAGGCGCCTCCAGACCAGGCCCTCGGCCTTGGACAAGCAAATCCGCCCCCAGCACCTGGTCAGGGAGCACGTTCTCGTGTCTGCAACACGGCCTGTCACTAGGCCCCTGGGATGTCTGAGGCCCAGCCAGCGGGGGTGCTTCTAGGAGAGGCCAGAGGCCCCAGATAGAGAAGCAGCCCAAGGGGCCGATGGCAGCAACTCTACCCCTTCCACCGTATCCCCCGTTGCAGCCCAGGCCAGGCACGGAGCGGGGCCCTTCATGGGTCTGCATCTTTGCAGGCTGCTCATGGGCAGAGGGGGAAGACCTGTCCTTGCCCTGAAGAGGTGGGTTGGCCGGGGGGGCTTAATGGGAGGAGGTCCTGCGATTTGAAAGTGCCCGAAGACGGGGTGAGAGCCTTTGTAAAATAGTGAGCCTCCCGTCACTGAAGTGTGTGCAGGCAGGGCCGCGTGGCCACAGCACAGAGGGGTGGAGGCTTGGAAGGGATTTGCCTGGACCTCAAGAGGCCTAGCTTCCCTCTCCTCCACTGTCTCCACCAAGCTCTTCTCCAGAGGACGCGTGCTGTGGTTATTTAGAACCTGAGCCTGGAGCCAGGTGGCCTGGGTTCCAATCCTGGCCGCACTCATGGGTGACCTTGGTCTCCTCCTCTGACAAATGGGGGTAAAGCTGGGACCCACCGCTTAGGGCTGATGTGAGGGTGGAGCGAATTCCTAAACACCCAGGGCGCTAGCTTCTCTTCTGAAACCTCTCCAGACTTCCCTGGCTGATGTGGGGTGGGAGGGAGAGTTGGGGTCCCCAAACCGCCTGGGACCATGGTTTCCCATGGGCGAAAGCAGGCCAGACGTGGGCCGCACCCTCGGCGGAGGGCCCGGCTCCCGGGAATGCCAGCTGGGCAGGCAGGCTGGCCGGGTTCGCTGAGAAGGCTGATGGGGGCTCCCGTCCAGCATGGCCAGACTATAAAGGATGTGGCCCTGGGGCCTGGGACGCCTGGGACCTCAGCCTGTGGGTGCCCTGCTGCCGTCTGGACCCCGATCCGCTAAACCGCCGGGCCCCCTGAAGGGCTCCCGTCCCGGCTCTCCAGCTGTGGGCGCGCAGTGAGCTCTCTCTCCCCCGAGCCCTGCAGCGGGAGCGACAGAAGGCGGTTGGAGGTGTTGGCGGGGCTCTCCGCGCGTGGTCACATGGACCTTGGCGGGGAGACCCCTTCGCCTCATCTGGCAGGAAGCAAAGGCGTGACGAAATCGTGCCTCTTGCCCGGGGCCCCCGTCCAGAAGGCGGTGTTCCGGGCCCAGAGCGGGTCTCTGCGGACGAGATGGCGGCCGGCGGCGTGGCCTCACCAGGCCACTTTATTTGTTNAGGATAATTTCCAAAGCCGTGACTCCCCAGACAGGGGAAAGCGGGCTCCTTTCACTAGGGATTAGGAGGAATATTCAGAGGGGGATTTTAACATTATAATGAGGTTGAGGCACTTTCTGGCATTTTCTGATTCATCTGCACAGGCGGCTTCCTCAAACGTTTCTTTTTCTGTCCCAGCAGTTCCTTAGTCTCTAAAAGGTAAGATTGACAGGGAAAAGCTTCTAGGAGTTTCCTGAGTTCAGGAGGTCAGTCCTGAGTTCAGGAGGTCAGTCTGAGTTCAGGGAGTCATTTTCTGCCTGTGGAGCCCCTGCTTCTGCCCCAGCTCGTCGTCTCCGAGGTCCTCAGAGGTGCCGGTTGCTGCAGAGCTGGAGACGCAGCGTGAGGACGGGATGTAAAGACCAGC
>NW_027531872.1:0-25100 GCF_008692635.1 Crocuta crocuta | reverse complement strand
CGCTTCTCTCCGAGGCTCCCGCCACACGCCTTCCAGCAGCAAGCACTCTGCCTTAGGCCCGTGGCGGCAGGGACTGAAGGCATCTCACACACGTAAGAGTAACTTGCTCAGACATTTGCCACCAGCACAGGGAGCCTGGTCCCCGGCTGCACAGGCTATTCAGGGTCCCGCGGGTGGGGACCCCAGCAGACTCCAAGCCTTGGGAGAGGCGCTGGCCTCGGCTGCAGGGGCAGCATCTGGGGCAGCCCCTACGACCCAGCACCAGCACCCCACGACCAACCTGGAATCCCGGCTGACTCTGGAGATAGCGGCCCAGAGTCCTCTGGGACCGTCTCCTCCGGGGACTGTGTGGTCGGGGGCCGGGTGGGATGCACAGACCCCACTGTGAGCAGGGGTGTTTGGGGGCTGGATCGGGGCTCTCCCTGCCTCTGAGCCCCTGGAGGCAGGTACCTTAAGGTCCTCTCGGGACCTGCACCTATAAGTGAGGCAGATCACATCACCGTGGCTTCAGCTGGGGACGGGGCGTCCTCTGAGGCCACAGCCGATGCGGGTGCTGCGCCCTGGAGCCTCCCTGGAAAGCCAGGTCAGAGTTGGGGTGGGGGGGAGGGAGCCCACCAGACCCCCCCATACTTGAGCGAGAGGGGCAGCCCAGCCCTCCTCCTAATGGGGGGATCCCTCTGAATCCTTCTCTGGCTCTCGGATCCCACAGGGGAGCCCACAGACCTTAGCCCTGAAAACGCAAATGCACACACGCCCACAGTCGGCACAGCTCTGGGCCCCTTCCGCCCCCGTCTTCTCTCAGCGCCTCAGCAATGATCCACATCTCGCAGCTGACTGCTGGCAAACTCCAGTCACATTTCAGACTGAACACCGTGTGCAGCGGTCGGCGAGAGCGAGCACGCAGAGGGTTCTTAGCTTCCGTGGGGCGAGAACCCCGCACAGGAAATAACAGGATAGTCTCTCGTTAGTCGTCAGTGCCGGGAAGGAGTTAAGGAACGCTAATATTTTCTGTCTTTGATCGAGCACGACTGGAGTCTCGAGTGTGCGCGGGGGAAGGGAAGGAAGGAAAAGAAGCTTCTGCACGTGTGCGTTGGGTCCCGGGCGCCCGCTGGGCAGCTTTGCCCCATCTTGTCATTGCTGAGACGCAACTTGCCTGGGAGCTGTTGGGTGTGTTCTTTTTTTGACCCAGGAGACCAGCCCCCGGGAGGGGTGGTTTGGGGGTGCCGCGGGAATCCCTCCGGTCCAGCTGCAAGAATAAATTAGTGTCGCCTGCAGTAGGACAAGACGCCAGGGGAGGGAGAAGTCCGTTGAGAGGAAACTCGGAGGGCTGCCTGGAGGGGAGGGTGGGGGCGGGCTCCGGGCTTCCTCTCCGAGAGGCACGCCCACGAGCAGCCCCAGCCGTGGCCTTGGGTCCCTTCTTGCGGGCCTGCACCCCACGTGCGCGGGTGGACGTGAGGCACGTGAGGGGGCACGTGAGGCTGTGAGCGTCCAGGGGAGGCAGGGAGGGGGGGAGGGAAGGGCGCCCCCCAGGGCGGCGTGGAGGCTGGAGGGGCCCCTGCCCTGGGAGGAGGGGCTGCGGGGAGGATTCTCAGAGGAGGGACATGGAGGAAGTGCCCCGGGGCTGGGACGCGTGGGCAGGGAAGGCCTAAGTAGCCCCCGGGGCCCCTGGAGGGGATTCTGGGAGAGGGAGTCGGGATTTTCCGGGGGGCTGAGAAAGGGGTTCCCGAAAGGAACAGCACACGCAGCGGCAGGGACCGGGGGTGCCTGGCATGTTGAGGGGACAGTACTGTGTGTGTGTGTGTGTGTGTGTGTGTGTGTGTGGTGGGCGAGCACAGCGTAGAGGGTGGGACGAGGGGCCTGGGAGGGAAGGGAGGCTGCGGACGGACGGACGGACAGTCATGTCCTGCTGGCGGGGGGCGTGTCGCAGGCACATCTTCCTGGGGCGGCAGCTGCCAACACGGCTGTAGAAAGACCACACGCAAATATGCGCACATATAGACAGACCCGGGGGCACACAGGCCCAGGGACACACCGGGCGCCTGCAGCACACACACACAGGCACACACACAATCTGTGCCAAGTGTGAAGTGTGATGTTGACAAACCCAGTGTTCAAGAGCTAGAGGAAGCTTGTATTTTTTAAAGATCCCGAAGTCACATCCAGAGAGCGTCTGTTTCACGTTGTCAGGAATAATGAGAGCAGACACTTAAATAGCACCCACCCGGTGCCAGCCTCTGCTCCGAGCGCTGTGCACATCTTACCTCATTTCACCCCTCGGCTCCCCTGTGTGGGTCGCTACCTACTAGAATCACTCCCGTTTTGCAGGGAGGCACAGAGAGGTCAAGAGCCCTGCCCAGGGCCACACAGCTTGTGAGCAGCAGAGCTGGGATTGGAGCTCAGGGGGAATGCCCCGGAGCACACGCTCTTCCCTGGGGAGTCAGGTGCCTCTTGCTTTGTTTCTCCTGGAGAGGACAAGGATTCTTTCTTTCTTTCTTTCTTTCTTTCTTTCTGAGAGAGAGAGAGAGAGAGACAGCGTGAGCAGGGGAGGGTCAGAGAGAAAGATACAGAATCCGAAGCAGCTCCAGGCTCTGAGCTGTCAGCACAGAGCCCGACGCGGGGCTCAAACCCACGAACTGTGAGATCATGACCTGAGCCGAAGTCCGACGCTTAACCGACTGAGCCCCCCAGGCGCCCCAACAAGGATTCTTTAAAACAGGAACTAGAACATGAGACAGCAGACTACTCTGGGCTGGTTGGTGAGGATTTTACTGAGAGGCTGAGAAAAGAGTCAGGAAAATGGAAGGAAGGAAAGGAAGCTTCTGGGGGGACTGTGCTGGGCGCTGGGACCGGGGAGAGGCTGGGCCATCGTAACCATTTTTAAGTGCCCAGTTCCGGGGCTGTGTGTACACTGCTGCTGTGCGGCTGTCCCCCCCATCCGTCTTCTCCAGAGCCTTTCCATCTTCCCACACCGAAGCTCAGCCCCCAGTAAACACGAGCCCTCCTTCCGCAAGCCGGTCCCGCTGACCACCACCCTGCGCTCTGTCTCGGGGAGTTTGACAGCTCCAGGTGCCGCATGCGAGTGGCGTCCCCCAGTGTTTGTCCTGGGGGCACTGGCTGCTTTCGCCGCGTCCACGTCCACAAGGTTCATCCATACTGTAGCGCACGTCGGAATTTCCTTCCTTATTTAAGGGCTGAATGATAATATTCCGTCGTACGTATACACCACACTTTGCTTACCTGTCCGTCGATGGACACTCAGGTTGCCCTTGACCTTGGCTCTTGTGGCCAGCGCTGCTGTGAACACGGATGTGCATGGGGTTGGGATCAGGGCTCTGGTTGGGAGTGAGCGGTAGAGAAACTGAGCTGAGTACCCTCTGCAAGCCCGGTCCCTCGGGGGCCGGCTCGTCTCCCACCGGAGGCAGACGGTGGTGATGCTGGGTGCAGACCGGGCGGGGCAGGTGCCGAGGGTCCTCGGGGTGGGCCGTGGGAACGGGCAGTGTGCAGCGGTCGGGAGAGCAGTGGTACTTTGTGCATATCCGCAATGGGCTGGGCGCCCGGTGGGCGCGTGTGGTGCGGGTCTCCTGAGCCTGGAGCCGGAGCCTGGCTCCATCTGGATGCACGCGGGGCCTCTCTGCCGGACACCCGCACGCGGGCTACGCCGGGCACAGCCAGGAGCAAGCTCCCCTCCTCCGCAGCTCTGCGCCTCCCTCGGGTGCCTGCCTCACCCGCCCGCTGGTCCAGGCCAGCTCCAGGGGGGCGCCGGGTCCCCCGCTCTCTCTCTGGGCTGTGGGTCCCTAGCACCCCCCCGGGGCCCCCGCGCCTTCCCCACAGCCCCTCGCCGCCCGGCACTACTTGCAGTCAGGACTGCTTCCTGCGGCACCTGAGTTGTTCTAACAGCCGCCTCCCCTGTCGCCCCGCCTCCGCCTTCCTCCTTCACCAGCGCCGCTCCCTGGGCTCCGGGGAGAGCAGCAGCCTTTGGGTGCCCCACTGTGGGGTGCTGGCTGGACTGTTTCCTGTCCAGCGGGCGGGGGTGATGACATTCGTGGGCGGGCACGCGGGACACACTGCAGCGCGCGGGGCAGTCCCAGAGGGGAGAACTCTCCTGGGCGCCTGGTGACTGTGGAGAGTCCCCGTCACCTTCCCGAGGGGAGAATCCGCCTTAATCCCTGGACACGACGACCCGATTTCCGCCCAGGCGCCGACCTTCCCCGGCGCACAGCTGGTCCCTAAATTGTGAGAAGTTGTACTTGCCTTTGTGTTGATCTCGACTGGAAGCTGTTCGTGGTTTCAGAGAATCGCGTCACCTCGGCAGCGCCCTGCTTGGTGCGGGAGCCTCACGGGGGAGCTGCCCTTCCCTGCTGCCTCTGCGGGGCCCACGCGCCGCGTGCGTGTGGCCGCCGTACCCTGGCCCACGGCAGCGTCACACGAGGTGCTGACATCTTAAAACCCCTATGATTTTTGTCGTGAATCATTTGCACTGTGTTTTAAATGAGTTTTAAAAACTCATTTGGTCGGCATGCTTTGTGGTTTTCTTCCAGGGTATTAAAACAGGGACATAAAATGTTGGCTCTCCCAGGCAGCTGGTCTGATGGGGCTGAGAGCCGCGCACAAGGCCCTCGGTCCCACCACGGATGCATGATAGAGGGGGACACAGGCCCAGAGAGGCCAAGAAAGTGGGCCGGGAGTCAGCACCGTGGGACGGACCACAGGCTCATCCCCTCCACACACTAAAGAGTGTGCTGAGTCACCAGCTCATGGTGACCCAGTCTGCCTGCACGCGTGACCTCACTGCAGGGCAGGGGTGTGTCTACACTGGTGGGGGTGGTGGTGGTGACCTCGCTGCAGGGCAGGGGTGTGTCTACACTGGTACGGGTGGTGGTGATGACCTCACTGCAGGGCAGGGGTGTGTCTACACTGGTACGGGTGGTGGTGACCTCACTGCAGGGCAGGGGTGTGTCTACACTGGTACGGGTGGTGGTGGTGACCTCACTGCAGGGCAGGGGTGTGTCTACACTGGTACGGGTGGTGGTGATGACCTCGCTGCAGGGCAGGGGTGTGTCTACACTGGTACGGGTGGTGGTGACCTCGCTGCAGGGCAGGGGTGTGTCTACACTGGTGGGGGTGGCGATGCCGCGTCTCTGTTCCTGGCGTCCTGCACAGCGCATGTGACCCTGGTGGAGGACTCGATCCCCAGGTCGTGGACGAGGTGAGGATGCACGGCTGGCCAGGGTCCCGCGCAGGATCCGGCGCCGGTGCTGCTCCTCGGCTCTGTGTGCGGACCCTGCGTCATGCGCTCCTGAGGCCCCAGAGCCCCTCTGCTCGGCGTCCGCGGGAACAAGCTTGAGGCCGGAGTGAGTGTGTGAATCAGGGACCGCACTGCCCGCCCCCCTCCTGGGCGACGCCCCTGCTGACCCCTCGGCCGTCCCCTGCCCTGCCCCCTGCGCTGGTCGGGAATCACGCACGTGACTGTGGGTCCCCGGCCGCCGGGCCCGGCTCAGCCTTGCCGCCTCAGATGCCCGTCCGTCTCTGGTGCTCGCGCTCCGTGGTGACGCAGGGGACCCGGCGCCCTTGAGGGGCCCGAGCTGCCGCCTCCGTGGCCCTGCGGTGGCAGCACCTGCCCGAGTTGTCAAAGCAGAAATTGCCCCAAGTGCCAAAAGGAGACAGTCAGGGAGGTGGGAGGGGCTGACACTTCCAGCCTGAAGGCCTTGGTGAAGAAGTAGCATCTGCCCTGAAGCCTGGGGGGGAGGGAAGGCACCTGCCAGGTATCAAGTGCAGGGAACAGTGTTCCAGGCAGAGGAGCAGCATGTACGCAGGCCCTGAGGTGAGCGTAAGTTTCCTTGTTTGGAGAACTTAATGGCTCAGTGAGGCTGGAGGGCGAAGCAGGGGTGAGGGGGGAGCTGGGAAGGGAGAGGCGAGCAGGAACCAATTATTTGGCATGTTTAGGGGGTGCAGAAGGGTTTGGTAATGTTCTGAAACACGGCTGCAGTTTCTTTAAAGATGTTAAGGTCTTTGCAGATGAAAATAGTTTTGGCTTTTCTTTTTTTTTTAATTTTTTATAGTTTATTTATTTTTGAGACAGAGAGAGACAGAGCGTGAGCGGGGGAGGGGCAGAGAGAGGGAGACACAGAGTCTGAAACAGGCTCCAGGCTCCGAGCTGGCAGCACAGAGCCCGACGCGGGGCTCGAACCCACGCACCGCGAGATCTGACCTGAGCTGAAGTCAGACACTTAACCGACTGAGCCCCCCAGGCACCCAAAGTTTTGGCTTTTCAAAGTTTGCGATAGGTTTCAATCTAACATCGATAAAAATGATTGCTATAATTTGTCAATTGTCATAATTATTAATGTCGGCTGTTCACTGAGCATTTTACACACGTGGTCTTTCACTCTGACCACACCTGCCCGGAAGGTCATTGTTGTCTGCGGTGTGGGGACGAGAAGGGGGGCCTCTGAGAGGGGCACACAGCCGGGCTCGGGGCTGTGACAGGCACGTTCCCCAGAGCTTTCCGAGTGAAAGGCCTGAGCAGCGCAAGGCGGCCGTTTGGAGGGAGGGGCGGGCTTGGCCGTGGAGGAGCCCCGCTCAGGCCCCAGCCACCCCGAGCCCTTGGCAGAGTCTGCCCTTCACTCTGCGCCGCCGTTCCGTGTCTGTTGAACGGGGATCTTGCGGCTTCTGGTAAGTTCTCACACCAGTGTGACCCTGCAAGCCTTGTGGTGAAACAGCACGTCTGAACTTCTCAGCGGGTGCCATCGAAGCATCGGCCTGTGCCCAGGGGACGGGGCCTGGGACGCTCCGGAAGCCCAGGGGCAGGAAAGCTGGCCCTTTCCATTCGTTTGTTGGTGGCAGCCAGGCTGCATGGGGCCCGCGGCTGAGGCAGGCAGGGCGCCTGCCACAGCCGCCGAGTCGCCGCGGCCAGCGGGGCTGCGAGTTCCAGCCCCACTCGGAGAATGAGGGGAGCCCGGCCGCGGGCACACCAGGAGCGTCCGCGTTCTCCAGGCCTGCGCAGGGCGTGCGGCACAGAGCAGGCGCCCCGCGCGGTCATCCCGCCGCGTCCTGGGGCCGCCGCGTGTGCCGGTCACGAGTCCCTGGCCTGGTCCTCTGAGTGGCCTCGACCGCTCTCCGTCCCCCCCCACTCCTCTCGTCCGGCGGTGACTCCCGGTGGCTCACCTTTCAGAATCCACCGGGGGCCGCACCCCTCCCCACGCCCGCACGGCCCCACGCGGGTCACCGGCCAGCTCCTGGTTGCGGCCTTGGGAATGGTCTCCCTGCTGTTCNCCCCGCTCAGCACCTGCCCCACCTCCTGCCTCGGCCAGGCCCTGCGTCGTCTGGCCCCTCGCCGCCCTCTCCTTCCCTGTCTCTTCCTCTTGCTCTGTCTGCGAGTTCCTGCCAGAATGGGAGTTACGAGAGGGGCCGGAATCGCTGTTTCGTTCTGAGGTGTCCCAAGGGCCCGGAACACTTCCTGGCGATAGCGGGGGGCTCGGGAATTATTCGGGAACGAATAGTGAACGATTCGAGGTAGGTACGCTTGTCGTCATTTTACAGATGAGTAAACCGGGGCACAGGGAGGTGAAGCGCAGCGCCACACACGTCCTGAATGGCAGACGTGGGATTCAGACGGGCAGGCTGGCTGTAGAGCCTGTGTTTTCAACCCCTAAGCTCTACCGCCTGCCTACTTGAACACTGGTGACTTAGTGAATCACACGGCCTTTCTAGATCCTTCTGGCGCCCTGTGCACTAGATCACCACACCTCTTCTTGCCTTTGATTCTCTTTCCCACCTCCATTCTTTGGCCATGCTGTTGCATCTTATTAGGGTGCCCTCTTGTAGAGAACTCCTATTCATCCCTCAAAACCCAAGCTGTCTCGTTCCCCTGCCAGGCATTTAATTTCTCTCTTTGCCTTGCGTCCATTGCTCTGTGGACAGACCTTGGCCAGGATCCTTCGAGTCCCCCTATTTAGGTGTCTTTCTGAATCTCCGTTTGAGTCTCTTCATGGCAGGGGCCTTGTTTTATTTTCTCTGTGCCTCTCACCCTGCGTCTCCCGTGTCAGGGACCTAGTAAATGTTTGTGGAATGTGTGACTAGCCATGTTTCTGGCACTTACCACCTGCCAAGTGAGCATGTGCATATTCAACCCTGTTTATGATGGATCTTCATTTTCACACTGTCCATATGTTTCACAGAGAGAAAAACGGGCCCACATCAGAGCGGAATCTAATGAAATCACATCCAGTGGTGAGTCCTCACGTCATGCACTTAGAGGAAATGCTTCCTGGAACGCTGCTCTGTCTTGGGTGCATAAAACGCGGACGTTTAATGTTACCTGGCGCAGATTTCCATTAGCTCTCCAGGGTCAAGAGCTACTGTGAGGGCTGGAAAGCTAACTGGCCATAAGCAAAGTCTGCTTGATAAATGCAAACCCTGGAGATCATAAAGTGCATTAGCTTCTATGGAAAGGTGTTAACTAAAGGTCATGAGGTGTGGACAGCGAGTAGCAAAACCCTTTCTCCTGTGTGAGCACTTGACCTTCGGGTAACTTTCTAGCTCTTTCCCTGGGAACAGATCAAAGCCGGGCAGCACCGCATGTGGTAAAATGGCCCCCGGTTGGTAGGTTGCACCTGGACAGGCTGCGGCTCCGAACGGGCCCCGTGCCAGGGCTCTGCCGAGCACAGCGGCTCTCGTGCTGGCCGCGTCGCTTGCCGGGAGCCGGGCGCCGAGCCGACGGAATTCTTCATCGAGCTGTCGGCTCCCACGGGGCGTGAAGCTTTTATGCCGGTGCAGCTCCCGCACTGCCTGCGGTGCGTCTCACCCCCTGTCCCTGAGCGGCTACCGGGGGTGGTGGTGACCACGGACGTGGCCCCCAGGTGGCTGTGGGGCTGCCGCAGACCTGGGGGGGGACGGCTGTGTCCCCGTCGCGTGCCCTTCTCCGCGGATGGCGGCCTGGGAGAGTTGTGGGGCCCCAGACGCGGAACCCCGCTGCAGACACCTGCTGCGCTGCTTGCATAATAACTCAGGAGGGTCAGTAGCCGGTGCTTAGTAAGCCCGTGGGAGTGTAAAGGACGCGCGGTCTGGGTGCGTGGTCGTCCTGAGGCTGAAGAGCGCCCACGGTGTGTCCAGCCCCCTTTCCCCCCGGCACCCCAGGGGCAGGCAGGCCTCGCCGTGGCCAAGACCAGCGTCTAGGGCCGGTGGAGACCTGTGGTTCTGGCAGTGAAATACTTCCCCTTCCAGGCCTTTCCTTGAAGTCCGCTAACCGGGCGTGGTGAACATGCTCTGGCTACACTGAGGGGCTTGGGGCAGGCCTCCTTCCCTCTGCCCGGATGGGGTTGTGGAGGGAACTCCCAGCCCGAGCGGGGGGCTAGGGAAGCCAGTTCTAGCGGCCCCCACCCGCTCCCGCCCCGTGCCAGCCCCGGATTGCATCGTCTTTCCCCACCTGAGCCTCCCAGGAGCCCCCGGAGGTCCGCACCCTTATGGCCTCCGTTTCTCAGGTGAAGAACTGGAGGTTCAGAGATGTTAAGTAACTGACCCGAGGCTGCTCAGCAGGAACGCGGCCAAGTGCGGACTCAGCCCCAGCCCTCCGGCTCGAGAGCCTGGCTCTGAATCCCGGCCTTGGGCTGACCTCCCGTCCTCTTCCAAAGCTAATTAACGTCCTGTGATTCTGAATCAGCCCTGCCTTAGTGCATGGCTCCGGGCAGCACATTTCTAGGGCACAAGATGTCCCCCTTCTTCCCTCCTTCTGCCCGAGCCTGTCAGTTCCGAAAATGCCGAAATGGGCCAGGTGTCCAGTCTGGCATGCGGCCCAGACCTTAAAAAGCTTTTCCTCTTCCCTCTCAGGCCTGGGTGTGATTCCTCTGCGGACAGGCCCGGTCCCCCTCGTGACCCGGCACATCTCTGGGAGGCAGGAGCGGGGAGTCTCAGAGCTGGAGTGACCGGCACGGAGGGCAGGGGCCCCGCTGGGGGCCGTGTGCTCATCGTCCCGCGGGGGCACTGGGCTCGGGCTCGCCCGTCGCTCTCGTCCACCCCCAGCGTCTCTCCGGCGTGGGGGTCCGCCAGCCATAAGGAATTCGGGTCCCTGTGCACAGGAGGGGTGGGCTTCGCGGCGGGAAAGCTCTTCACTCTCCGGAGATGCAGGAGGCCGTCGCGGGGCGTTAGGGCCCCTTCGCGGCAGGCGGGGGCGGGGCTGGGCGCCCCTCGCTCCACCTGCGGCGTTTCCTTCTTCCTGGAGGCACTGGAGACTTTCCGGCTCCTTCTAACCCCGAGCTGCCGTCCTGCTAGGGCTTCCTCCTGCAGCCCGTGTCTCGGGCCCGGGAGAGGCCCCGTGTGCGACGAAGCACAGACTTCTCCGTGAAGAGAGGACGTTCTGGGGACTTAGGTACAAAGTAGGGACGGCCTGCTAGAAGGGGGCACGCGGCACACCGAGGGGGGCGCCCCGGGGCCTGGGGGGGTCTCCCCCACCCCTGCCCGCGTCTCCGTCACAGCGTCTTCCAGAACAGCAGTGCTCAGCCTCTCCCTCTGGAAAAAAGACCCCCTTTCTCGTTACTACCGGCCCATCGCAGTCGATACAGATCCCACATGGGCCCCGTGAGGAGTCAGACCCACAGACACAGGAAGTAGGAGGGTGGGGGCCAGGGACCGGGGGAGGGCAGTGGGGAGGGGAGTCCCTGTTTCATGGGGAGCCTGTGGGAAGATGAGAAAGTTCTGGGGATGGACGGTGGGGATGGCTGAACAGTGTTCGTGTCCTTGATGCCACTGAACTCTGCGCTTAAAACAGCAGATTTCACGTTGGGCATCTTGTAACCACGATAAAAAGAAGAGAGGAAGGAAGGAAGGGACTCCCCTGCGGCTGCAGGGGTGTGGGGCTGGGCAGGCTGCTCCCCCTCCCGCCCACACCTCCGCTCTGGGGGCTCCCGTCTCTGGGCAGGGTCTGGGCCTGGCCGAGGAAATGCAATCACGTCTGGAACACAATAAATTGCGAGGCCAGGCAGTGGCCGGGCCCTGGGGCCCTTTAAAATGACTCTGGTCACCGTGGGCGCCGAGCTTCAGTTTCCAGATCGCTACGTGAAGGCGGACGTGCCCGTCCTGCGACAGGTGCGGGTGCAGCAGCTCCCGGCGGAGGAGGCCCGGCTCCTTCTACTCCGTCCCTGAGACACATGCAGCCCCGACTGCAGCTGCGGAAGCCTGTGCGGGGCTCGGGGCCACCACCCCTCCAGGCATCCGTCCCCAGATGCTCGGAGCCCGTGTTTTGTGAACTCAGTGGGTGCCTGGACCCCTCGTTGCGTGGGGGAATGGGGTGCCGGGTGCCCAGGGTGGGCCCTGCCCCTGGGCTTGCCCCGAAGCGTCCCCGGGTGCCTCCCAGAGGTGCTGTGAGCTGTGAGGGAGGGGCCTGTGTCCTGAGTCGCTGGCCTTTTATTGTGCTTTCTGTGGCTCCTCCCTGAGGGTCTAGAGCCTGTTGTAAGAGCAGTGTCGTCCTTCTGGCTGAGCCTGGTGGGCCTGCAGAGGGGCCGTGGGCCAGAGAGCAGGCAGGCCAGGGGCCCCGTGTGTGCCCCGAGGGGCCGCTTCCGGGCACGCAGGACCCTCTGGAATTCACCCTTGAGATGATCCCACCTCGACCAGGTTGGGAAGGCCCTGCCTCTGCCCACAGGGACAGGCTCAGGGGCAGAAGCGTCGTGTCTCACCGAGGGCTTCCTGCGGTGTTGACATCGCAGGGTCATTGCGGTGGCCGATCCTGGGGCGTGGTCACGAGCAGCGCCTCAGGGGCGGGCACTGCGGGCTCGTCCTGGCCTCCCTCGGACTCCTCACCGCCCCTCTCTGCTCCTTCCTTTCCCCAAGGAGGAACGGGGTAAGCAGCTCACGATGCCGTTTTGAGAACTAAGAGTGGAGTAGGTGCCCGTGGCGCGTGCCCGTGGCGCGTGCCCGTGGCGCGTGCCCGTGGCTGGTCGCTGTTAACAGCAGCAGGAGTTTGGCAGCAAAGCCCCGTCCATGCAGATCCGGATGAAGGGGTGTGTGAGGGTGTGTGAGAGACTGCCGATGAGGGTGCTGGAGCCGTACGTCCCGGGAAGCGGGCCTTGCCCTTCACACNCGTTTTGAGAACTAAGAGTGGAGTAGGTGCCCGTGGCGCGTGCCCGTGGCGCGTGCCCGTGGCGCGTGCCCGTGGCTGGTCGCTGTTAACAGCAGCAGGAGTTTGGCAGCAAAGCCCCGTCCATGCAGATCCGGATGAAGGGGTGTGTGAGGGTGTGTGAGAGACTGCCGATGAGGGTGCTGGAGCCGTATGTCCTGGGAAGCGGGCCTTGCCCTTCACACACCGGGGAGCAGGGGAGCTCTCCGCAAAGGGTTGAGACGTGACGCAGAACATTCCCGCGAGGCTGGGTTTCCGGGGAGCTGCTCCGGGGTGATAACGTCAACCAGAGGGAGCCAGCCGGCTTTTGCTGTGAGGCCGTACGTTGCTTTACCAGAAAATCGGCTCGGTTGTCAATTAGTCATTTGCTCCCATAGGTGATGATTAGGGCGTCTCCTTCTGGAGCACCAGATGTTGGCAGAAGCCACCTTTATCCAGATGTTTCCCAGCTTGAGAAGGACGTGGTGCGGGAGCTGAGCAGTGCTGTCCCTTTGGGAGGCCCGTGTGCCCCTCCCCGGCCCCCCGCCTGGTTCTCTCGTCCACAGACACATTCACATCCTCAGAGTCAAGTCTCCCAGCTGTTTTGGNGTGAGGCCGTACGTTGCTTTACCAGAAAATCGGCTCGGTTGTCAATTAGTCATTTGCTCCCATAGGTGATGATTAGGGCGTCTCCTTCTGGGGCACCAGATGTTGGCAGAAGCCACCTTTATCCAGATGTTTCCCAGCTTGAGAAGGACGTGGTGCGGGAGCTGAGCAGTGCTGTCCCTTTGGGAGGCCCGTGTGCCCCCCCCCCGCCCCCGCCTGGATCTCTCGTCCACAGACACATTCACATCCTCAGAGTCAAGTCTCCCAGCTGTTTTGGGCGACCTCGGCGTTGCTGGAATAAACCATGAGCGGCTCCAGGGGCCTGGCTGAAACGAATGATCGTCTTTGGACAGAGAAGTGCCGTGTCCCTCCTTGTGAAGGGGGCCCGCCCTCTCCCAGAGCCGCATCACTGGCACGGACAGTCCCCCAGGCCGGGCGGGTCCCGCGGTGGTGGCCAGTCCCCAGGCAAGCACTGGCGCCGCTGCGCGAGCAGAAAGCAGTTGGCAGTGTCTGCTTGCTGTTGAATTATTTCACGTCTTAATGAGGCCATTTTTCACGTCCTCCACTGGTTCCCCAGGGCCCAACGATGGGGTGGGCAGTTGGCGAGGTTGGAATGAATATTAATGAGGCAGCACTATGTCTGGTGTGTCTGCTTAGTGTCACTTCCCGCAGGGGAAGGGGCTGGGTTGGGGGAGCCCTCCCTCCAAGGCCACGGGGCTATGCCATCTCGGCATCACTGGCAGTTTTCCAGTTTGGGGAAGTCCCTGGGGGCCACGGGGTTGGGGGGGGTGGGGCTTACATCCCTGTGAGCCACTCCGGGGAGAGATTTCTGTGCCTGGACAGAGTGGGCGCCATGACTGTGTTGAACAGTCCATTCTTGAATCTGCCGACGGTCGGCTTCCTCTTGCTGGGGGACCTCGAAGCAGGTGTTACAAAGGGCACCCAGTTCAGAAGTGCTGAGGTGCAGTGCTGCTTGGACAGGGGTGGAGGTGCCCGTGTTCTGCCCTCCTTCTGGGTCCCTCTTGGCGGCGTCTGGGGGGAATGTTCTGGAATGTAGTGCAAACGTATAGATGAAATGTGGTAGCCCGGGAACACTTCTCAGCCCTGAAAAGGGAATGAACATCCTATGTCATGTGCGACTTTTGAAAACACTTAGACTCTGTGACAGAAGCCGGTCGCACAAGACTGCGCACCCGAGGGCTCCATCCTGTGAGAGTCCAGACGAGGCAAGTGTGTAGAGGCAGACGTAGATGCGCCGTTTCCAGGGACTGGTGATGGGGGCGGGGGGGCTCTATGTAATCGGGCACGAGGGGTCTTACTGGAGCCAGAGGATGCTGTAAACGCACATACGTGGGCAGGGGCAGCACTCGGTAACGTTACGAAGAATCACTGAAGTGTAAAACAAAGCAAACCAACCGAGTCACAGTCACTCAGTTTGGGTTGGAAACCAAGAAACTCCCTAGAACGACGTGAAGATCACCCTCAGCTGTCTGCGACGTGGGAGGCCTTGCTCCCCAGCTTCTCTCCTGGGCCAGTGCTTTGTCGCCACGCTCAGCTCACCTCATCAGTGATCTTTATGGCTCCTTCGTCTTGCTCACGTAATGACGCGCTGTGTCCCGTGTCAGCTCCTCCGGGTGGAGGCCAACCAAAGGCCCCAGGAAAAAGGTCGAAAACTTGGGAAGAGGCTGGAGGAAGGCAAGCGAAGTGCGTACGCGCTAACGAGCCAGGGCTTTGAGTCTCTGAGAGGAAGGGATGCACCCGCGTGTTGGATGCACGCGTCCATCCGCCTGGACACTCTCTGCCCGCTCGCCTCCGCCACGCTCTGTGCCCAGGAAGGACACCCTCTGTCACTGGCTCCCGTGCCCACTGGCCTCCACTTGGCCTCCAGCTGGGCTCACCCAGGGAGGCAGGGACACAAGATCAGAGGGCGGGAGGGGAAACGGCCGGAATATTCATTCTGCTGGGTCGGGGGTAGGCTGTGGCTGCGCCCTCTGTGTACGGCCAGGCCTCTGCGGAGGGGTCTCCCTTGCAAACATTTCATTCTCTGTAAATGCTCCCTGCCCTGTCTCTTAGGACAAGGGGCTTGGCCGCTGCCCGCAGCTGCCGGGCCAGCCCCGGGGGCTTCATCCTCTCGGGCTGGGCCCCCTAACCCGAGCCCTCCACATAGCCTGCGCCCGTGAGCCCTTTTGAGGGCCTTCTGCGCCCTGACGGGTACTGTGCCCTCAACGTATTTGACCTGGTGTTTCCCGTGGAGGTCGGACCGGCCAGTGGGCGATACCGTTATATATGTTTAATCTTCTGCTGCTGAACGGCTGGTTGCTGCCAGTATTTTTTTTTTCATCTTTGTGCGATGATTATGCGCGTTGGACAGATTCCTAGAATGTGTGAAGGAATGCCCACTGCAGCGTATTTCCAGGAGATCTTGGACAGAGCTCTCGAAGGTGGCCCAGCTCCGGGGGGGTGAGGGCCGCTGCAGGGCATGGTCCCCTGGACCGTGAGTTGGGGACATTCGTGAATGCTTAGGAAAACAGGCTCCCGCTGTGAGAACTGAGAACAGCCATTTGGTTGGGGGCCCGTTTACTCTGGAGCCTTCATGGCACCTGTTCCGGGAGCTCACAGGAAGGCCCTGCCTCAGGTGCCCTGTGCCCGGGGTCACAGAAGACACCTGGTGAAGCCCGGGGAGATACGGGCTCACACCCCAGCTGTGTGACACTGGCAGTCCAGGGCCCCCTCTGAGCTCTGAGCCTCCTGGGATTGTGGGGCCAGTTGAAATGGATGGACCGTGCGAAGCCCTTTGCCCACCCGTCCTGGACGTGAGATGGGGGGCCGTGTCTGTGCCTTTTCTGAGCTGCTGACACGTCCACGTCTCTGCGCTGCAGACAGTGTTTTGTAACATATCTGATTTTATTATCTGCGTGGCTTTGCCGCCCCCGGCCCCGCCTCAAAGAGGCGTCCATCAACCCTCACGTGTGCAGACTCTGCCTGCTCCTTATGACGTGGAAGCCACTGGGCTTCAAATAATTTTAAAGTAAGAATCTTGCCGTCTGCTGTCCTTTGCTTTTCCGAGGGAGCCCAAGGATGGTCTTCACCATCACCTCCAGGTCGCCCGGTGGGATCGTCGTCACTGTGTGTGTGTGTGTGTGTGTGTGTGCGCGCGCGCGTCCAGAGCGCAGGCTCCGGGTGGTTCTTCAGCTGAGAGCCGATGGGTTCTTCCGGCTGACTCGCCGTCCTTGTTGATGTCAGCGGGCGGCCGCGTCCGGCCCGCTCTGTGCGCCAGGCCTGCACCTCGGCCGGTGGCCTCGTTTGGGATCTTCACTCCCCAGGTTGGGGGTGTTCTCTTCCCCGCGCTCCTGCCTCACGTGCCGCGGGAGCCTGTCCTTCGCACGGTCCCTCGGGGACGAGGCCACACTGCCTGCTCCGTAGGCGCCGATGGGAGTAACGGGCGAGTCAGGGGTCCCCTCTCTTCTCTTGCCAGACGGTGACCCAGGAGCCGGGCCCCTGCCATCCCCTTACCCTCGCATGGCACCCCGGACGCCCTGTAGGCGCTCCTGGTTCCCCCCGCGGCCCTGAAGCGTGTGCTGGGGCCCCTCCGGGCCAGGCACCGGGCTCAGAGTGGACTGAGATGCCCGTCCGTTCACTCAGCCACAGAGTCTGCCCTTGCAGGTCTGAGCGGGGAAGTAAGCTGTTGAAGGGTGTGGGTGCTCTGTCCCAGCCGGGAGGCCCGGGGCGGCTGGCTGCGTGGTCAGGAGCAGCACCCGCGGGAGACGGCCCGTCTGCTCGCCGGCAGCCCGCCCCGCGGACCCAGCCGCGCCGCCTGTCACGTGCCGTTCTCTTGCCGGGACGGACAGTCCCTGCCAGGCGTGCGGGGGGGTCTCTGGGAGCGACTTTCTCACTTACGCCCCAGAGAGGGGAAGGCTGACAAGGAGAGGCGTGCGCCCGAACTGGGCGACGAGGTCACGGCTGACGGTTGCAGGGCGAACGGGGCACACAGAGCTGACGCACGGCCCTGGGCCCGTGTGCTGGGGGCAGCGGAGAGCCAAGGGGCGTACGTGTGGACGCCTCCTGGGAGGAAGGTGTGGATGACTTAGGGGCACACGTAACCACTCAGTCGGCCTCACCGGGGGCCCGGGGGTGGGGGGCAAAATGAGCTGTGCAAATGCTAAACGAGATGTTTGCAGATATGCAGACAGAGAGGTCCTTGACTTCATTTCTAATCACGGAAATGAAAGACGAAGGATGTTGACTGACAATACCTGCAGGACCTTCCTCCCCGCGCTGCGTTGGGGCTGCTCTGTGCCCCGGCTCCTCGGTTCAGTTCTGCTCACGAGCTGTGTTACCTGCCAGAATGCAGTTCCCACGGAGGAGGAAGTTCTTTTCAGCACGATACCCGCACGCTGAGGGCACACTGACGCTGCCTGACGCGGGCATCCCGTAAGTACTTGCTGTATGTACTGAAGTGGGGGGAGCCCAGCATGAAGACAGGACGAAGTCTTGTCAGCTCAGGCATTCGGGGCTACTTGGCGGTAGGGAGGCGGAGGGTCCAGCCCAGCGAGACCGGGAGGGGTCGCAGCATCTGGGTCAGGGGTCCCGATCTTCCCTGCGGGCTGAGCACAGTGCACAGGGCTCAGAGGGGGACACTGAGGCAGGAGGAGCCCCGGGGAGGGATGGTGGGGTCTGGAGGGAGGGAGGGTCTTCTCTGAGTTCGGGGGGAGGTAGGGTGACAAGGAGTCTGTGATGATGCTGTTCCCGGTTTGGGTGCCTGGGGGTGGGGTGGGGTGTCGGCTTGTTCTCCACGCAGCCGTCTCTTACGGCTTTATGCTCTCAGTCCCACGCCGGGCAGCATCGGTCACTTTAATCTGCGGTCTGGTAATTTCTAAATGTGCCGACTGATTGGATTTGATCAGGCTTAATAGGATCTTTTATGGCTGAAAATTTGACTCAAAGTGAAGGACATGAAGTTTTAAAGGAGCCCTGGGTGAAATCCTTCCTGCACGTTCACGTGGATTAAGGGTGAGGGTGACAAGCCGACCCTACGACTCCCGTGGAATCGCAAGGGGCCCAGGAGAGCCGCGTCAATCCTGGAAAAGAGGCAGAGGGGAGGACCCACATTTCCCGACCTCAAAACTCACTGCACAGCAGCAGTAGTTTAGACTGTCTGGTATCAGCACAAGGGTGGACGTACAGATCTGTGGAATCGAAGTGAGAGTCCGGAAGTCAGTGCATAAATCTACGGCCAGCTGTTGTCCACAGGGTGCTGGGTCATTCAGTGGGACGAAGGACAGTCCTTCAGACAGATGGTGCAGGGACAGCGGGGTCTCCAGACGCTAAAGGATGAAGTTGGATCTCTGCATCAACAAAGGATCACCCCTGAAACAGACTGCCTCAAAGTGATCCGAGACCTGAATGTAAGAGCTAAAAATGATAAAACTCTTAGGAAAAGAAAACTAAAAACGCCCCATGGGATAGAGCTGTGTGACCTTGGTTTTGGCATTCTTTAAAAAAATTATTTTTTTAAATATTTATTTATCTTTGAGAGAGACAGAGTGTGAGCAGGGGAGGGGCAGAGAGAGAGGGAGACACAGACTCTGAAGCAGCTCCAGGCTCTGAGCTGTCAGCACAGAGCCCGACGCGGGGCTCGAACCCACGAACCGTGAGATCATGACCTGAGCCCAAGTCGGACGCTTAACCGACTGAGCCACCCAGGCGCCCCAAAGATTCTTATACATGATAGTAAAAGCATGAGCAGCTAAAGAAAAATAGATAAATTTAATTACACTCCATCAATATGAAAAAAAAACTTTTCTGGGGCGCCTGGGTGGCTCAGTCGGTTAAGCGTCCGACTTCGGCTCAGGTCATGATCTCACGGTTCGTGGGTTCGAGCCCCGCGTCGGGCTCTGTGCTGACAGCTCAGAACCTGGAGCTGCTTCAGATTCTCTGTCTCCCTCTCTCTCTGCCCCTTCCCTGCTCTTGCTCTGTCTCTCTCTGTCTCTCAAAAATAAATAAATGCTAAAAAAAATTTTTTAAAGCCAAAAAAAAGCAAATAAAAAAATTTTGTGCTTCAAAGAACACTACCAAGAACGTGAGAAGACAACACACAGAATGGAAAAAATATTCGGAGATCATAGATTTCATAAGAGACTTGTATGTGGGATATATAAAGAGTTCTTACAATTGAATAATAAAAAGACACGTAACCTAACTAAAAAGTGAGCAAAGCAATAACAAAAAATCCAAATAACTCGTTTTTAAAATGGGTTAAAGACTTGAGTAGACGTTTCTCCAAGCAGGATACCTACCCAAGAGGCACAGGAGAAGGTGTCTGACATCATTCGCATCAGGGAAATGCAAATCAAAACCACAGTGAGAAGGACCTTCACACCCAGTCGAATGGCTCTAATCCAAAAGCCAGGCGCAGGTGTTGGTGAGGATGTGGAGAAATTCCTCTTACACTGCGGGTGGGAATGTCAGATGGCGCCACCATTCCACAAACCCGCCCGGCAGTTCTCTGGCAGTTCAACATAGAGTTATGTGGCCCAGCAGCTTCACTCCGAGGTATAGACCCAAGAGCAGTGAAACCCTGTGTCCACGTGAAAACTCGTACACAGATGTTCACACCAGTGTTCTTCAGAGCGGTCAAAGCATGGAAACAACTCGTGTCCATGAGGAGTGATGGATGAATGGATAGAAAAAGATGACCTATGCATGTGACGGAATGTTACTCAGCCTTGGGAAGGAGTGAAATGCCAGCACATGCTGTCACGTGGATGGACCTAGAAAGCATGACGCCAAGGGAGAGTAAGAGTAGCCAGACCATGTTCGGGGGCAAATTTGTAGAGACAGAGGTAGACTGGTGTTTACCAGCAGGAAATGGAGGAAATAGAGGGTTTCTTTTTGAGATGATGAAAATGTTCTAAAATTTTGGTGATGATTGCACAATTCTGAATCAACTGAGTTCCACCAACTTGTACACTTTATTTTATTTTTAAATTTTAATGTTTGTTTTTGAGAGAGAGAGAGAGAGAATGGGTCCCTGCCGGAAGCCCGGAGGCTCTCAGGGGTCATGTGGGATGTGGTGGGTGCTCCGGGCAGATGAGGGGATGTGGCCATGCAGGAAGGCATTCCAGGAGGAGGGAAGTTCAAGGGCAAAGGCCTGGAGGCGTGGCAGCTCTGTGTGAGTTGAGAGTGGCTTCCTAGCAGGACTGGAGTGGTAGCAGAGCCCTGGGCGCCCGTCTGGCCCTCAGGGATGCGCTAAGGGGATCAGTCCTTCCTTTGGGGCCCGTGGAGAGCCAAGGAGGGTGCCCCATCCACTGGCCCTGGGTCGGGAGGGGCCTGTCGGGGGGAGGGACAAAGGCCCCATTCCTGAAAGGGAATCATAGCATGGACACCGGAGGGGCCCCCGGCCCAGCGTCGTGGTCTCTGTAAGATGATGCGGTCCAGGGAGCAGGTGCATCTGTGGGGACCCAGAGCGCAGAGCAGGGGCCGCCAGCAGGGATAGTTACCCCCTCCCTTCCTAATTCAGTAAGTTTTGCGAAATGAACATTATTGGAAATAATGGATTCAGGAACAAAAAGGTGAAGAGCTCACTGCTGTCCAGTAGGTAGTGAGGCTCTCATCGCCACAGGTATGAAAGCACGGGCCGGATCCTCACTTCTCCAGGCCGTGCTTTTCAAGCATGCAGTGATCCAGGGAGGTACACTGCTCTCCTGCTCTTCTGTCTTTTCCTCAGACTGTCGGCACCTGAGGGTGGACATCGCTCAGTCATTCAACAAACCTGTGCTGCATAGCTACTGTGTGCCAGGCACTGTGCTGGGGCGGGAGGGAGGGGGAAGACAGAGGCTACAACGGGAGCAGAGCACCCAAAGTCCTTATATGTCCGAGGACTCTTGTCTCTTTGTCCCCAGCCTCCAGCCTCAGGCCAACCCCGTGGGCAGTGGGAACGGAAAGGTAATGTTAGTTGAGCAAGAATGTTACCAGGGGGGATGTATCAGCCGTCTGTGCCGCTGGGGCTGTAGATTCACAGCCTGCCCCTCTCCCGTCAGACCTCCCAGACCTGCCTCATTAACCAGGCAATTGTCATCTCCGTCCGGAGCAGGCCAGGCCGTCCACGTGGGTGGCCCTTGTTTAAAGGGCCTCCGGGCCAGTCTCCTCCACCTTCTCCCCCAGGAATGTGTCCACTGGGAGGGACACTGTGATGAACAGCCCTGCATGATTTCGAGGTTCCCTGAATGTCCACTCTGCCTCCTGGAGATCGGCCACCCAGGCTTCTTACTAGGGAAAGTCAGAGCACAGGTCCCTGAGGCCTCTCGCGGGCTCTGGATGCTGTGACGTGGTCGGCCTGCAGTTTTCAGGGGCGAGACCGCGTCTGGCAATTTGGAATCATCTGGAGTAGTTGCCGGGGCTCCCAGGGTTCATCTGCCCTGGCCCTGATTAGCTCCTGCTCCCTTGGGCTGAGCACAGTATCCCAGGGAAGAAGCAGGTGGCCTGCCAGCTCGGCGTCTGTGCAGTGTTGGGGCGCGGGGCTTGGGGTTCCCCTTCGTCCCAGGGCAGACCCGCCAGCTTCATGCAACGCCTCCCAACATGAGCATGCGGGAGCCTAGCTGGGGGCCAGAACTGAGGTTCTTGCTGTCACCTGGGGATGAGGAGAATTTCCCTTAACCGAGCGTCCTCTGTATCCCAGGCACTGGAAGTGTGTTGCTTCACTGGACCCCCTCCCAGCTGGGGATGGTTATCAAAGCCCCCATTTGACTCCTGGAGAAACTAAGGGCCGGGAAGGTGAAGCCACTCCACCCATATCACACGCCTGGCATTAGATGGAGCCTGGATTTGAATGCCAGCTGAGGTGGAAACGAGGCTCAAAGCGGCGCAGCAAGCTGCTCAAGGTCGCACAGCCATCACCCGACACTGCTCAGTGAGCTTCCACTGCAGCGATTCGAGTGAAACCGGGATGATGGCCTTGCTCTGTTCCGACGCCCAGAGATGCAAGAGATGGGAGCCATGGCCTTAGGGAGAGTGTGAGGAGCTAGCGGCTCCCATGCAGATACCTGGAAAGGGGGAAAGCAGATTCCAGGCAGAGAAAAGGCAGTGGCGCTCAGCACCGCCCCGCCGTCCCCGGGCTGTTAGGGGGAGGTGCTGTGGACTTGAAAAGGCAACCCCCACTCCCCCGTTGGCCACAAGGCTGCTGGAATGAAAAACCCACAGCACGGGACCACTGGAGAGACCCCCGTGTGGGCCCCGAGGAGGGGTGGGTGGGGGAGAGCATCAGGGTCGGCCCGGGCTGCCAGAGCTGATACCCTAGCGGATCGGCCAAGCCACACTGGTCGAGCCGGGCCCATCGCAGCCATCTGTGTAACTGGACCCAGAAAGGAATGCGTTGTAGGGGATCGCAGTGCAGGCATGTTCCGTCTGTGCTCCTTTAGCCACACTGGGGGAGGGGGGGGAGGGTGCAAAGACAGAAGACAGGTTACGTGGTGGACACTGGTCGCTTCCGCTCCTCCTGGCACGGCCTGCCCGGAGTCGGGAAGCGGCGTCTCTAGGTTCCAGAGGCCCTCCTGCGGCAAGCTTGTCACCTGCTGAGTGTGGCTCCAGTGTTGACAACACGTGCTCTGACCCCCGAACAAAAGAGAGCCTGTTGTTTCATCTGGTTCAGCCAGAGACGGCAGCCACCTCGGCTGCAGTCAGATGACCCCGGGGACACCCAGTGTCCAGCCTGCAGCTGATGCTCAGAGTCGTGCGCTCTGTCCTTGGACGCCTCTGTTTGCGGGCGACTCGCTGTTTTTCCCACAGAGCGTTGGTCTGGGAAATGGTTCCGTGGCCACCCTGCCTTCCGGTCAGGTGTGACCCTGGTCCCGCTGCCCTGCCTTGACGTAGACGTGGCCTTTGCCCCCCGGGGTGCTGGAGAGGCAGGGCAGGAAGGGGTCAGAGGGCAGGTCCTGCCAGCCCGCCACCCTCGAGAGGTGGACAGGAAGCAGTTGGAAAACCGGGGTGGGGTTTGTGTGGGCCGCCGGGGGAGAGAGGCTGATGAGCACGGGAGGGGGGCCACCTCTCGAACCCGCACACGGCCTGACGGTGGGGGAGGGGCTGATGAACACGGGAGGGGGGCCACCTCTCGAACCCGCACACGGTCTGACGGTGGGGGAGGGGCACGTGAACACGGGAGGGGAGCCTCCTCTGGAACCCACACAGGGTCTGACGGTGGGGGGCGGGTGAACACGGGAGGGGAGCCTCCTCTCGAACCCGCACACGGCCTGACGGTGGGGGAAGTTGAGCCACCCGCCTCGCTTTGGAAACTGTCCTCGTTCCCTCCCACGAAACTGTTTGTGCAGCCCTGGCTGTGGGTCCGGCCTGAGCGGACGGGGCGGTGGCCGTGCACAGGGACCTGTGCGGGGAACGCCTGGGTGCAGGCTCGTGGGCAGAGGTGTGTTTGAGGGGCTCCGGCTGGCGAAGACGAGAGGAGGCGTCCCCGAGCGGGTTCCTGAAGTTCACCGGGTGGACGGGGATGAGCAGAGGGAACAGCACGGGAGGGTGAACGACGACATCAGGGTCTGAGGAGAGCTCTGGGGACTGGGACGCGGAAGGCGCCGGGGGCCAGACCCTGAAGGGCCCCCGGTCCCTCGGGACTCGGTGCCTCTGGCTACAGCCGTGGAAGCAGGGAGGTTGTCTGTCAACCCGGGAAGAATTTATTCCCTCAAGATACTCTCCAGCCTGACCTGTTCCATTCAGCCTTGAGTGGCTGTTCCAAACGCAGTGAATAGTCACTCTTGATTTTGCTCCTATCTCTCTGGCCCCCCACGCACCCAGAGTTTGGTTCCAAACTACTAGTAATTCTAAAATCCTGAATTTTAAAGTTGCATGCTTTGCCAAAACTGTTTAAAGAGCAGAGAGCATATATGATATATATTTTATTTGTATATATGTCCTTGTGTATTTTTAATATATATATCCATATACATTCCGTGCTTATTTATGCATTCACGATTCATTCAAGATCTAGTTATGGAGCACCTGCTGTGTGGCAGGCTGGGAATATAGCAGTGAGAAAGATCTCTTGTCTCTGGGACTTCTGCTGTAGTAAATGAAATCAACATGTAAGTGACGCGTCAAACAGAGCACACAGGGGTGATATGACAACACACCTGGGGTGTCCTGGGTGGTCGGTGGAGGTCAGGGAGGGCTTCCGGAGAGAGGTGAGGTTTGCACAGCAAACGGCAGCAATATTGAGAATATCGTCCGTGAGTTTTACCTCCCTAGTGTGCCTCCTCCTCGTAGCTCTGCTGGGATGACCCAGTTGACCCCCGTCCTCAGTCTCGTGTCTGACCCTCACCTTGGTTTTCTTTTATGGCATCACGCACACAAAAGTAGGTTTGTTTTTTTAATGTTGCCTATGATTTTAAAATGTTTTATTAAGGCACATTTGCAGGGAGTAAAGGGCACACATCTTAGCTGCACATTGTTGGGTGTTTACCTTCAGAGACGCCTGTGTGTCTGCCACGGGGATGAAAACAGCCCCACCCCGTGCCCCAGAAGGTTCCCTCTTGTGCCCCCACCAGCCCCTGGCTCCCCACCCCAAGCTCTGTCTTGATTCACAGCGGCACAGATTAGTTTTGCGTGGTTTTGTGCTTGATGTCCATGGAGTCATGGGCTACACGGTCCTTTGTCTGGCTTCTCGCACGCACCTTTGTGTGAGAGGCGCCCGTTTTTACCTGTAACCGGGGCCGGTTCACTTTCGCCGCCCGGCAGCGTCCCGTGTCTTTCGGTGGCCGCGCGCGCACCTGTCTGCCGGGTAGGCGCTGGGAGTAGAGATGCAAAAGGCTTTCGTAGAAGCGGTTTTGCAGATTGCNTTCTGCACCCCCCACCCCCGCCCCGACAAAGACCAAGGTTTCCTCTTGTTTCAGAGTCTCACCACCATTGAGTTTGTCGGCCTTCTGGCTTTTAGCCGCACTGATGGGTGTGCTGGAGTCTCACCGTGATTTGATTTGAGTGTCTCGTCGAAGCTTTTGCAACCGTTAGAACTTCCTCCTTAAGAAATGCGTGACCCAGTCTCTTGCTCTTTTTTCTTAATTGGGTTGTCTTGTTACTGAACTGTAGGAGGTTCTAAAATCCATGTCTTATGGGTGCAAGCCCTTTGTGAGATTGATGTATGGAGAACGTCTTTACCCACTCCGTGGTTTCTCTCCATTCCGTTTATGGTGTTAGAATTTCTTAATTTTATGAAAATTCGGTGCGTATCTTTATATAATTCTTTATTAGTGACTCAGGTTTCTTTGGACACCCCTGCTTTTTCATGGACTTTGAAACATATTTTGAAGTATATGTCAGGCACTGTACTAGGCACAAGAGGTATAAGGCGAAAAAGACCCAGCCTGCTGTTCAGACATCCCCAGCCTAAGAGAAGACAGACAGACGCATAATT
>NW_027531871.1:0-2582 GCF_008692635.1 Crocuta crocuta | reverse complement strand
TATGTAATTCTCTTGAGAACTATATACGTGTGTATGTATATATTTCTTTTCTGAAACTTTTGAGAATAAATTGTAGATATGATCCCCTTTGCTCCTCAATATATCAGAATACAAAGGTATTCTCTTATATAATCAGTACAATTATCAAATTCAGCAAACTTAAGATGAATTCAATACTCTTGTCTAATACAGAGTACATATGAAAGTTTTACCAATTTTCTTAATAATGCCTTTAGTAACAGACATTATTGCCTTTATCTAAGATCCCATTAGTATGGTGCGTTACATTTAATCGTCTTCAGTATTTAAATTTTTATTTTTATTTTTTTTCATAATACATTTTGTTTATGTTGGATGACTTAACAGAAAGGAAATATGATGACATTTTTTTCTCTAAGTTCTAAATAACTTTCTTTTCTTAAATAGNCCTTTGCTCCTCAATATATCAGAATACAAAGGTATTCTCTTATATAATCAGTACAATTATCAAATTCAGCAAACTTAAGATGAATTCAATACTCTTGTCTAATACAGAGTACATATGAAAGTTTTACCAATTTTCTTAATAATGCCTTTAGTAACAGACATTATTGCCTTTATCTAAGATCCCATTAGTATGGTGCGTTACATTTAATCGTCTTCAGTATTTAAATTTTTATTTTTATTTTTTTTCATAATACATTTTGTTTATGTTGGATGACTTAACAGAAAGGAAATATGATGACATTTTTTTCTCTAAGTTCTAAATAACTTTCTTTTCTTAAATAGTTTATTGTCAAGTGGCTTTCTATATAACACCCAGTGCTCATCCCCACAAGTGCCCTCTTCCATGTCTATCACCCCCTTCCTCCCTCCCCCACCTCCATCAGCCCCCAGTTTCTTGTCAGTATTCAAAAGTCTCTCATGGTTTGCCTCCCTCCCTCTCCCCAACTATTTTTCCCTTCTTCTCCCTCATGGTCCTCCGTTAAGTTCCTCTAATTCACCTGTATGTGCAAATATATCGTATCTGTCCTTCTCTGCCTGACGTATTTTGCTCAGCATAACACCATGAAGTTCTATCCATGTTGCTAGAAATGGCCAGATTTCATTCTTTCTCATTGCCATGGAGTATTCCATCGTATAGATAAACCACATCTTTTTTTTAATGTTTGTTTTTGTTTTTGTTTTTTTTCAAATAGTTTATTGTCAAATTAGTTTCCACATAACACCCAGTGCTCATCCCCACAAGTGCCCTCCTCCATGCCCATCCCCCCTCCCCCCACATCCATCAGTCCTCAGTTTTTGTCAGCATTCAAGAGTCTCTCATGGTTTGCCTCTCTCCCTTTCCCCCACCATTTCCCCCCTTTTTCTCCCCCTTGTTCCTCAGTCAAGTTCCTCCTAATCCTCCTATACGTGCAAACATATGATATTTGTCCTTCTCTGCCTGACTTATTTCGCTCAGCATAACACCCTCAAGGTCCGTCCATGTTGCTACACATGGCCAGATTTCATTGTTTCTCATTGCCATGTAGTATTCCATGGTATAGATAAACCACATCTTCTTGATCCATTCATCTGTTGATGGACACTTAGGCTCTTTCCATGTTTTAGCTATTGTGGAGAGTGCTGCTATGAACATTGGGGTACATGTGCCCCTATGCATCAGCACTCCTGTATCCCTGGATAAATTCCTAGCAATGCTACTGCTGGGGCATAGGGCAGTTCTATTGTTAAGGAACCTCCACACTGTTTTCCAGAGGGGCTGCACCACTTTACTTTCCCACCAACGGTGTAGGAGGGTGCCCATTTGTCCACATCTTCGCCAGCACCTAGAGTCTCCTGATTCATTCATTTTAGACACTCTGACTGGCGTGAGGTGGGGTATCTCGGTGTGGTTTTGATTTGTATTTCTCTGATGAGGAGGGATGCTCAGCATCGTTTCATGTGTCTGTTGGCCATCTGGATGTCCTCTTTGGAGAAGTGTCTGTTCATATCTTCTGCCCATTTTTCACTGGATTGTTTGGGGAGTTCCTTATAGATTTTGGATCCTAGCCCTTAATCTGATATATCATTTGCAACTATCTTTTCCGATTCTGTCAGTTGCCTATTAGTTCTATGGATTGTTTCCTTTACTGTGCAGAAGCTTCTTATCTTGATGAGGTCCAAAAATTCATTTTTGCTCATGATTCCCTTGCCTTTGGGGATGTGTCAAGTAAGAAGTTGCTGTGGTGGAGGTCAACAGGTGGTCCTGTTTTCTTCTCTAGGGTTTTGATGGTTTCCTCTCACATTCATGTCCTTTATTCATTTTGAGTTTATTTTTGTGTATGCTGTGAGAAAATGATCTAGTTTCATTCTTCTGCATGTTGCTGTCCAGTTCTCCCAGCACCACCTGTTAAAGAGACTGTCCTTTTTTCCTTTGGATACTCTTCCCGCTTGATCAAAGATTAGTTAGCCATACATTTGTGGGTCCAATTCTGAGTTCTGTATTTTATTCCATTGATCTATGTGTCTCTTTTTGTGCCAATACCATACTTTCTTCATGATGACAGCTTTGTCGTAGAGGCTAAAGGCTGGGATGGTGATGCCTCCCATGATGGTTTTCT
>NW_027531870.1:0-3244 GCF_008692635.1 Crocuta crocuta | reverse complement strand
GTTTAGTTGTCTATCTGTGTGTTATTGTAGTTTATTAAACTTCTTTAAGAAAATTATTCTGAATTCTTTGTCACACAAGTATAGACCTCATTTCTTTTGGATCAGTTGCTAGAGCTTTATTAGTTTCCTTTGGTGGTGCTATGTTTACCCAACTCTTCATGGTCCTTGGTTCCTTGTATTGGTATCTGCATATTTGAGTAAGCAATCTCTTCTTCTACATTTCATAGATTTGCTTCAGCAGGGACAGTCCTTCATCAGTAAATTTAGCTTGGGTTTATGGATGGGTCAGTTGATGGCATCCTTAAGCAAGTGGGGCTTGCTGGTGGGGATTCTATTGGGTGGGGCCACTGCCCACTCCGATGTCAGGGAGGCAGCAGTGGCCCCACTGCATCCCCACATTTGGGTGGGCCTGCTCGCTGTGGTCCATGGTCAGTGGGGACACTAGCTGGGATCTGTTATCATCTCTGTTCAGGCAAGGTGCTGGCTATGGTGCTATGTTGGGCAAAGACAGTAGGCATGCAATGCTGGAAATAGGGAGAACAGTTGCAATGAGCCCGGTGAGAGATGATAGTGGCTTGAATGAAGGTGGTGGCAGTGAAGGTCGATATTTTGTGAAGGTAGAACTGACAAGCCTTTCAGATAGTTTCATTGTGGCATGCGCAAAAGAGAAATGAGTCCAGAATGACTCCAAGGTTCCTGGCCTGAGCAACTGCGAGGGCAGAGTGCTCATTAACTCAGACGAGGAAGCTTGTAGGGAAGATTCAGAAGAGATCAAGAATTTGGTTATTAGGGCACCTGCGTGGCTCATTCTGTTAAGCATCCAACTCTTGATTTCAGCTTAGGTCACAATCTCAAAATTCCTGAGATCGAGCCTGGCATGAAGTTCTGCACTGACTGCATGGAGCCTGTTTGGGATTCTCTCTCTCTCTCTGCCTTTCCCTCACTTGTGCACACTCCCTCCCTCTCTCAAAATAAGTAAATAAACTTAAAAAAGAATTTGGTGGGGTTAGGGGCTCAGTTGGCTAAGCATCTGACTCTTGATTTCAGCTCAGATCATGATCTCACAGTTGGTGAGTTCAAACCGTTTCTTGGGCTCTGGAGTGAGATACAAAGACTGCTTGGGATTCTCTCTTTCTCCCTCTCTCTCTCTTCCCATACTCTCTCAAAATAAAATAAATTAAAAACATTTTTTAAAAACCAAGAATTTGGTTCTTGACATTTTTAGTTTCTGGTACTTATTAGACATCCAAGCAGAAATGCTGAGTAGACAATGGGTGTACAAGTCATAACTTCAGGGGAAAGATCTGTGCTAGAAAGATACTTCACCTATTGTTCTCCTGCTTCCTTACATACAAAACAGGAATTATAATAAATACCTCAGAAAGTTGGGTCAGAATCCATCAAGATGATGCACATACTATTAAGTATTCCATTATATAAATATACCACACTTAATACAATGAATTTATTCATCCTACCATAGATGAATATTTAGATTATTTCTAGTTTGGGGATTCATAGGGTTTTTTTTTAAATTAATGTTTATCTTATTTTTGAGAGATAGAGACAGAGTGTGAGCTGGGGAAGGGCAGAGAGAGAGGGAGACACAGAATCCAAAGCAGGTTCCAGGCTCTGAGCTGTCAGCACAGAGCCTGATGTGGAGCTCAAACTCACAAACGTTGAGATCATGACCTGAGCCAAGCTAACTCGGCTGGAAGCTAAGTGAGCCACCCAAGCACCCCTAGGGATTCATAAGTTTAATTCCTGCATTAAACATTTTTATTCATGTCTCTTGTTGCACATGTATATGTATTTCTCTGGAATATATACCCAAGCATGGAATTAATAAAATGTGTATCTTTACTATCTTATATAACAACAGTTTTCCAAATTGGTTGTACCAATTAATACTCCCACTAGCAGTACAATTATCTACTGCTCCACCTTTTTTTCTAAGCCTTGATATTTAACTTCTGAATTCTAATTTTTGTTTCTCTCGTAGGTGTGCATGGGATTCCCATTATGATTCAATTTGAATTTGAGTTTAATTTGAATAAAACTCAGCATCTTTTCATGTAATTATTGGTCATTTGGATGTGTGTGTCCGTGTGTGTGTGTGTGTGTGTGTGTGTGTGTGTGTGTGTGTAAAGTTCAACTCCTTTTCATAGGTTCTTCCATCACTTTCTTCTCCTTCTTGATTGCCAGGGATCTTTATGTATTATTAATTTGGGGGTTTTGTTTGTTTTATGAATTTCAAATATCTTTTACCATTTTGTCTTTTTACTCTGTAATGTCTTCTGACAACAGACACAAATTAGTACTTAACTTTAACATAGTCCAATTTACTATTCTTTTCTTTTATGGTTAGTGCTTTCTGTCTATGTCTTGTTTAAGGAATATTTTTCTAGGGGGCACCTGGGTGGCTCAGTCAGTTAAGCATCCAACTTCAGCTCAGGTCATGATCTTGCAGTTTGTGGGTTTGAGCCCCGCATTGGGCTGTGCTGACAGCTCAGATCTGGGAGCCTGTTTTGAGCTCTGTCTCCCTTGCTCTCTCTGCCTCTTCCCTCTTCATTCTCTCTCTCTCTCTCTCCCTTTCTCTCTCTCTCTCTCTCCCTTTCTCTCTCTCTCTCTCTCAAATGTAAATAAACATTTAAAAAAAGAAATATTTTTCTACTTCAAGGAGACAGAGATATTCTCCTAATTCTTTTATGTAAAGGTATAGTTTTAATTTGATATTTAAGTTTTGAATTCCATTGACATGTATGTTTAGTTTTTGCATATGTTGTGTAATAGGGATCTAATTTCATTTTTCTGTGTGAATTTCTTACTATCTTAGCTCCATTTATGAAAATATGCTCTCCAGTGCCTCATTTATAAATCAAGTGTACGCTAATCTATGGATATGTTTCTGGGCTTTCAATCTATGGCATTTGTCTTGTTTGTCCTGACTTTCAGAAATATCCATATACTAGGATTAGGAGGAACTTAATGAGGAACAAGGGGGAGAAGAAGGGGGGAAATGGTNATGGTGGGGGAAAGGGAGTGAGGCAAACCATGAGAGACTCTTGAGTGCTGAGAAAAGCTGGGGACTGAGGGATGTGGGGGGGGAGGGGGGATGGGCATGGAGGAGGCACTTGTGGGGATGAGCACTGGGTGTTTTGTGGAAACTAATTTGACAATAAACTATTTGTAATAAAAAAATATAAGAACATTGATTCAAAGAGATACATGCATCCCTATGTTT
>NW_027531869.1:0-514 GCF_008692635.1 Crocuta crocuta | reverse complement strand
GCATAAGAGTCCTGACTTGGTCTTCCCGAAAATTACACTTCATCAGTTTTGTGGATCATCCACTGAGATACTCACATATTCTCTCCACTGAGATACTCACATATCCTCACCTCGTGGACACAGGGAAATTGCATTGGTGGGGAAGTATACCCCCTGGATAGTTTTTGGACCAGTTAGNGACCAGTTAGATCTTTTCTTGGCTTTCACAATAAATCCTAAGCAGCAAAAGGGCTTTGAATTTCTTTATTCTCTAATTTGTTTAATTTCGGTTTTGCTTTCTTCATTTTCCCTATAGATTTTTTTTTTTTTAAATATGGAACGCTTCACGAATTTGCGTGTCATCCTTGCGCACGGGCCAGGCTAATCTTCTCTGTATCGTTCCAATTTTAGTAAACGTGCTGCCGAAGCGAGCAGTTCCCTATAGATTTTTAATTTTTGTTTCTGGTTAATTGTATGGTCAGTAAATTATTCTTGTTGGTGGTAGCATTCATTGGGACTGCGGTTTTAGCATTTC
>NW_027531868.1:266-559 GCF_008692635.1 Crocuta crocuta | reverse complement strand
TGGAGGTTCCTCAAAAAATTGACAATAGAACTCCCCTATGACCCAACAATAACAATGCTAGGAATTTACCCAAGGGATACAGGAGTGCTGATGCCTAGGGGCACATGGACCCCAATGTTCACAGCAGCACTCTCAACAATAGCTAAAACATGGAAAGAGCCTAAGTGTCCATCAACGGATGAATGGATCAAGAAGATGTGGTTTATCTATACCATGGAATACTACATGGCAATGAGAAACAATGAAATCTGGCCATGTGTAGCAACATGGATGGACCTTGAGGGTGTTATGCT
>NW_027531868.1:0-189 GCF_008692635.1 Crocuta crocuta | reverse complement strand
GGAAGAAGGGGTTAGAGAAGAAGGGGGGAAATGGTGGGGGAAAGGGAGAGAGGCAAACCATGAGAGACTCTTGAATGCTGACAACATACTGAGGGCTGATGAGGGTTGGGGAGAAAGAAAGTGGGGTGATGGGCATGGAGACGAGCCCTTGTGGGGATGAGCCCTGGGTGTTATATGGAAACCAACTTG
>NW_027531867.1:0-1275 GCF_008692635.1 Crocuta crocuta | reverse complement strand
CAAGTAAGAAATCGCTGTGGTGGAGGTCCAGGAGGTTGTTTCCTGCTTTCTCCTGGTTTTGATGGTTTCCTGTCTCACATTCAGGTCCTTTATCCATTTTGAGTTTATTTTTGTGTATGATGTGAGAAAATGATCTAGTTTAATTCTTTTGCATGTTGCTGTACTCGTCTCCCAGCACCATGTGTTAAAGAGGCTGTCATTTTTCCATTGGATACTCTTTCCCTCTGTGTCAAAGATTAGTTGGCTGTATACTTTTGGGTCCAATTCTGAGTTCTCAGTTCTATTCCATTGGTTTATGTGTCTGTTTTTGTGCCTGTACCATAGTGTCTTGATGATTACAGCTTTGTAGTAGAGGCTAAAGTCTGGGATGGTGAAGCCTCCTGTTTTTGTTTTTTTATTCAATATTTCTTTGGCTATTTGGGGTCTTTTGAGGTTCCATACAAATTTTAGGGTAGTTAGCTCTATCTTTGAGAAGAATGCTGGTGCAATTTTGGTTGGGGTTGCATTGAATGTGTAGATTGCTTTGGGTAGTAATGACATTTTAACATTTATTCTTCCAATCCAGGAGCATGGAATGTTTTTCCATTTCTTTGTGTCTTCTTCAATTTCCTTCATAAGTTTTGCATAGTTTTCACCATACAGATCTCTTATATCTTTGGTTAGGTTTATTCCTATGTATTTTATGTTTTTTTTGAGCAATTTTGAATGGGATCAGTTTCTTGATTTCTCTGTCTGTTGCTTCATTGTTGGTGTATAAAAAGGGTACATTGATTTTATACCCTGTAACTTTGCTGAATTCATGTATCAGTTCTAGTAGGCTTCTGGTGGAATCTGCCAGGTTTTCTCTGTAGAGTATCATGTCGTCTGTGAAAAGTGAAAGTTTGACTTCTTCTTTGCCCATTCTGATGCCTTTTATTTCCTTTTACTGTCTGATTGCTGATGCTAGGACTTCCAGCACTATGGTAAACAGCAGTGGTGAGAGTGGACATTCCTGTCCTGTTCCTGATCTCAGGGGGAAAGCTCTCAGTTTTTCCCCATTGAGGATGATGTTAGCTGAGGGCTTCTCATAGATTGCTTTTATGATATTTAATTAAGTTCCTTCTATCCCGACTTTCTTGAAGCTCTTTATTAAGAAGCCTTGCTATATCTTGTCAAATGCTTTTTCTGAATCTATCGACCGGATCATATGGTTTTATCTTTTTTTTTTTTTGTAATGTGATTTATCACATGGATTGATTTGTGACTATTGAACCAGTCCTGTAACCCAGGAATGAA
>NW_027531866.1:322-560 GCF_008692635.1 Crocuta crocuta | reverse complement strand
CTTGACCTCAACCACAGCAATTTCTTACTTGACACATCCCCAATAGGCAAGGGACTCAAGATCAAAGATGAACTACTGGGACCTCATCAAGATAAAAATCTGCACAGCAAAGGAAACAATCAGTGAAACTAATAGACAACTGACAGAATTTGAAGATAGTTGCAAATGACATATCAGGTAAAGGGCTAGTATCCAAAATCTATAAGGAACTCACCAAACTCCACACCTGTAAAACAAA
>NW_027531866.1:0-255 GCF_008692635.1 Crocuta crocuta | reverse complement strand
CCAACAGACACATGAAACGATGCTCAGCATCCCTCCTCATCAGGGAAATACAAATCAAAACCACACTGAGATACCACCTCACGCCGGTCAGAGTGGCTTAAATGAACAAATCAGGAGACTCTAGATGCTGGCAAAGATGTGGAGTAACGGGCCCCCTCCTGCACTGCTGGTGGGAATGTAAGCTGGTACAACCCCTCTGGAACAGTATGGAGGTTCCTCAAAAAATTAACAATAGAACGCCCCTGTGACCCAGCA
>NW_027531865.1:0-570 GCF_008692635.1 Crocuta crocuta | reverse complement strand
ATACAAATGGAAACCTATCAGAGTGGTGACAGACCTATCTACTAATACTTTGCAGGCCAGAAAGGAATGGCAGTAGATCTTCAATGTGATGAACAGAAAAAATATGCAGCCAAGAATCCTCTATCCAGCAAGCCTGTCATTCAAAATAGAAGGAGAGATAAAAACTTTTCCAAATAAACAAAAATGGAAAGAATTTGTCACAATTAAGCCAGCCCTACAAGAAATCCTGAGGGGGATGCTCTGAAGGAAAGGTTGCAAGGAACAAAGATACCAGAGANGTTGCAAGGAACAAAGATACCAGAGACACCACCACAAATATGAACCCCACAAAGGACACTATGACTCTAAACCCACATATTTCAATAATAACACTGAATGTAAATGGGCTGAATGCTCCAATCAAAAGACATAGGGTAGCAGATTGGATTAAAAAAAACAACAAAACCCGTCTATATGCTGTCTACAAGAAACTTATTTAGACTGGAAGATACCTTCAGATTAAAAGTAAGGGAATGGAGATATATGTATCATGCTACTGGAAATCAAAAGAAAGCTGGCGTAGCTATACTT
>NW_027531864.1:1358-3421 GCF_008692635.1 Crocuta crocuta | reverse complement strand
GCAGGGCTCGAACCCACGAACCGTGCGATCACGTGCTGAGCCAAAGTCGGACGCTAAACCGACTGAGCCGCCCAGCTGCCCCTCATGCCACCTTTTCTAATGTGAATCTGTTTTTCTGAGTACATTGAGCCAAACATCGTCAAATNTTTGTTGCTCTTTGAAAAAAAAAATTTTTAATGGTTATTTATATTTGAGCAAAAGAGACAGAGTGTGAGCATGGGAAGGGCAGAGAGAGAGGGAGACACAGACTCTGAAGCAGGCTCCAGGCTCTGAGCTGTCAGCCCAATGTAGGGCTCGAACCCATGAAGTGTGAGATCATGACCTGAGTGGATATCGGAGGTTTAACCGACTGAGCTGTCTGGGCACCCAAATTTGTTGCTCTTTGAACCAGCCAACTATAGGTTTCATTTACCAATTCTTCCCTATTTTGTTATTTTCCATCTCATTTCCATCTCCTTCCTTCCCCTGACGTTGAACCTGGGGTGTTCTTCCCGTTCGTTAAGTGAGGTTAGCTGTGGACTGAGCTCCCGTGTTTCCCTGTAGCGCTCACAGCACAGCATCACCCCTCGGCCCTCCCTCCCTGCACCCCTCATACTCTGCTCTGCTGGGTTGTCCTTGTCACTGGTCTTGAGTTAGTGTCTGGCTTCCCTGTGAGCAGCTGTGGGGAGGGGGCTCGGCTGCAGGGGAGGGGAGAGGCTTCCGTGAGGAAGAGACACTTGAACTGAGTCTGGGAGACCGAGGAGTCACGGGCCCAAAGACCGCAGCGGGGGCCCCTGGCAGGCCTGTGGGCGGCTGGTGCGAGGGCCCAGGGTGTGCGTGAGGGTCTGGGTCCCCAGGATAGATGCCGGGCCCAGTGGGGCTGCTGGGTGGGGGGACCTGGCCAGGGACGTGAGCAGAAAAGGGAAGGGGCGTTGGACACAGAAGGGCCTTCCCTCCGCTTCCGGTGACCAAACTTTATCAAAGGACAAAGGGAGTGACGTGTCATGATTCACAGGTTGAAAAGCTCCCAAGAGGAAAGGGGTCTGGAGGGGCCCGGAGCGGGGGCAGGGGTGCGGGGACCCCAGGACAGGAGGGGGCACTGGAGACCTGGGACTCAGTCTGAGGCTGCTGGCAGGGTCCCCCCTTCGTCTGCCCTTGAGGCTGGGTCCTCCCAGCGGGGCTGGGGGTGGCCAGGCTTCAAGTGCGCTGCCCAGACGAGAATGACCCTGAGCAAGGCCGGCCTGGGTCCAGCGCCAGAGTGGATCGGGAATCCCCGCGTTTCCTGGGACATTTCTTGAAGAGACCGCGTCACCTTCTGTGCCCCAGACAGAAGGGCCTCTCCTTGGAAGACGGGGAAAGCCAGGGAGTGACCCAGGGACCCAGGATGGGGGTGGGGTGGGGTCTGGGCAGAGGCCAGGGAGGGGGCTCTGGGCAGCACCAGCCGGCTCTCCCGGGCCTGTGCTGGCGTGGGGGGAAGGAGCCGGGCCACGGGGGCTGCCCCCCAACCTCTCCAGGCTGATGGGGAGGGAAGGTGGACGCAGGATCAGCCTCTGGAGACAGAGACACCTGGTCCCGTGCCCGGGCCCAGCCCCCATGGCTGCGGAGAAGGGCAGAGGGCCTGTGGCCCAGGCCAGAGCCGCGCTGGACCGGGTCCTGCTGGGCAGGCCTGGAGGGGGCGCCTGGGCAGGGACGCGTTCTGACCGCGGCCCCAGGACTGCAGGCTCCCCAGCACCCCTGCTCTGGCCCCACATCCGCAGGCAGCGAGGGACCCATGTGTTCACCCGCCCAGTGGCACACCGGGGCACGGAGGGGTGCCGCCTGAGCCCCCACACCCGGCTCAGAGCCAGCTCTGTCCTCGGCACAGGCCCAGGCGTGGACGGGCCGGGAGTGTGTGTGGTCTGGGCCTGGCGGACTAGCCCTGCCTTTTCCCCTGCCCGCCCCGGAGCCAGGCTGGGCCCTGCTGCCAGGGCAGACAGAGGCTTCCAGAAGGGGATGCCCCACGGAGGCCCCGCTGCCCGGCCAGGAGAATGGTGGGGAGCTCGGTCTGTGCCCTGCAGGTGATTAAGGGTTTCTCTCCAGCCGGG
>NW_027531864.1:0-1307 GCF_008692635.1 Crocuta crocuta | reverse complement strand
GGTGCGATCTGCCTCAGGGTGGGGGTGGCCCTGTCCAGGGAGGTCCCTGAGGATGGAAGGCCCAGGCTGGTCCAGGGCTGGGTGGGAGGGACTCTGGGATCAGGCTTTGAGGCAGTTCCCGTCCCTGTGAGGACAGAGGGAAGGCGCCTCTGCCTGTGCGGGGAACGGGGTCCTGCAGCGCGTCAGTGACAAGCCTCCGGGTGTGTCTACCTGGGGGGACCGTGTGTGTCCCCCGTTAGGAGGGCACAGCCTCGTCGGTGGACAGAACCTGCCACTCTGGTCACCGCTGCTAGCGTGTTCCTCTAACAACGTGCTTTTCCCACGAACGTAATCTCTACCTGTGACACACTCGAAGCGTTTTCCAGTGACCGCCCTTGAGCGACAGCCATCCGACGGCTGTAAGCAGTGACCTGCGGGGAATGGCTTTCCGCAGATAAAACAGGCACAAGAAAACCCAACCCACAGTCAGCAAGACCTCCAACGAATTACAAGTGTTCCCCAGAAATTCTCCCGTCACCTCGCAGTGTCCCTCTCTCTTTATGTGGCTTCACGTAGTTTCAACACCCGGCGCCGGGGCAGCGGGGAAGCGTCTCCTTCCAGAAAACTGCTCCCCTGGAGAAGGCAAAGCCACCCCCTGTGAGAGGGCGGGTGCAGAGACCGCCCACCGACTCTGTGTCCGCAGTGAATGTGCCTCCGGGGAAGGGCCGCGGCCAGGCGGTCGTGGCAAGGGCACGCGGGGGTTTCCGTGGAATCGCTTCCACAGCACGAGTGCTCGGGACAGAGAATGGAGGCCCTTCGCACTCAGTTTTCCTGAGCGGACCCCCCCCCCCCCCGGGGCTGGGCTCAGGCCTGACGTCCGGGTAAAACTGCAGAAAGGCAGGTGTCCGTGTTGGCACTGAGGCTGTCAGGGGGGTGAGGACCCGCGCTCAGGGGGTGACGCCCACCTGTTGGGTCAAACCCCCTCCTGCCTGAGATTCCAAAACTTGAGGAGGAGGCACGTCCCGCGGTCATTAGAGGAACCGCGATGCTCCACTTGTGGGGGGACGCGGGGAAATGTGAAATCGGCCTGGGTCGTCCAGTCCGCCCTGCACAGCGACGTCAGAATGGGGGGCCCCAGGGACCCCCATATGATTCCTACGCACCGTCCTTTCCGACCGCCACGTGTCTGCGTGACATCTTTCCGCAAAGGCGCCGGGGAGCAGCGGGGACGCGGAGCGACGCTGTGACAGACGCGGACGGACGCAGGCGAGGCCGCGGCTCTGGAGGGGGTGCTGCGCGCAGCCGTCCCGCGAGCTCGGGCGGCTCTG
>NW_027531863.1:0-616 GCF_008692635.1 Crocuta crocuta | reverse complement strand
CCTCTCCCTCTCTCTGCCCCTCTCCCCTTAAAACAAATAAATAACCATTTAAAACATAAACATCTCTATATGTCAAATGATGATGAACACATTTCTCGAAAGGCAAATGAGAAACCAGGCAATATATTAGACAGATATATTTGACAGACAAAAGTCAGTTTTACGGAATATAGTACGAACTTTATATACAGTTCAAGAGTAATTTCTTTAGGGGCACCTGGGTGGTTCAGTTGGTTGAGTGTCCAACTTAGACTCAGGTCATGATCTCACAGTTCATGAGTTCGAGCTGTNAGGTTCTGTGCTGACAGCTCAGAGCCTGAAGCCTGCTTCGGATTCTGTGTCTCCCCTCTCTCTCTGCCCGTCCCCTGCTCTCTCTCTCTCTCTCTCTCTCCCTCTCTCAAAAATAAATAAACATTTAAAAAATGTTTTTAAAAAGAGTAATTTCTTTATACAAATAGAGAAATTAAGGACAAAAATGTCAAAGGAAAGGACATGATTATCACTTTAATAAAACTCCAATGTTTTATTGACATGTATCTGTATGTGAGTATTACTATTAATTAAATAAATTTTTAAACAAAATGAGAAGATAATTCTCAATAATTACATATGGCTA
>NW_027531862.1:367-618 GCF_008692635.1 Crocuta crocuta | reverse complement strand
ACTGAACAGCCCGCACAGGGGGCGGGAGGTGCAGCGTCCCTGCTCGGGCCGGAAGGCCCCGGTGAGTCCCGTTCGCGGGGTCGTGCAGGCCGATCCTACCTTTGCCCCCCACCCTGAGGAGACAGGTGTGTGAGGCCACAGAAGAGCTGCTTGGGGTGTCCCACGGGTGCCTGTGGCCGGGCACCTGGACATCGCAGCAGGACAGGCCACAGCCCAGCGGCCCCCCCGGGGCGGGTGGGGGGGGCCCCCAG
>NW_027531862.1:0-241 GCF_008692635.1 Crocuta crocuta | reverse complement strand
GGATTGTCCTCGGGGTAAGGCACCGTTCTGCCCCGACCCGGCTTCCGCATTGCTGGACGTCAAGCCCCGAGGCTCGGGCTGTTTCATAAACAGACTGTGCAGAGTCTGGTGGCCAGCGGGGGCCGAGGGCAGGATCAGCCGGGGCCTGGGCGCTGGCGTCCTTCCTCTGGACCCCAGGCTGTGGCCGTCCGGTCCCAGCCAGGCTCTGCCCTGCGCCCCCGCGCCCCCCCCCCGGGGATTC
>NW_027531861.1:0-234 GCF_008692635.1 Crocuta crocuta | reverse complement strand
ATATATTATACTTCCCTATATAACTATAATTAATATTATAATTAACATAACTGTATGACATAATTATATAAAATTTAAAAATATATAATGTAACAATATATTAAATAATTTATTATGTATATCTTTACATATAATATATTATTACATGCTATTAATATTAATAAATTATATTATTTTTCATAGACTAGATTTTCTTTCTATCTTTTTCCATTCCTACTTAGAAAAATGACTACA
>NW_027531860.1:0-642 GCF_008692635.1 Crocuta crocuta | reverse complement strand
ATATTGAAGATTTCCTGCCATTCCTTTCTGGCCTGCCAAGTTTCAGTAGATAGGTCTGTCACCATTCTGATAGGTTTCCCTTTGTATGTTAGGGCCCTTTTCTTCCTAGCTGCTTTCAATATTCTCTGTTTGTTCTTGTATTTTGCCATTTTTACTATGATATGTCGTGCAGAAGATCGATTCAAATTACGTCTGAGGGGAGTTTTCTGTGCCTCTTGTATTTCAACGTTTACTTCCTTCTCCAGGTTGGGGAAATTCTCTGCTCTAATTTGTTCCAGGACTCCTTCAGCACCTTTTCCTCTCTCTTCCTCTTCTGGGATTCCTATGATACGGATATTGTTAAGTTTGACTCTATCACTGAGCTCTCAAACTCTTCTTTCATTTTCCTGGATCAGTTTGTCTCTTTTTTTTCTGTTTCTTCTTTTTCTATAAAGGTCTCTTCTAAATCACTTATTCTCCTTTCTGCCTCTTCAATCTGTGCATTGGACACCTCCGGCTTATTATGTATCTCATTTATCGCATTTTTTAATTCATCAAAGCTATTTTTAAGCTCCATGGTGTTTGTAGCCATAGTCTCTTTTTTTTAATTTTTTTTTAATTTATTTCTAGGAGAGAAAGAGAGAGAGAGACAGCGTGAGCAGG
>NW_027531859.1:0-1290 GCF_008692635.1 Crocuta crocuta | reverse complement strand
AAGTCAGACGCTTAACCGACTAAGCCACCCAGGCGCCCCAACATGGGACTTTTTTTAATCCATTCTGATACCTTATTTCTTTTGATTGGAGCAATTAGTGCATGTGCATGGAAAGTAATTATTCATGGATATGTTTTTAGTGCCATTTTATTACTTGTTTTGTCATTGTTTCTGGAGTTTTTCCCTGATCTTTTCTTGCCTTTGTCAATTTTCATGTGTCTTTTCTACTCAGAGTATCACTTAATATTTTTTTGTAGGCCTGAGAGAGTGTTCATGAATGGAGAGTGTTCTTTGGAGGAGAGCTCTTTCGTTTCGTCATTTTAGTTAGCTTTCTGGAGCTTGTTAGTTTTAAAGACTTGTTATGCTCTCTGCACCTGTGTGCGCTGCTGTACCCAAGAAAACTCTTTGACTGTCCAGGGCCTACTTTTCAGAGAGTGTTTTTTGAATGGTATCTCTTGGTCTCTTTTGTTGAGACCTTGTTTATTTTACTTTCCTACTCGTAGTGATATTTGGTACTCTCCACCTTGTGTTCTGGCTTGTTTCTTGAGGTAGCCCTAGAGAAGAAAACAGACAGGCAAACACACAGGGAGCAGGAGCACACAAAGCACAGACATATCCAACTAACATGCAAATCAAGAGGGAAATCGAAAAATTAAAGAGAAAAGATGGAGGAGGTAGCGCGAATAATAGAGAATAAAAAATACATAAAAGGATCAAAAAGAAGGAAAGAAAAGGAAAAAAGAAGAAAACCAATGGACAAAGAACAGTTTAAAGCATATAAGAAGATTTCCCAGCTACAATTGAATAGCGGGGTGTATGCAGTGCTGGTTGAAGAGCATAAAGATAGAGAGAGAATACAGGGCGGGGATGAGGCAAAATTGGAAATAGAATGAACAAGCAGAAGGGATAGGAAGCTTTCTTCAAGGATCTAAAGGGTGGAATATGGTTGGATAGGTGAGAGAAGGATTCTGGTGTTATCCAGAGAAACTATATAGTCTAGATACTCCTGAGAGAAAGAGATGAAAAGGTCAGTAGGTGTAGAATTTACATCTACAGAATGGATTGGTTGTGACTGTTTAAACAAGGCAGTGACCAGAGTTAATCTGGTCAGTGTTCTGGGAAAAAGAGGAAAGAAAAGAAAAAAAAAAAGAGGAAAAAAATAAAGGAGGAGGGAAGCTCTCCAGCAGGGATGGGCGTGGTGTTATCCAATGTGTCAGGTGGGAGTTCTGCTTTAGAGGTTGTGGGGAGGAGAGTGGTGGTGCACCAGTCCCTTCTTGAACCAAGCGCTGC
>NW_027531858.1:237-464 GCF_008692635.1 Crocuta crocuta | reverse complement strand
CCAAGCGGAGCAGCAGGGAGCCTGGGGCGGGACAGAGTGGTGTGGCCCCAACCCCAGGAGGCCTGGCCGGACCCTGGCAAGACGGGCCCCGCGGCTCAGCCCGCGGGCAGGGAGGTGCGTCTGTCCCGGGAGGCCCTCTGCTCTGGGCCCCCAGGAGGGCGCCTCACCCTCTCTGAACCCCCAGGCTCCCCTGCACCTGGACCCAGACCCGGGCCCCTCACATGATC
>NW_027531858.1:0-207 GCF_008692635.1 Crocuta crocuta | reverse complement strand
TCCCGCCCCAGGCCGAGAGGCCGGAGCAGGCCGGGCAGGGGGCAGGCCCGGGGAGGGCGTGCCTGTTGCACAAGCGCCACACAGGGGAGGCCTCGAGGAATCAGAAACACATGGCCAGGCCCGCCCAGTGTCCCCGCGTCCCTGCACTGAGCCTGAGGGCAGCTCACCCACAGAGCAGAGCCAGGGCGGGGCCGAAGCGGCAGGGAT
>NW_027531857.1:0-641 GCF_008692635.1 Crocuta crocuta | reverse complement strand
ATTCAAGTATCAGGAAATATTTATCTCCACATTAGGTGATAAGTAACTTTTCATACTGTTTAAGTCATAGGGTCATGATCAGAATAAAAATGACAACACTCTGAAGCCAATCAAGAACCTAAGAAATAACCATTCTTCAAACCTACAACTTCTAAACAATGACTTACACTAGGGTCTCAAAGCTGATGATCTAAAGGAATCCTGATACAAAGAAGAAAATTTATGGGACATAAGGGCATCCACTGGCTTCCATTTAAGACACACTATCTACTCCTCCATAGCCAGTGGAAACAAGCAGCATAGGGAACCATAGTCAAAGGGCTGGAATATTCAAAGTTAATAGATTGGGGTGATAAGACTCTGCTGTCTTATTCCTTGAAAAGTTTTCCAGAATACTATCAGTTTCAGATAAAATGACCCAGGTCTCCAAAAGAAATCCTGGAACATAAAAATTATAAAGGATAAAGGAAACAGGTATTCTTCAACAGTACAATTTTCCTTTTGTTCTCTGGATAATAATCTCAGTAGGAGTTGAAAGGACCTACTAATATGATGAAGTTGAAATGGCGATGGAAACAGAATCCCTGCAAAGTACCTGTCTCTCAAATCACTGCATCCTAAAAAATTGCAATGTTCAGGTA
>NW_027531856.1:0-1165 GCF_008692635.1 Crocuta crocuta | reverse complement strand
ATCAACGTACAGAAATCGGTTGCATTTTTATACACTAATAATGAAACTATAGACAGAGAAATTAAGAAACTGATCCCATTCACATTTGCACAAAAAAAAACCCCATAAAATACCTAGGAATAAACCTAAGCAAAGATATGAGATCTCAATGATGAAAACTATAGAAGAGTTATGAAGGAAATTGAAGAAGACACAAAGAAATGGAAAAACATTCCATGCTCATGGATCGGAAGAATATATATTGTTAAAATGTCATTACTACCCAAAGCAATCTTCACATTCAATGTAATCCCAATAAAAATTGCACCAGCATTCTTCTCAAAACTAGAACAAACTATCCTAAAATTTGTATGGAACCAAAAATGACCCCAGATAGCCAAAGTAATATTGAAGAAGAAAACCAAAATCGGAGGCATCACAATGCCGGACTTTAGCCTCTGCTACAAAGATGTAACCATCAAGATAGTATGGTATTGGCACAAAAACAGACACATAGACCAATGGAATAGAATAGAGAACTTAGAATTGGACCCACAAATGTATGGCCAACTAATCTTTGACAAAGCGGGGAAGAGCATCTAATGGAAAAAAGAGAGCCTCTTTAACAGATGGTGCTGGGAAAACTGCACAGCAACATGCAGAAGAATGAAACTAGATCAATTTCTCACACCATACACCAAAATAAACTCAAAATGGATAAAGGACCAGAACGTTAGACAGGAAACCATCAAATACCTAGAGGAGAAAGTAGTAAACAACCTCCCTGACCTCAACCGCAGCAATTTTTTTACTTGACACATCCCCAAAATCAAGGGAATCAAGAGCAAAAATGAACTTCTGGGACCTCATCAAGATAAAAAGCTTCTGGGNCACCTGGGTGGCTCAGTCGGTTGAGGGTCTGACTTCAGCTCAGGTCATGATCTCAAGATCCGGGAGTTCAAGCCCCGCATCGGGTTCTGCGCTGACAGCTCGGAGCCTGGACCCATCTTCAGATTCTGTGTCTCCCTCTCTCTTTGCCCCTCCCCCACTCACAGTCTGTCTCTCTCTCTCTCTCTCTCTCTAATAAAAAATATTAAAAAAAAAAAGATAAAAAGCTTCTGCTTGGCAAAGGAATCAATCAATAAAGCTAATAGGCAACCGATGGAATGGGAAAAGATAGTTGCAA
>NW_027531855.1:0-513 GCF_008692635.1 Crocuta crocuta | reverse complement strand
CTATCCCAACTTTTTCGAGGGTCTTTATTAAGAAGGGATGCTGTATTTTGCAAAATGCTTTTTCTGCATCTATTGACAGGATGATATGATTTTTATCTTTTCTTTTATTTAAGTGACGTATCACATTGATTGATTTGTGAATGTTGAACCAGCTCTCTAACCCAGGAATGAATAACACTTGATCTTGGTGGATGATTCTTTTTATGTGCTGATGGATTTGATTTGCAAGGNATTTGCAAGGATCTTGTTGAGGATTTTTGCATCCGTATTCATCAAGGATACTGGCCTGTAGTTCTCTTTTTTTGCTCGGTGTCTGTCTGGCTTGGGAATCAGAGTGATGCTGGCTTCATAAAATGAGTCCAGGAATTTTCCTTTGATTTCTATTTTTTGGAATAACTTATAAGAATTGGTATTAATTCTGTTTAAGTGTCTGGTAGAATTCCCCAGGGAAGCCATCGGGTCCAGGGTTCTTATTTGTTTGGAGATTTTTGATCACTGATTTGATTTCTTCAC
>NW_027531854.1:329-568 GCF_008692635.1 Crocuta crocuta | reverse complement strand
CGACCGCGACGCAGCTCGCGCCTCACTGCCGCCGCCCGACGGCGGGCGGCGCGCGAAGAGGAGGTGAGGGGCACCACAGGGCAGAAAGCAAGAACCCACCACGAAGAGGAGGCTGCTCGTCAACAAAATAGCGGCCCGGTGGGCAGGCGGCCCCAATGGCAGTTCACAGTGGCGCCGGGAGCAGGAAGTGCCCCTCTCCTCCCTCAGCAGCTCGCAAGTCTCCAGCCCCGGCGGCGACC
>NW_027531854.1:0-197 GCF_008692635.1 Crocuta crocuta | reverse complement strand
CCGGCCGTACCTGACAGAAGCCGCGGCTGCCTCTCGCCCCTCCTGGGGGGCGGAGAGGGGAACGACAGGAGACCGGCAACCTTAGCTCCTCCCGGCACCCGCAGAAGTGGCTCGTGGCCGCTAGCGGGGGCCGCCGGCTGCCGCCCAGATTATTCCCTGGCGGCGGCGGCGGCGGCGGCAGCGGCCGGGGCGGGGCC
>NW_027531853.1:0-530 GCF_008692635.1 Crocuta crocuta | reverse complement strand
AGTTTCTTCTTTTTCTATAATGGTGTCTTCTAAATCACTTATTTTTCTTTCTGCCTCTTCAATGTGTGCACTGGACGCCTCCAGTTTATTATGTATCTCATTTAACCCATTTTTAAATTCATCATAACTCTTTTTCAGCTCCATGGTGTTTGTAGCCATAGTTATTTTGATGTCCTCCATGCTTNATGTCCTCCATGCTTTTTTCAAGCCCAGTGATTACTTTTATGATTATTTTCTAAATTCTTGTTCAGTTATGTTGATTACATATGTTTTGAGCAGTTCTTTAGCTAGGAATTCTTCGTGGAATTTATTTGGAGGAGAGCTCTTTCCTTTCGTCATTTTGGTTAGCTTTCTATCTCTTCTTAGTTTTAAAAGCTTGGTGTAATCTCTGCACCTGTGAGCGCTGCCTCACCAAAGAAGGCTCTGACTGTCCAGGACCTATCCGTTCAAAAAGTGTTCTTTGAATGGTATCTGTTGATCTCTTTTGTTGAGACTTTGGTTATTTTATTTTCCTACTGGTAGTGGTATTT
>NW_027531852.1:0-748 GCF_008692635.1 Crocuta crocuta | reverse complement strand
GGGCGGGCTTAGTGGTGGCAAATTCTTTCAATTTCTGTTTATTTGAAACGGTTTTTATCTCTCCTATTTTGAATGACAGGCTTGCTGGATAGAGGATTCTTCGTTGCATATTTTTACTGTTCATCACATTGAAGATCTCCTGCCATTCCTTTCTGGCCTGCCAAGTTTCAGTAGAGTCTGTCACCACTCTGACAGGTTTGCCTTTGNCCTTTGTATGTGAGGGCCCTTTTCTCCCTAGCTGCTTTCAAAATTCTCTCTTTGTCCTTGTATTTTGCCATTTTTACTTTGATATGCCGTGCAGAAGATCAATTCAAGTTATGTCTGAGGGGAGTCCTCTGAGCCTCTTGTATTTCAATATTTTCTTCCTTCCCCAGGTCAGGGAAGTTCTCTGCTATAATTTGTTCCAGGACTCCTTCAGCACCTTTCCCTCTCTCTTCCTCTTCTGGGATTCCTATGATACGGATATTGTTGCGTGTGACTGTATCGCTGAGCTCTCGAATTCTTCTTTCATGTTCCTGGAATAGTTTGTCTCTTTTTTTTCAGCTTCTTATTTTTCTATCATGGTGTCTTCTAAATCACTTATTCTCCTTTCTGCTTCTTCAATCCGTGCATTGGAGGCCTCCAATTTATTATCTATCTCATTCATTGCATTTTTTAATTCTTCATGCCTATTTTTTTTCCATTCTGTCTGTAGCCATTGTTCCTTTGATGTCCCCTATGTTTTGTTCAAGCCCAGCTATTAATTTTA
>NW_027531851.1:389-606 GCF_008692635.1 Crocuta crocuta | reverse complement strand
TTTGCTGTCATTTCAATGATCTCAACTAGGGCAGGCTCCACATAGAGCTCATCTCTACCCTACAATGTAAGACTCAGTCTGAAAAAGCAGTGCTTCTCTGGCCCATGCTCTTCTCATGGAGAGTAACAGCTCAAAAGAGCTAGTGGAAACTTGCAATGTTTGTCAGTTATCAATTTATTGCCTCTCAACTCCAACTTCACCATTCAATACTGGTTTC
>NW_027531851.1:0-263 GCF_008692635.1 Crocuta crocuta | reverse complement strand
GATGGAGACACAGAATCCCAAGCAGGCTCCAGGTTCTAAACTGTCAGCATAGAGCACACCCAGGGCTCAAACTCATGACCTGAGCTGAAGTCGGACACCTAACCAACTGAGCCAGCCCAGGCGCCCCAGTATTCATGTTCTCTATAATAAGCTTTGTCAGTGGAAGGGCATTTCAGGAAGTAGGCAGCTTCTTTTCATCATTCCAGTGTGCCAAGTTTTTCTTTTTCTTGCTTCTGTTTCATGGTTTGGGGGGGGGGGGGGGG
>NW_027531850.1:0-535 GCF_008692635.1 Crocuta crocuta | reverse complement strand
AAAATCACAAGTGCAAAATCTAACAGCTCACCTAAAGGAACTAGATACAGAGCAACAAGAGTGCCCTAAACCCAGTAGAAGAAGAGAAATAGTAAAAATCAGAGCAGAAATAAGCAACATAGAGACCAAAGAAACAATTGAACAGATCAAAGAAATCAAGAGTTCGTTTTTTGAAAAAATAAACAAAATTGACAAACCTCTAGCCACGCCTCTCAAAAANGCCTCTCAAAAAGGAAAGAGAGCACCCAAATAGACAAAATCATGAATGAAAATGGACTTATTACAACCAACCCCTCAAAAATACAAGCAATTATCAGGAAATACTATGAAATATTATATGCTAACAAATTGGACAATTTAGAAGAAATGGACAAATTCCTAAACACTCACTACCAAAATTCTCACAGGAAGAGATAGAAAATCTGAACAGACACATAAATAATGACAAAATCGAATCAGTTATCAAAAATCTCCTAAAAACTAAGAGCCTTGGACCTGATGGCTTCCCTGGGCAATTCTACCAGACGTTTAAAAC
>NW_027531849.1:371-653 GCF_008692635.1 Crocuta crocuta | reverse complement strand
TTGAATGCTGAGAACAAACTGAGGACTGATGGGTGTCGGGGGGAGTGGAAGGGAGGTGATGGGCATGGAGTAGGGCACTTGTGGGGATGAGCACTGGGTGTTATATGGAAACCAACTTGACAATAAACTATTAAAAAATTAGAGAGAGAGAGAGAGCGCACTAGCATGGGAGGGGCAGAGAAATGGAGACAGAAAGTGAATTAGGCTCCAGGCTTCGAGCTGTCAGTACAGAGCCTGACTCGGGACTCAAACTCACAGAGCAGTGAAATCATTCTGAGCCGA
>NW_027531849.1:0-192 GCF_008692635.1 Crocuta crocuta | reverse complement strand
AAATCGCAGGTCCAGGTAATTAGATGATTTTAAAGGCAAATTTCCCAAACTTTCAAGGATAAAATGTTCCAAATTACATTAACAATTTCAAAAAATAAAAGGAAAGAAAGCTGGGGCACCTTGGTGGCTCAGTCGGATAGGTGTCCGACTTTGGCTCAGGTCATTATCTCACGGTTTGTGGGTTCGAGCCCC
>NW_027531848.1:265-550 GCF_008692635.1 Crocuta crocuta | reverse complement strand
TGAGCCGAAGTTGGATGCTCAAATGACTGAGCCACCCAGGTGCCCCAGGTTTGTTCACTTTGATCTTTTTTCTCCATTGTTCTGTTTTCTTTCTCATCCCATACTAGATGTTTCAAAAGTTTTTAATGTTTATTTTTTGAGAGCAAGAGGGAGAGCGAGAGAGAGAGAGGGAGACACAGAATCGGAAGCAGGCTCCAGGTTCCGAGCTGTCAGCACAGAGCCTGACGTGGCGCTCGAACTCACAAACTGTGAGACCATGACCTGAGCCGAAGTCGAATTCTTAAC
>NW_027531848.1:0-181 GCF_008692635.1 Crocuta crocuta | reverse complement strand
AGTGACTATTATAATAATAGTTCCTTTCTTTTTAAGACAGCATGTCTTCCAACATAGATCATATGTCCATTGTCTGCAGAGCACCGAGACAGTTGCTGGGAATACTGAAATGAATTAAGATCTTACCGGAAGATGCCCACACTGTAGGAAGGGAAAACTACATTAGAAATTATCCCATGAT
>NW_027531847.1:454-639 GCF_008692635.1 Crocuta crocuta | reverse complement strand
GAGGGCCATGGACTTGGGAACAAGCCTACAAATGAGCCCCCACTCCTGGAGGCGACCCCGTGGCCCTCAGGGCTTGTGAGCCGAGATGACAGAGGAAATGGGCCGGGCGCAGCCTCCGTGTCCCTCCTGCTGCACGCAAGGCTGAACGGGGACTGCAGGCTGAGGGTGGCGTCCACCCCTCCAGG
>NW_027531847.1:0-198 GCF_008692635.1 Crocuta crocuta | reverse complement strand
GTCCCCCTGCCCCCCCGCCACACCCCAGGGAGCTGGGGCCTGTCCCCCTGGGGACCTAGGTGCCTTCAGAGTCCTTGGGACAGGAGGGAGCCCTAGAGGAGGCCCCTGGCTCCTCTGCCTCTTACCTTGGACTCTCTGGGCCTCAGTTTCCTATCTTTTTTTTTTTAATATTTTATTTATTTTTGAGAGAGAGAGAGA
>NW_027531846.1:348-530 GCF_008692635.1 Crocuta crocuta | reverse complement strand
AGTTTTTCCCCGTTGAGGACGATGTTAGCTGAAGGCTTCTCATAGTTGGCTTTCATGATGTTTAAGTAGGTTCCTTTTATCCCGACTTTCTCTGGAGTCTTTATTAAGAAAGGATGCTGTATTTTGTCAAATGCTTTTTCTGCATCTATCGACAGGATCATATGGTTTTTATCTTTTCTTTT
>NW_027531846.1:0-189 GCF_008692635.1 Crocuta crocuta | reverse complement strand
TATTCATCAAGGATATTGGCCTGTAGTTCTCTTTTTTTGCTAGATCTCTGTCTGGCTTGGGAATCAGAGTGTTGCTGGATTCATAAAATGAGTCCGGGAGTTTTCCTTCGGTTTCTAATTTTTGGAATAGCTTGAGAAGAATTAGGACTAATTCTGTTTTAAATGTCTGGTAGAATTCCCCAGGGAAGC
>NW_027531845.1:0-555 GCF_008692635.1 Crocuta crocuta | reverse complement strand
GCTTTCTATCTCTTGTTAATTTTAAAAGCTTGTTATGCACTCTGCTCCTACTGGTGCTGTTGTTTTAAATAGGGCTCTTTGACTCTCCAGTGCCTGTCCTTTCAGGAAGTATTCTTTGAATGTTGTCTCTTGGTTTGTCTTGTTGAGACTTTGGTTACTTTGTTTCCCTACTCGTAGTGGTATTTGGGACTCTCCACCATGTGTACTTTTACTTGTGTCTTGAGGGAGCCCTGGAAATGAAAACAGACAGATAACGACAAAGGGAACAAAGGTACACAAACGCACAGAGAAATCCAATAAACACGCACACTGAAAGGGATAAAAAGAAAGAAAAAAGGGAAGGGCAAAAAAACAAAACAAAACAAAAAAGAAANAAAAAAGAAAAAAGAAGAGGAAGGAGGGAAGACAAATAATAAAAATTGAAATAAGAATAAAAAATTGAAAAAAGAAGAAAAGGAAAGAAAAAAGACAAAAAACAATGGGCATTCTAAAGTCATAAAACCAGAATTCCCAGCTACAAATAAAGAACCAGGTGTATGCAGTGCTGATGGAAGA
>NW_027531844.1:0-509 GCF_008692635.1 Crocuta crocuta | reverse complement strand
AAAGCACCTGGAAAGACTTTTAGAGTATGGGATCCTCAGGCCGTGCTTGTCGCCCTGGAACACACCCCTCTTGCCTGTTCAAAAGCCAGGCACAGATGATTACCAGGCAGTTCAGGACCTGAGAGCAGTAAACCAGGGGACTGTCACCATACACCCAACGATCCCNCCCGTGGTCCCGAACCCCTATACACTTTTGGGGCTCATTCCCGCTGAAGCCACTTTCTTCACCTGTTTGGGCCTCAAGGATGCCTTTTTCTGCATCCGCCTGGCCCCTCAGAGCCAATTGATTTTTGCCTTCCAATGGGAGCACCCTAAAAATGGTGACAGGGGCCAATTAACCTGGACTAGGTTATCTCAAGGGTTCAAAAACTCCCCAGCCATTACAAACACCAAACGTCCGGTGTCAGTACTGTTTGATGTGTATGCGGTTATTGGTCTAGGCACAGAAGCATCCGTTATACGGAAAAAAACGGACACTTGTCATGGAGGGTCCAAAAACTCTTGATATA
>NW_027531843.1:0-523 GCF_008692635.1 Crocuta crocuta | reverse complement strand
CCATGAAAGACTCTTGAATGCTAAGAACAAACTGAGGACTGATGGTTGTGGGGTGGGAGTGGGGAGATGGGCATGGAGGAGGGCACTTGTGGGGATGAGCACTGGGTGTTATATGGAAACCAACTTGACAATAAACTATTTGTAAAAGAAAGAAAGAAAGAAAAAGAAGCAGTAAAAGAAAAAAAAAGAAATTGCACCTCGAAAAAAAACTGTTAAAGGAAATTANAAATTGATTCTTTAAAAAAAAAAAAGGAAATTATATCAAGAAAAATTCCCTTCAAAAAAGAAAGAGATATAAAAAGTCATTTTTTGGTAGACAAAAGCAGTAGAAGTTTATTATTACTAGATCTTTCCTATAGGACATGTAAATGAGATCTTTAGGTTGAAATAATATGATGTGATACTATAAGTTGAAGCCTTATGAGATTTTAGGGTTCTCCAGTAAGTTAAATACATGGGAAAATATAAAAAAATTGAGATTGCTATAATATTGATTTGTAAACCTAATTTTAATTTTGTAAAG
>NW_027531842.1:0-491 GCF_008692635.1 Crocuta crocuta | reverse complement strand
CTAATTTTTACTATTTATCTTCTTCTACTGGGTTTAGGGTGTTCTGGTTGCTGTGCCTCTAGTTCCTTTAGGTGAACTGTTAGATTTTGGACTTGCACTTTTTCTAATCTCTTGAAATAGGCCTGGAGAGCAATGTACTTTCTTCTTAGGACTGCCTTTGCCGCATCCCATAGGTTTTGAATTTTTGTGTTTTTATTTTCATTTGTTTCCATATATTTTTTAACTTCCTCTCTAATTGCCTGATTGGCCCACTCNTCATTCTTTAGTAGGGTGTTCTTTAACCTCCATGTTTTTGGAGGTTTTCCAGACTTCTTCCTTTAATTGATTTCAAGTTTCAAAGCACTATGATCTGACAGTGTGCATGGTAGGATATCAATTCTTTTATATTTATTGAGGGATGCTTTATATCCCAGTATGTAATCTATCTTGGAGAATGTGCCATGCGCACAAGAAAGTAAATTCCCTGGCCTCAGGATGTAAAGTTCTAAATA
>NW_027531841.1:348-603 GCF_008692635.1 Crocuta crocuta | reverse complement strand
GAGAGGAAGCCCAGGTGGAAGTGATACCCAGTTAGACAAAGGAGATCCATTCTGGGCGGGGGTGGGGGAGATCCAGAGTGAATCTGGGATCTAGTCTAGAGGGGAGGGGCATTCTGAGGAGGGGAGGCCAGAATGAAGGTTGGACCCAGACTGACAGAGGAGGCCAGTCCGATGCAGGAGGCCCAGGCTAAGGTGTGGTCCACCTGGAGGGGTGGCCCCGGAACCTGTCCTCATGGCTGGCCCCCTCTGGGAGCC
>NW_027531841.1:0-330 GCF_008692635.1 Crocuta crocuta | reverse complement strand
GGGATCCCCATCGTGACCTCCCCCTACCAGATCCACTTCACCAAGACGTCCAAGTTCTTCAAACCAGGCATGCCCTTTGACCTCATGGGGAGCCCCGGGGTGGGGCTGCCCCCTCCCCCCTGCTCCTGAGCACCGGCCACGCCTCTGGGTCCACCTGAACCCTCTCCACCTGCCCCTGCACTGCACCCACAGGTGTTCGTGACCAACCCCGACGGCTCCCCAGCACGTAACGTCCCCATGGTGACCCAGTACTCCAAAGCACGTTCCCTCACCCAGGCTGACGGTGTGGCCAAGCTGATCATCAACACACACAAAATCTATACGTCCCTG
>NW_027531840.1:0-866 GCF_008692635.1 Crocuta crocuta | reverse complement strand
CCCCACCCCAGGGTTTGATTCTCTCCAATTGCAACATCCACAGGACTGGGAAAATGAGGCATCAGAGGAAAGGGCCAGATGCCTGGTACCCTCCTCACCCACCCCATTTCCTGGGTGCCTCAGGATGAGCCCCATGTGGACATGCCCCCCTACCCGCCCTGCTCTGTGGACACACTGGGGGTGCAGAGGGAGGGGGAGGGAGTTGCTGCCACACCCCCCTTATCAGCACTGCAGGTCNACACACACCTGCTGGGAGGGCAGAGGCGGCCCAGACACCCTGCACCTCCCTGCTGGACAGCTGACCACAGGGACAGTCAGGACAGGGCGCTGCAGGCGGGGCTCAGCCTGGGTCTCTCCCACCCATGACCCTCAGGGCCTCCATCTCCCTCCTGCCCCCACCCCACCTGGGTCTCTGGGCCTTGGCCTCACCCCCCAGACCTGAAGAGCAGAGGTCAGTGTGAGTCCCCAGATGACCAGGGAAACGGGTCAGAGCGACAGTTTGCTCACACTTACTGGCCTGAGGCCAAGAATAGGGCAGTGATCAGCTTCAACGTGCTGTGTGTCCAGAGCATCAAATGTACAACATCAGTCTGTCAGAGACGTCAGCCTCTGAGACAAAGTCATTATGAAGTCACAACATCCAGCCTCATCCAGTTTAACACCTCCCAGCAGTTAGGATGTGCGTTCTGTCTCTGTCTCAAAAATTAATAAATTACCATTTAAAAATAAAAACAGAAGTGGGGCACCTGGGTGCCTTAGTCAGTTAAGTAGCCAACTTCAGCTCAGGTCATGACCTCACAGTTGGTGGGTTTGAGCTCCGCGTGGGGCTCTGTGCTGACAGCTCAGAGCTTGGAGCCTGCTTTAGA
>NW_027531839.1:379-591 GCF_008692635.1 Crocuta crocuta | reverse complement strand
TTTATTAAATATTTTAAATATTTATATTTATACATATATAATGTATGTATGCCTATATTACATATATGTATATATACATATATATTACATTATATATACATACATATATTTATATACATACATATATATAATATTTATATATATATACAATTTCTTCTTTATCCATTCATTAGTTAATGGACATTTGGGCTCTTTGCATATTTTGGCTATTG
>NW_027531839.1:0-177 GCF_008692635.1 Crocuta crocuta | reverse complement strand
TGGAACATTTTTCTTATGTAGTCCTTTGTATTTGTAATATATTTCAGAAGTTCAAGAACCCAAAAATTGAATTGAACGGGAGAGTTGTATCAGTGACTATCATCTCAGAATTGAACCAAGTTATATTTGACACAGTGGTTGTGTGTGTGTGTGTGTGTGTGTGTGTGTGTGTGTGTG
>NW_027531838.1:0-601 GCF_008692635.1 Crocuta crocuta | reverse complement strand
TGGGTGTTATGTGGAAACTAATATGATAATAAACTATTTGTAAAATAAATAAATAAATAAAATAACAAGAACTTAAAAAATACAGAAAAAAAAAAGAAAGAGAAATCAAGAAACTGACTCCATTCACAATTGCACACACACACACACACACACAAAACAAAACAAAAACATAAAATACCTAGGAATAAACCTAACCAAAGATATAAAAGATCTGTATGATGAAAACTATAGAAAATTTGTGAAGGAAATTGAAAAAGACACAACGAAGTGGAAAAACATTCCATGCTAATNTCAGAAGAATAAATATTGTTAAAATGTCAATACTACCCAAAGCCGTCTACACATTCGATGCAATCCCAATCAAAATTGCACCAGGATTTTTCTCAAAGCTAGAAAAAACAATCCCAAAATTTGTATGGAACCACAAAAGACCCCGAATAACCAAAGTAATATTAAAGAAGAAAACCAAAATGGGAGGCATCACCATCCCAAACTTTAGCTTCTACTACAAAGCTGTACTCATTAAGACAGTACGGTATTGGCACAAAAACAGACACAATGCAATAGAATAGAGAACCCAGAATTGGACCCACAAATGTAT
>NW_027531837.1:0-737 GCF_008692635.1 Crocuta crocuta | reverse complement strand
AGTCGAGCAGGTGGTTCCGGTGTGCTCAGCAGGTGGTTCAGGCGGTTCTGGCAGGTGGTATCCGTCTGTTCGGGGTGTGGTTCCAGCATCTCATGAACACGTTTCTGGCACGTCTGAGATGTGGTTCCAGCCGGCCCGACAGGTGTTTCCGCAGTGTCCGCCAAGCGGTTCTGGCGTAGTTGGCAGGTGATTTTGGCATGACTGGCAGGTGGTTCCAGCAAGCCTGGCAGGTGATTCCAAAGTGTTCACCAACTGGTTGTGGCGTAGCCGGCAGGTGATTTTTGCGTGATCGGCAGGTGGTTCTGGCGAGTCGAGCAGGTGGTTCCGGCGTGCTCGGCTGGTGCTTCCGGGGTCATTGGCACGGGGTTCTGGCATGTCTGAGAGGTGGTTCCTGCATGCCCGGCAAGTGATTCCGGAGTGTTCGCCAAGTGGTTCTGGCATAGTCGGCAGGTGATTTTGGCATGTCCGGCAGGTGGTTCAGGCGAGTTGAGCAGGTGGTTCCAACGTGCTTGGCAGGTGCTTCCGGCGTCTCCGGCACGTGTTTCTGGCACATCTGACAGGTGGTTCCGGCATGCCCGAAAGGTGATTCCGGTCTGTCCGGTAGGTGGTTCCAGCCTGCACGGCATGTGGTTCTGGTACGTCTCAGAGGTGGTTGCGCATGCCCAACAGGTGATTCCGGACTGTCCGCCACATGGTTCTGGCACGTCTGAGAGGTGGTTCCGGCATGCCCGGCAGGT
>NW_027531836.1:268-571 GCF_008692635.1 Crocuta crocuta | reverse complement strand
GGCTTCACTTCTGCCTTGGCGACTACCCTTGACGAACCATAACCCGTAACCACAGCCAAGGCTCTATTTCCATGGGGACCCAATTCCTAGGTCTGAGAAAACCAAGGACACGGGGCCCTGAGTGGAGCAGGCTTAGTCAGCACGGAACGTGGAACATCACTATGACATCAACAAAACCCAGATCGGGCAGCACAAGGGGTGTTGTGAGGCGCCACTGTAGCCTGGCCCACAGAGGAGGCTGGCGCTCGAACCCAAACACTAAGCTTGACTGCCAACCTGCCCTCTGCCCTCAGTGCAGCCCTC
>NW_027531836.1:0-251 GCF_008692635.1 Crocuta crocuta | reverse complement strand
GGCTGGCTGATTAGATACTGGATCATCCTGGAATCTTACTCTAACCCTAACACCAAGCCTAATCCTAACCCTACCGCTACCCCTAACGCTCACTCTAACCCTAACCCTACATCTGAGTCACACCCGTACATGGGCTCTCATTTCAGATCTCCAGGGAGATCACGAGGCTGCTGTTGTTTCTGTCCTGGTGACTCCCCAGGATACGGCCTTAACCCTAGCCCTATCCCTCAAGCTCACGAAAACCCTACACC
>NW_027531835.1:0-830 GCF_008692635.1 Crocuta crocuta | reverse complement strand
TGATTGATTTCACGTTTCAAAGCATTATGATCTGAAAGTGTGCATAGTAGGATCTCAATTCTTATATATTGATTGAGGGCTGCTTTATGTCCCAGTATGTGATCTATCTTGGAGAATGTGCCATGCGCACTTGAGAAGAAAGTAAATTTCTTGGCCTCAGGATGCAGAGTTCTAAATATATCTGTCAGATCCATCTGGTCCATTGTGTCATTCAAGTACATTATTTCTTTAGTGATTTTCTGTCTGGTTGATCTATCCATTGGTGTAAGTGGAGTATTAAAGTCCCCTGCTATTAGCACATTCTTATCTATAAGCTTGTTTCTGTTTGTGATTGCTTTAAATATCTAGGTGCTCCCATATTCGGTGCATAGACATTTATAATTGTTAGTTCTTCCTGATGGATGGACCCTGTAATTATTATGTAGTGCCCTTCTTCATCCCTTGTTATTGTCTTTAATTTAAAGTCCAGTTTGTCCGATATAAGTATAGCTACTCCAGCTTTCTTTTGACTTCCTGTAGCATGATAGATATTTCCCCATCCCCTNTTTTAATCTGAAGGTATCTTCCAATCTAAAATGCATTTCTTATAGACAGCAAATAGATGGATGTTGGTTTTTTATCCATTCTGCTATCCTATGTCTTTTGATTGGAGCATTCAGCCCATTTATATTCAGTGTTATTATTGAAATATGTGGGTTTAGAGTCATTGCGTCCTTTGTGGGGTTCATGCTTGTGATGGTTTCTCTGGTGTCTTCGTTCCTGGCAACATTTCCTTCAGAGCGCCCCCCCCTTAGGATTTCTTGTAGGGCTGGCTTAGTGGTGACAAATTC
>NW_027531834.1:0-664 GCF_008692635.1 Crocuta crocuta | reverse complement strand
TTCAGATTTCCTATCTCTTCCCGTGTGAATTTTGGTAGTGGGTGTACATTTAGGAATTTGTCCATTTCTTCTAATTGTCCCATTTGTTGACATATAATTTTTCACAGTATTTCCTGATAATTGCCTGTATTTTNTTGTTTCCATATATTTTTAATTTCATCCCCAGTTGCCTGATTGGCCCATTCATTCTTTAGTAGGGTGTTCTTTAACCATCATGTTTTTGGAGGTTTTCCAGACTTCTTCCTGTGATTGATTTCAACTTTCAAAGCATTAAGATCTCACAGTGTTCATGGTAGGATCTCAATTCTTTTATATTTGTTGAAGGCTGCTTTCTGTCCTAGTATGTGATCTACCTTGGAGAATATGCCATGCGCTCTTGAGAAAAAAGTAATTTCCTTGGCTTCAGGATGTAAAGTTCTAAATATATCCGTCAGATCCATCTGGTCCAATATATCTTTCAAGTCCACTATTTCTTTAGTGATTTTCTGTCTGGTTGACCTATCCATTGCTGTAAGTGGAGTATTGAAGTCCCCTGCTATTAGCACATTATTATCTATGAGCCTGTTTCCGTTTGTGATTGTTTTTAATATTTAGGTGTTCCCATATTTGTTGCATAGAGCTTTATGATTGTTAGTTCTTCCTGATGGATAGACCCTGTAACTAT
>NW_027531833.1:0-1267 GCF_008692635.1 Crocuta crocuta | reverse complement strand
CACAAAGTTTTCTTAAGAAGGAAAGTAAAGTAAAACCTTTTTATAAGGCAAGAGAAAACGGACCAAGTTTGCATCAGGCAAAACTTTATTAAAGATAGCTCTAAAGGATGTTCTTTAGGTGAGAGGAACACAAACTCGGGGAAAAAAATCTGAGATTCCATGATAAATTAAAAAAAGAAAAGAAAGTGAAAAACTGTGGGTAAATAGAAACAAACATTTGCCATAGAAAACAATTATAAAAGTATTTTGAGATTATGAAATGTAAGAGAAAACCAGAATATCTGAAAATGATGGCATGTAGTTTGGGGCAGGTCGATCAGAGATAATACGAAGATGTGTATATACCCTTAAATCCTTCTAATNCCTTAAATCCTTCTAAATTTAGAATTAGATCCTTGTGTTATTTGCTAGAAACCAAAAAGAGGTATTGATTAACCAGAGATTTTGGTAAGTTAGATCTTATCCTCAAATGTATAGGATAACATTAAAATAAGAAGAATAAATGATGAAATAACGAGATTAGTACATGAAAAATGAATGAAAAAAGGAAATACTCAAAAACGAGGCAAAAAATAAAGAAACAGAAACAGAAAATCCTAGGCAAAAGAAAGCACAAAATACTGTTAGAAATACACCTTAATAGGTTAGTAATTATAATAATGTAAATTGAGTTTAAAGTTCAAGTTACAATAAAACATTGTCAGACTGGGAAAGGGTACATCTACGTTACCTATGTGAAATATATTTATAATATACAAATACAGAAAGGTAGAAGTGAAAGGGCAAAAAACATACTGAGTAAATGCTACACTTAAAAAAATGTCACTTATTCCATGCACCACTATGTTCCCTGCAGCATTATTTATGATAGTTAAAATATAGAGGAAACCCAAGTGTCCATCAATATAAGACTTAAAAAAAGATGTGACATGTATGTACATGTACACACACACACACACACACACACACACAGTAATATCGCTCAGCCATAAAAAAGGATGAGCTCTTTGGCTCATGTCATGATCTCATAATTTGTGAGTTCTAGCCCCATACTGGGCTCTGTGCTGATAGCATGGAGCCTGCTTGAGATTCTCTCTCTCTCTCTCTCTCTCTAAGTAAATAAAAAAAACTTTAAAAAAAAAAAAAAAAGGATGAGATTCTGCCATTTGCCACAACATGGATTGACCTAGCGGTCCGTGCTAAATGAACTAAGACAGAGAAAAACAAATTTCACTTATATGTGAAATCTAAAAAGTAAAACAAATGA
>NW_027531832.1:536-817 GCF_008692635.1 Crocuta crocuta | reverse complement strand
TCCATTAAGGTATCGATTTTCATGTGAACATCGAAGAGCTATTTGTAAAACACACACTGGGAACAGCATTTTCAGAAGTTAACAGTTTCCTCAAGGCCGTTATGCCTGAAGCTCCGTGTAGTAACTCATTCCCACCACCACTAACACCTCACCAATAACACGGTGGTAGTTGCTGACAGACAAGTAGGGAAGATGTGTATGTCTGGCTCCCCCTCCCACATTTTTTTTTTTATTTCTAGGAGAGAGACAGCGTGAGCAGGGGAGGGTCAGAGAGAGAGGGA
>NW_027531832.1:0-277 GCF_008692635.1 Crocuta crocuta | reverse complement strand
GAGCTGGCAGTCAGCACTGGGCCCGACGCGGGGCTCGAACCCACGAACCGCGAGATCATGACCTAAGCGAAAGTCGGACGCCCAACCGACTAAGCCACCCAGGCGCCCCGCCCCTCCCACATTCTTAACGTGCAAGCCCGAGGCTCCTGTTGGTCTTTGTCAAAGGCCATTTCATAAGCAACATTTAGGTTTCAAGATTAGAAGTGACGACATCATTTCTATAAATAAAAAGTGGTAGTTGTAAAGGAAGTTAAGAAAATCACAGCAGAAAGCAAAA
>NW_027531831.1:0-607 GCF_008692635.1 Crocuta crocuta | reverse complement strand
GGTTCACTGTTCTATGGCTTCGGGCCTTCTTTGTTTCAGAGATGCAGGTGAGCAAACTGCAGGGATCGTCCTACTTCTCTGCCTTCTTGGCTCCTCCCTCCTAAAATTTTTGTTTAACATTCATTTATTCTTAAGAGACAGAGAGAGACAGAGCTTGAGTGGGGTGGGAGAGAGAGAGAGACAGTCAGACAGAGACAGAGAGACAGAGTGTGAGCGGGGGAGGGGCAGAGAGGGGGAGAGAGAGAGAGAGAGACACACACAGAATACAAAACCTAAGAAACAAAAGAAATTTACACCTCAGTATTTTTTTCATAAAACAGTATGAAATAATATTCTGAAAATAAGATATTAAAACAGTAACGTCACATTTGTTACTACTGAAGGGAATAGAAATTCCAGTACAATTGTTTTTTCTTCATCATGCAGACGTGCAAAAATGTTTCTTGGGTTTAGGTTAGTGCTGATGTGATTGCTAACCTAGTGTGACCGCTGGTCCCCATTTCCATCTGTAGCCCTAGTGTGATTCTGAATAATGGCTTTTTTCACACTTGACAGTATTGAATTTGTGTAATAAATCATATGGTCACACTAGTTTTACCTTCCTTTC
>NW_027531830.1:232-836 GCF_008692635.1 Crocuta crocuta | reverse complement strand
CAAAATTGACAAACCTCTAGCCAGGCTTCTCAAAGAAAAGAGAGAGCACCCAAATAGTCAAAAGCATGAATGAAAATGGACTTATTAAGGGGCACCTGGGTGGCTNTACCAGACATTTAAAACAGAATTAATCCCAATTTTTCTCAAGCTATGCCAAAAATTAGAAATCGAAGAAAAACTCCCGGACTCATTTTATGAAGCCAGCATCACTCTGATTCCCAAGCAAGACAGAGATTCAAAAAAAACATAGAACTACAGGCCAATATCCTTGACGAATACGGATGCAAAAGTCCTCAACAAGATCCTTGCAAATCGAATCCAACAGCACATAAAAAGAATCACTCACCAAGATCAAGTGGGATTCATTCCTGGGTTACAGGGCTGGTTCAACATTCGCAAATCAAACAATGTGATACATCACATCAACAAAGGAAAAGATAAAAACCATGATACTGTCGATAGATGCAGAAAAAGCATTTGACAAAATACAGCATCCCTTCTTAATAAAGACCCTCGAGAAAGTCGGGATAGAAGGAACCTACTTAAACATCATCAAAGCCATCTATGAGAAGCCTTCACCTAACATCATCCTCAACGGGGAAAA
>NW_027531830.1:0-180 GCF_008692635.1 Crocuta crocuta | reverse complement strand
TTGTTTAACATAGTGCTGGAAGTCCTAGCATCAGCCATCAGACAACAAAAGGAAATCAAAGGCATCAGAATTGGCAAAGAGGAAGTCAAACTTTTTTTAGCAGATGACATGATACTCTACATGAAAAATCCGACCCACTCCACCAGAAGCCTACTAGAACTGATCCAAGAATTCAGCCAA
>NW_027531829.1:0-525 GCF_008692635.1 Crocuta crocuta | reverse complement strand
GGGTTTTGAGTTCCAGCCCCACACTGGGCTCTGCGCTGATGGTGCAGGGACGCTTGAGATTCTCTCTCTCCCTGCCCCTCCCCCACTCGCTCACATGTGCTCTCTCTCTCTCTCTGTCTCTCTCAAAATAAATAAATTAATGTAAAAAATAAAAACAAAAGAAGGACTGAATGGAATAATATAGTAGATCAATTTATAGATGTCAGAAACCTAAGAAATCTCTGGAAGAGCTGGAGTGTAAACATGCNTAAACATGCTATTTCCTTTTACTTGATACATGCTACTTCCTTCAACTCTCTCCAAAAACATTAGTGTTTCATCGTTCTCTGCCTCTGTGAGACGTTAGAATGAATATTATTGGCTGTATCTGTTACCCTAAGGATCATTTTCATCCAGTCGTCAGACATTCACTGGCACCCAGAGGGTCATGGGTAGTCTTTTATAAGTAGAGTCTGACTCTTTAAAGAATTTTATCTTTTGTTAGCCGTTCATTCTGTTACCAAATGGTTCTTTCAAGCAGAGTTT
>NW_027531828.1:661-821 GCF_008692635.1 Crocuta crocuta | reverse complement strand
GTGTATAAAAATTCAACCGATTTCTGTACATTGATTTTGTACCCTCACCTTTGCTGATTTTGATGCCTTTGATTTCCTTTTGTTGTCTGATGGCTGACGCTAGGACTTCCAGCACTATGTTAAACAACAGTGGTGAGAATAGACATCCCTCGTGTTACCG
>NW_027531828.1:0-322 GCF_008692635.1 Crocuta crocuta | reverse complement strand
CTTGTTGAGGATTTTTGCATCTGTATTCATCAAGGATATTGGCCTGTAGTTCTCTTTTTTGGCTGGGTCTTTGTCTGGCTTGGGAATCAGAGTGATGCTGGCTTTATAAAACAGGTCTGGAAGTTTTCCTTCAATTTCTATTTTTTGGAATAGCTTGATAAGAATTGGTATTAATTCCATTTTAAATGTCTGGTAGAACTCCCCTTGGAAGCCATCAGGTCCAGGGCTTTTATTAGTTGGGAGATTTTTGATAAATGATTTGATTTCTTCACTACTTATGTGTCTGTTCAGATTTTCTATTTCTTCCTGTGTGAATTTTGGT
>NW_027531827.1:387-878 GCF_008692635.1 Crocuta crocuta | reverse complement strand
AAAAACTTTCAACATTTTCCAGAAGCAGCGACAGTGAGCCAGTTTCTTAAGTTACCAGGTCAAGCAAGACCTTTCTGTCCCCTGATCACTTCTCCCATCCCTCCCAACTGACATCTTATCTAAAATCTAAGGGATTCTGACATCTATATGATTTCAGCATGAGAAGAAATTCCCAAAGGTTTCTGAGCACTAATAAACATATTTTCTTTCAAACACTATATTAAATTTTATGGACCAACAAGGGATAAGAATTAATTTTATTTCTATTATGTCTTGGTTACTTAAGAACCAATTATACTAAATATAGCCTTCACATGACCAGATTCAAATACTTCAAAAATGAAACTGCAAGACACAAAATTAGATAAATCTGGAGTGTTCACTTAGAATATGAAACGTAATTGCCTCTTAAAAATACGGCACTGGGGGCACCTGGGTGGCTCAGTCAGTTTGGCTGCCAACTTAGGCTCAGGTCATGATCTCATGGTTCA
>NW_027531827.1:0-329 GCF_008692635.1 Crocuta crocuta | reverse complement strand
CAGATTCTGTGTCTCCCTCTCTCTCTGACCCTCCCCTGCTCACACTGTCTCTCTCTCTCTAAGAAATAAATAAAATATTTTTAAAAATATATGGCACTGGGAGGTCACACAAATGTCCTATTTGGAACTTAAATATTTATTCTCCCACCACTTTCTATGTAGGAATCTTGGACATTTTTGATGGGACATGATAACATTTGGTCTTCAGTTGATAGAAATTTTTAACATACTTATGAAGGTCATCGGATTTTTTTCTCATTAGCCTATATCACTTAAAATAATTCTTCTTGGTGCCAATTTGATGGGAACTATAAATTCAATACCAAAGG
>NW_027531826.1:0-586 GCF_008692635.1 Crocuta crocuta | reverse complement strand
TCTGGCTTGGGAATCAAAGTGATGCTGGCTTCATAGAATGAGTCTCGACATTTTCCTTCCATTTCTATTTTTCGGAATAACTTGAAAGAATGAGTATTAACTCTGATTTAAATATCCGGTAAAATTCCCCAGGGAAGCCATCAGGCCCAGGGATCTTATTTGTTGGGAGATTTTTGATAAGTGATTCGNAAGTGATTCGATTTTCTCACTAGTTATGGGTCTGTTCAGATTTTCTATCTCTTCCTGTGTGAATTTTGGTAGTGAGTGTGTGTTTAGGAATTTGTCTATTTCTTCTAAGTGGTCCAATTTGTTAGGATATAATTATTCATAGTATTCCCTGATAATTGCATGTATTTCTGAGGGGTTGGTTGTAATAAGTCCATTTTCATTCATGATTTTATCTATTTGAGTGCTCTCTCTTTTCTTTTTGTGAAGCTTGGCTAGAGGTTTGTCAATTTTGTTTATTTTTTCAAAATACCAACTTTTGGTTTCATTGATCTGTTCAACTGTTTCTTTGGTTACTATGTTGTTTATTTCTGCTCTGATTGTTATTATTTCTCTTCTCCTACTGGGTTTGGGGTGCTCC
>NW_027531825.1:0-821 GCF_008692635.1 Crocuta crocuta | reverse complement strand
ATAAGCACATACAGTAAACGATACAAACAGAGCTTACATTCTAATAGGAGAAGTAACAGATACTTAACCTCTCTGAATAGGCTTCATTTTCCGGGTGAGTTTTAAGATCTTCCCGAGATCTTTCTTTAATTTTATAAAAATGAAGAACCATTTCTTAAGTACCAACTATGTGACAGGCACTATTATGCATTTTGCATTTGTTATCTCTAATGCTCGCAAANCAAAAACACTTGCACTTTAGGCATTAGGATATCCATTTTACCTGAAACCCCCTCTAAATAACTTCGTCAAGATTACACAGCCAGTAACTGGGATTCAAATAGCTCTATCAAACTCTAAACTGATATTCATTCTAGTTCATTATCCCACCTGTTTATACTAATCTCCATGATATGAACTCTTCACTGATTTTTACTCAGTCCTTAGTTTCCAAGAAGCCATTCACGAAAGCAAGTCAAGAAATGTCAGGGAGTAAAAGGTTTCCTTGTATTTTGGCTTATAGCTCTATTTCATGTGAATAGACTAATAGTATCATCTTGAATTCATGTTGTCGTTTCTAATCCCCTTGACAAGCTCAACCCAATTTTAAAACAAAAACTAGAATAACTGTAAAAGTTTCCTCTGGGTAACTGAGCTAAATGAAATTAGAGAAGACCATGTATGTCATGCGCAGAGAAAGCCAAAGTGAGGACATAAAAATATGGCAAGCCCAAAAAGAGCAGAATTATCAAGAAGAAATTAAATTACAATTTATAATAAGCTTTAAAAACATTTCCTAAAAATTCCTTTTAGGTCCTAAGCATTTTTTCCACAATTATTTT
>NW_027531824.1:393-614 GCF_008692635.1 Crocuta crocuta | reverse complement strand
TTCCCCAACCTGGGGAAAGATGTAAACGTTGAAATACAAGAGGCTTAGAGGACTCCCCCAGACGTAATTTGAATCGATATTCTGCACGACATATCATAGTAAAATGGAAAAATACAAGGACAAATAGAGAATTATGAAAGCAGCTAGGGAGAAAAGGGCCCTAACATACAAAGGGAAACCTATCAGAGTGGTGACAGACCTATCTACTGAAACTTGGCAGG
>NW_027531824.1:0-351 GCF_008692635.1 Crocuta crocuta | reverse complement strand
AAAAATATGCAGCCAAGAATCCTCTATCCAGCAAGCCTGTCATTCAAAATAGAAGGAGAGATAAAAACCTTTCCAAATAAACAGAAATTGAAAGAATTTGTCACCACGAAGCCAGCCCTACAAGAAATCCTGAGGGGGATGCTCTGAAGGAAATGTTGCAAGGAACAAAAATATCAGAGACACCACCACAAACATGAACACTACAAAGGGTACAAAGACTCTAAACCCACATATTTCAATAATAACACTGAATGAAAATAGGCTGAATCCTCCAATGAAAAGAAATAGGATAGCAGAATGGATAAGAAAGCAAAATCCATCTATATGCTGTCTACAAGAAACTCATTTTAG
>NW_027531823.1:0-1513 GCF_008692635.1 Crocuta crocuta | reverse complement strand
AGCCTACGGAGTCTGAGTGGGCCCGTCTGCGATTCCGTGGTGAACGGCATACAGTCTATGGCGGCATCGGAATAGTTTCCGATCGTAGTCACAAAGCTGAGACCGCTACGGCTAAGCGTCATCTAAGTTCCTTCAGGACACGGGCAGACGGGCATCTGACTGGTCTCCTCACTGGAGGGGGCACCTCCACCCCTTTGTCTGTCTTTGTAACCCCACCTCACCCTTACGGGAATGAGTGCCTAAATCAGAAAGGGCCCGCCAAACCCAGCAATACCAGGAGAAACCTCGAGAAGGGGACCTTATTGGTCTGGCTGAGATAAAATCAGACAGAAGGGGACGTTAACTCTCTCTGTTCCTCTGCCTAGTACATGGGAGGGCTTCTTTCCCTCTCATTCATTTCCCAGGGTAACAGCTATAATTGCAGCCAACTGTGGTTAGTCTACCTCGGGCCGGGCTGGGGACTTTAAGGGATATTCCCAAGCAGCTGCCGAAACTCCTTTTATTTTGGGGAAATTCCTTGTCTTCTCCAGACTGACATGGACTGCCGAAATTCTACTGGTAAAATAAAAAATAAAAACAAAAGAAACCTGAAGTTTGCTGCTCTGCTAGAGCTCGNAAAAAAAAATGGTTGGACAGATCAATGAAACCAAGACTTGGTTTTTTGAAAAAATAAACAAAATCACCAAACCTCTAGCCAGGCTTCTCATAAAGAAAAGAGAGAGCCCCCAAATAAACAAACTCACGAATGAAAATGAATTTATTACAACCAATCCCTCAGAAATAGAAGCAATCATCAGGGAATACTATGAACAATTATATGCCAATTAACTGGACAACCTAGAAGAAATGCACAAATTCCTAAACACACACGCACTACCAAAATTCAAACAGGAAGAGATAGAAAATCTGAACAGACCCATAACTAATGAAGAAATTGAATCGGTTATCAAAAATCTCCCAACACATAAGAGCCCTGGGACAGATGGCTTCCCTGAGGAATTCTACCAGACATTTAAATCAGAGTTAATACCCATTCTTCTCAAGCTATCCCAAAAAATAAAAATGGAAAGAAAACTTCCGGACTCATTCTATGAAGCCAGCAGCTCTTTGATTCCCAAACCAGAGACCCAGCAAAAAAGAGAACTACAGGTCAATATCCTTGATGAATACAGATGCAAAAATACTCAACAAGATACTAGCAAACTGAACTCAACAGCATATAAAAAGAAGTATCCACCATAATCAAGTGGGATTCATTCCTGGGTTGTAGGTCTGGTTCAATATTTGCAAATCAATCAATGTGATACATCACATTAACAAAAGAAAAAACAAAAAACATGATCTTGTCGATAGATGCAGATAAAGCATTTGACAAAATACAGCATTCTTTCTTAATAAAAACTCTTGAGAAAGAGTTGGGATAGAAGGAACTTATTTAAGCGGTTCCTGGGTGGCTCGGTCGGTTAATAAGGAACTTACTTAAACATCATAAAAGCCACTTATGAAAAGCCCA
>NW_027531822.1:0-504 GCF_008692635.1 Crocuta crocuta | reverse complement strand
CCCATTGTGTGATTAACTGATTGAGAAAGATTCTCATCCACATAAAAAAAAACTTCTTCATGTTTGTAGAGTCAACTACTGTGAGAGTCTATTGCTTCTTTATAACTATCGCANCATCTTATCAGATCATAGCAGTATGTGTTCCCTTTGAAACCAATGTTCCATTTTCCCAAGCTTAAGCCAAGACATAAGCCCAAAGACTTACCAGGAATCTTCTGTGATAATATATGTAGAAGCCACAGAGTGAAAATTTTCTGGCGTTTCAGATCGTGAGGATGGCTCTTTTGTACTATAGGAGCCACCTGGGGGATTCGCTTTCACCAGTGGCTGGTGAGGTTTAAATTAACCTGGGACAGATGTGAAGAGGAGGAGCAATATGGCTCAAAACCTCGAAGAACTTGTGTAATAGCAGATCTGCATCTAATAAAAACTCAGAAAGTCTGGTGTCCGTGGGGACTAGGAACCTAAATGACTGTCGTTTTAGAAACTTCTGAGAAAACACAG
>NW_027531821.1:0-532 GCF_008692635.1 Crocuta crocuta | reverse complement strand
CAGCACCTTTCCCTCTCTCTTCCTCTTCTAGGATTCCTATGATATTGATATTGCTCCATTTCATTGTATTGCTGAGCTCTCAAACTCTTCGTTCTGTTTCTGGATCAGTTTATCTTCTCTTTTTCTCAGCTTCCTCTTTTTCTATAATTGTGTCTTCTAAATCACTTATTCTCCTTTCTGCCTCTTCATTTTTTGTTAATGGTTATTTATTTTTGAGAGAGAGAGAGAGAGACAGAGAGACAGAGTATGAGTAGGGGAGGGGCAGAAAGAGAGGGAGACACAGAATCCGAAGCAGCTCCAGGCTCTGAGCTGTCAGCACAGAGCCCGACGCGGGGCTGGAACCCATGAACTGTGAGATCACGACCTGAGCCGAAGTCGGACGCTTAACCGACTGAGCCACCCAGGCGCCCCTCCTTTCTACCTCTTCAATCCATGCATTGTACGCCTCCAGTTTTTTATGTATCTCATATATAGCATTTTAAATTTTTCACAACTATTTTTGAGCTCCATAGTCTTTGTAACAATAGTTTCT
>NW_027531820.1:0-605 GCF_008692635.1 Crocuta crocuta | reverse complement strand
CTAATTTCTTGAGATAGGCCTGGAGTGCAATGTACTTTCCTCTTATGACTACCTTTGCCGCATCCCATAGATTTTGGATTGTTGTGTTTTATTTTTATTTGTTTCCACACATTTTTCAATTTCCTGTCTCATTGACTGATTGGCCCTTTCATTCTTTAGTAGAGTGTTCTTTCACCTCCATGATTTTGGAGGTTTTCCGGACTTCTTTCTGTGATTGATTTCAAGTTTCAAAGCATTNTATGATCTGAGATTGCTCATGGTATGATGTCAATTCTTTTATATTTATTGAGGGCTGCTTTATTTCCCAATACGTGATCTATCTTGGAGAATGTGCCATGTGCACTTCAGACTAAAGTAAATTCCCTGGACTCAGGATGTAAAGTTCTAAATATATCTGTCAGATCCATCTGTGCCAATTTGTCTTTCTAGTCCATTATTTCTTTAGTGATTTTCTGTCTGGTTGACCTATCCATTGCTGTAAGCAGTGTATTAAAGTCCCTTGCTATTAGCACATTGTTATGTATAAGCTTGTTTCTATTTGTGATTAATTGTTTTAAAAATTAAGTGCTCCCATATTCGGTGCATAGACATTTATGATTGTTAGT